>NC_077245.1:54160285-54530285 GCF_947179165.1 Solanum dulcamara
CAACTGTAACAACAAATATAAGACTCATACATGGGTACCCCAATGGGTCATACATTTTCACATACATGTTTGCTTTCATTTGTCTCTTGAGGAGTTACATTACTCAAAATATGAAAGGGCGTGCAAGACGACAAGGCTTCCATAGAGTAATAATGTTACAACACGCTGTATAGGCACAACTAGAACAACTTACAAATGACCCATATACATATGTCTACAAACCTTTAAGAACAGTAACCATATCACATGATGGGACAGGGACCCCGCCGTACCCCTGAATAAGCAGTTATATACATGCAATACTAAGTACCAAAACCTCGGCTCTGGTACAATGGAGCTTTTTCCAAACTGGCTGAGCGGAATCCTAAGCTGGCGGACTCCCAAAACCAGTGTCTATACCTGCGGGCATGAATGCATACCCCCGAAGAAAGGGGGTCAGTATGACATATGTACTGAGTATGTAAAGTACAAAACATCATAAGGAAATTACAGTTACCATAGGGGTGCAGGGAATAAGTATAAAATTTAATAGAGTACTGTACCTGCACCTTAAAAAATAAGGTCATGTATACTATTATCACATATCGTATCCAGCCTGCTCTGGGACTCTGTGTAACAAATGAATTATTTTATCATCATAGACATATGTATACTATTAGCGTTATGGAACGTACAGCCCGATCCATATATATATCAGGTTAGTGCCGAGGAGCGTTCGGCCCGATCCATACATATATCACGTTATTACCAAGGAATGTTCTGCCCCATCCCTATATATATAATACGTTAGTGCCAAGGAACGTATGGCCCAATCCCTATACATATAATACATTACTGCCGAGGAACATATGTCCCAATCCATATATATAACAGGTTAGTGCCAAGGAACATTCGGCCCGATCTCTATATAATATAATAATGCATATACGTGCACATAAACCTTGGTAATATATCAAACATCCCTCAGGTATCACCATAAAGTATGTTCAATAGCCCTTAGGTATAGGATCTTATGCATCCGATCATTATTCAGCCTATAGAAGGCTCAAGGGTCGTAGTTCAGCTACTTTAAGGCCCTTATCATTCAAAAGTGAGTACAAATCATGAATCACATCCAGAATCTGTAAATGGAACTATCTCTCACTCATATCACATATTGTTTCACTTACATTAAGCCATTTCAATATAAGGGAGGGATAGGCTTCACGTATAATACTTTTCATTATGTAGAAGACTTACAAGTCCATAACTCAACTATCGCGGGAGTTCTAATATCGAGAAGTGAATAAGATTGACGAACCCTACTCGGGGTTCTATGAATGGAATTATTCCCACAGTCCATACGCGATCCACTTAAGACTAAGAGATGCCAAAATAAAAGAAAGATAGACTTTACGTACTCCTCACTTCCTAACGTATGAAAGGCTTGAGAAGTCCTAGTTCAATTACTGTAAGAGTGTTTTCATTAAGAAGTAAATAAGGGTCGTGAATTACGCTTGGCATTTATGAGTAGATTTACCCTCAAGCTCATATCATTCACTATTTAACTTGAAGACATGCCAAAAGAAGGGAAAGATAAGCTTTACATAATTATGCAAAAAACATGCCGAAAGAAGAAAACGTTAGCTTTACATAGCTCTTATGGATTCTTCTTAACCGTGCTTGTCTCGTTGTCCTCTGAACCTATTTAACACGAAAGTAATACTGATATTAATAACTTTCAACTCTCTAGACCCTTAATCCAAAACCAAGCATCAGTAGGAATCATTTTCTTTTTTACTCTTCTTGACTAGTCTATTAGATAGTTAAGGAGTTAACGGAAATCGGGCAGCATCTCCCCTATAACTTGCCCTATCAACAATTCTGTTTTACCCTCAAACCTTAGAAGCCACAAAAACCAGCAGCTATACAACACAGAAATACCACAATACGACGCAATATAAGTTCCAAACAATTCGCCCCAAAACTACGCTACCAAAAGAGGGTTTTTAATCTTTATTTCGTAAAATCTTTAGCTATACAAAATGGAGGGTCGTGTGGCTGAAACCAGAAGAACGCATGCCCTATTTATACCATGCTCCATCCCTGAAACATAACACTACACACCTTCAGCTGCACACCACAAGCACAACACCTTGCTTCGACTACAATTTAACTATAGCGACTCCAATTTAGTTTGTTTCAATCGTCAAGCATCCCTATGAAATATTTATACTTCCAGCCACATAAAAGGAATATAATACACTCCATAACCACCTCATAATCTCCAAATTTAAAGTAAAGACCTTACCTTACCCGAAATTGGCCAAAGCTTGCCAAAATTCGCCTCGGAAGTTCTCTAGTTGCGGCTGAAATGTCATGGCTGTTTGATATCCATTTGGTGCTGATAAAAACCATAAATTTACATAATTAACACCCTCATAACATTTCCAAACCCTTACCAAAATGTGGGAGAAGAGAACCAAGTCATACCTTGCTAAAACTTACTAAAACTTATCTCAGAAGTTCCCTTAATATGCTGGAAATTAGCGGACTGTTTGTAACTCTTCCTTGCTGCCTCAAAATAAAATTTACGTTATTAAACACCGCTATATCATCATAGGATACCTTAAATAATTAATTCACAGAATGAAATTGGTAACCTTACCTTTTTCTCTCTTGGTCGTCGCTCTTTTCTCTCTAGGTTTAGGGTTCCCTTTTCTTTGTTCTTGGCTGAAGTATTTTTGGATATGGAATGACTTTAAGAGTCATAAAACATGTATATATGGGCTGACTTGGATGTCAAACGTGGAAGCCCCCTAGGGGTAACACGTGGCAGCCTCTTAGGGCGCCACCTCAGCCCATGCGGTCATTCACACGCTGCCACATGGTAGTGGGGTCCACCTCCCAGCAGGCAGGTAAGTCACCTCCTTACTTGAGATGCTGCCATATGGCACTTCCTCTTGCATCCATGTGGCACTCTCTTCTTGCTGCCACGTGTCGTCCTCTTCTCTCCCTCGTGGGTTCTAATCTCATCTTACCTTATAAACCCGTGTAATTCTGGCTACGCAAGCTTAATATATACTCAAGTAGCTCAAGTTTATAAAACTTCTAAGTTAATAGCTTACGTAGGTGAGTCGAGTCCTACGACTCATTACTTGGTCTCCAACTCCTTCTGACTTCTCATGACCCTATTTCCAACCTTCCCTACTATGGGGTATCACATTCTTCCTTCGTTAGAGTTATTTGATAGAGTCATAGATTATCCGACTCACATGATAACTTTTAAGAAGCTTAAGAGAAATTCTGAGCTCCAGAGTGTGGGGTGTAACAATCATAATGACCAAAGCATTTGAAAATTATAATTTAAATCATGACAAACATAATAGATCATACATGTGTGGGATAGGAACCATAACCGACAATAAGACCATGCGAGCTATAACATGGAATTCCATTCTCTCTCCATACAACAAAGAAAAGAGGAATATACTTGTCAAGGTAGACTCTACCCTGCTAGGCATAGGCAGGTCATACATACACTATATGTGGATCCAATATCTAGGCCATGAAGGCAACCTACGATGGTACATAGTTTAAGAGACATGAGGTTGATACTAAGACTTTTGGTAGGGCCCCCACCTCAAATCCACTCAGTGCTAAGTCAAATCCCATGAAATACATACATAGCATAGAAATCATAATAACATACATCATAGTCATGATCATAAGTTTGAAATCATAGAGTAGCTCATTATCATAAAATAAGTGCAATGCGGGTATTGTCCTTCTACATTACAATCATACATACATAGTTCATATCATTAGGCCTTAAGGCACCATATTGGGACATAAGTCACCTTTTCCATAATTTGCATGAAAATCTTAATTTGAAATATGCTTATAGTCTATGATCATAATTGAAATACATAATCATAATTCATACTTGAAAATTTGGGTAAAACATGAATGCATGATCAATTGACTTGAAAATCATGAAATTACCTTGAAAACATGCATGATAATATACTTTCTATCAGCCCATACGTAATTCATAAAGGTGATATCATTAGGAAGTATAATTGAAAATACTCATAATTCACATCATGAACCCTAGAGATCAACATAGGAGAATTCATGAAAAAGCTCTTCAATTCAATGCAATAATCATCAATTTATATCAAAATAGACTCATAATCATAATTTGAATCATAATTCATGCAAATGGAATAGAGATCATAAAACCTATAAAATATCATACTTTAATTTGAAAGAAAACTTGAGAATTTGATTGGGCTTCATGGATGAAAGAATCCATGAATCAATACCCACATACCTTAAGTGAGAAGATCAAATAATTTAGAAAAACTTGAGAATTTTGATGGAGAGCTTGAATTTCTTTGAAATCTTCAATGGAGTCCTTGAGAGTCTTTTGTAGAGAGAAAAATATTTGAGTTGGTGAATTGTAGAAGAATGAATAGAATTTGAGGTTTATGGTAGTTTACAGAGTAGAATTATGTCCTAAAAACATTCAGGTTCATTATCTAACAATTAGGGAAAAGTCTAAAGTGCCCTTACTTAAAAACTGAATTCGGATAAAAAACCATGGCTCAGGTCCACGACGCGGAGGTGTTCTCTGATAGGCCAATTTTGAGCGAATGAGATTTTGGCCAAATTTTGACTCGAGGAAAAAGTTTACTGAATGGGAGAAAGTCTGCGACACGGAGATGCCGCGCACTTCACTGTTTTGCATAATTTCTTGAAAAAACTATCTTTTGATATACGGGTCCTAAAAATCCACTGAGATCATTTTTCTGCAGGTTTTGACCCTTTGATTGATATTTTGGACTCGAATTTGCCAAAAAGATTAAGGATAATGCATTACGTGAGCAGCCTATTTCCAAGGCATTCTTAAGGCACTTGTGAGAATTTTGAGAAATGCTACAAAGGACCCATAAATAAAGACCCACATACCTTGGGGAATAACAGACCTAACGAAAGCTTGAAGATGGAGGCTTGAAGACCTTGGAATGAAACCCTAGCTTTCCTTGCTGAAGAAGAAGACCTTGAGAGGAGGAAGGGTTTTGTTTTTTAGAACTTGAGTGACATTAATGAGTTGGAAAAGGCTTAGGGTCCTTTAGATAGGTTGAATTCAAGTGATCAAAACTGACCCTATGACTGGTCCTTATGACTCATAGGACTTTCTACGAGTCGTAGAGAGGACTCATCTTGCAAGGTCTAAGAAAGACCCTGAGGACTGACCCTCAAAAGTTTCTCTACAACTCGTCTTTACGAGTCATAGACTCTTTTATAAATCGTAGAAGGGACTCATCCTGCAAGGTCTGAGATACCCTGAGGACAAAGTCTCTAATCTTTTGCTACGAGTCATGTCAATGACTCGGCGTTTCTTCTATGAGTCGTAACATGGACTCGTGAACTCGCCCCTTCCCTTAGCCATATTAACAAGCTCAACCACAATCCTATGAGTCACTCTTATGACTCGTAGGAGTTTCTACCACTCATAGATTGAGTCATAGGAGCTCATTCGGTCTATTTTCCAGAATTTATTCCTTCAATTTGACTCTTCAACTTACGGGGTCTTACACTCTCTCTCTCTCTCCTTGTCGATTATGTTGTTTATTTAAAATTACCTAATAGATTTTGTGTAAGTACTATCATGCTGCTTATTTATATTATGATCTTTGTGAATTCGACAGCTTGTGATGCTTACTAGGTACCCTATGCTTAGGTACTCATGCTACGCTTCTGCATCTTTTTCTAATATAGCTCCTAGTACGAGCCACCATTAGTGAGTATCGGATCTCCCGTGGCTATCACAGACTTGAATCGTGGTGAGATTCTGGCGTCCAGAGACTTATTGCTTTCTCTCTTTTGTATTGACTTGTATTTTATATTTTGATTAGTCAGATCTATTGTATATAGACTTTTCCATACATAGATGCTTCTATACACGTAACACTAGGTTTGAGGATTGGCTCTTGTGTATAGTTCGTCTTTCTCGATTATTTTTTGGCCCGATCTATATATTTTGTATCGCACTCCATGTCTATATATTATGGTCCCTTTCCTGTATTTCAAACTTACTTCCGCTTGTTTTACTACTTGTTATTATTGTCTTTCGTTTGGGGTGTTTAGGCGGCCTGCCTACTAGAGGGGTTTATAGTAGGCTCCACCAGGACTCGATTTCGGATTGTGACAATGATTCAAATTTCAAATTGATAAAATTGATATATAGTCTAAGTATATTATGTGAATATTTGATATATATTGTATGTATATTATATAATGTAAGTATTCTATCATTATAGATAATATATTATGTGAATATTTGGTATGTATTGTAAGTATATTATGTAACATAAGTATTCTATTATTATAGATAGTATATGTGAAGATTTTGTATATATCGTAGGTATATTATGTAATGTAAATATTCTATTATGTAAATATACATTATGTGAATATTTATGCTCTCTTATATATTGATTGGTTATTTTTTTTGTATATCTTGATTCAAATTTCAAATTGATAAATTTGGTATATATTGTAAGTATATTATGTGAATATTTGATATATAGTAAGTACATTATATAATGTAAGTATTCTATTATTAAAGATAGTATATTATTTGAATGTTTGGTACATATTGTAAGTATATTATGTAATGTAAGTATTCTATTATTATAAATAGTATAGTATGTGAATATTTATAATCTTTTTATATATTGGTTGGTTACTATTTGTTTTTGTATATCTTCATTCATATTTCAAATTGATAAATTTGATATATATTGTAAGAATATTATGTGAATAGTTGGTATATATTGTAAGTATATTATACAATGTAAGTATTCTAATTATTATATATAGTATATCATGTGAATGTTTGGTACATATTATAAGTATAGTATATAAAGTAAGTATTCTATTATTATAGATGGTATATTATGTGAATATTTGGTATATATTGTAAGTAAATATAAATATTCTATTATTATAAATAGTCTATTATTGTAAGGTCACGTGGGTTTTAAGGGTTGAAATGTGTCTTAATAAGGTAAAATAGAGGGAAAATGGCTTCGGAGAATTTTTCGGACTCATATTCCGTGAGATAAATTTTTTTACAAATTAGCCAAAACAGAAGACTCTGATTCTAGGCCGCGTCGTGGAGCTGTTTCCTGATAGAGCAAATTTATCCGAGCTCGATTTACCTATCTCGGAAGAAAATTAACTGAAATGGAACACCTCCGCATCGCAGACTTATTTTCGGATAGTTCAAATTTGTGCAAAAATTTTTAGATTAAAGTAAGGGTAACTTGGACATTTCCCTGAATGTGTGTGGGAGGGTTTTGATGATTTATGGAGTTATTTTTGACCCTTCTCACTACCTAGAACCCTAGAATTCATTCCTAAATCATCTCCTACAAGATTACCTCTCAAGCTAAGGATCCAAGCTTCCCACTGAAGACCTATCAACAAAATTTCTTCAAGTACATCAAGACTTCTCCAATTCTTCTTCAAGTACTTTTTATAAGGTATGTGGATTTCTTCATCTATGGGTGCTTCCACCCATGGAGCCCAAAACCCTTTCCAACTAATTTCTTTTATTTCAAGTATTAATTCTTTATAGGTACTTCTAATTTCTTCTTACTAGCGTGAACCATGATTGAAATTATGGTTATTGACTCAAATTGCATGAAATTGATTACTACCTATGAATGCCCTAATTTCCTATCTTTGGTTTATGAATTTTCAAATGGGTATTATTTAATCTTTCTCAAATTGCTAGATTATGGTTCACAATATTGATATTATGTTCAAATAAGCTTATATTAATACTCGATTGCATAAATTGTTGAATTTCAAGAAATTTCCTATCTCAAGCTATTATGGATATTGAAAATAAATGGTGTGTTATTTGAAGTATGTTTTGAATTGACTCAATTTATAATGTTCATGCATGTTCCTTTGAAAAGCATGTTTGAAAGATGAATTGAATAGAACCCACCTAATTTTACTGTGTTTCCAATGAAGTTTGACTTGAAAGCTTTTGACTCCTAATGAATGTTTATGAAAGCAATGTCTATGATCAAAAAGGGGGTCTTATTAAATGAAAGAATGATGAAATGATATGAATAAAGTATTCTTTATGTGATAAGGACAATTCTCGCATATTTGAATCAATAAAGGTTTTAATGAGCTATTCTACCGAATGTGATGTTTTGAATTCTCAAGCTATATGATACGACTATTTTGAAGTATTATACTATTTCGTAGGATTTGACTTAGCATCAAATGTAGCATGTAGATGGGGACTCAACCGAAGGAGTCCTTAAGTAAACTATCATGTTGCATTAATTATGTGCCACCATAGGAGCCCTTGTAGGCTAGGCCTTTGTAGCCATCACATGTTAAATAAATAAATGTAAAATGAATGGAGTTCTACCAGCAAGTAGCCTCCCCATGACAACATAGGGGGTTATGTTGGATTCCATGTAATAGCTCGCATGGTCTTAAATGTCGGTTATGGTCATCTTTCCACGTATGTATGATTTAAATGTTATTTACTTGATTACTCATGCATGCATTCAGTCATGTACTTTACCTTATGAATGTCTTAATGTTTTTATCATGGTGCATGCCTATATACTTAGTACATTCAAAGTACTAACGCATACTTTTGCCTACATGATATCATCATGTAGAAAACGACGTTGCTACACTCTCCTCCCCGTGGCTAGATTATTTGTTAAAGGCTACCACTATTGTGAGTTTCCATGGTTCGATAACAATACCCTTTTCCCCTTCTAGCTTATGTTATATTTAGACACTTGAGTTACATTTTGGCTTATTGACTTAATATTGAGGATGAACTAGGGACATATCTTAGCCCCCGCCAAGTCTTTAATGTAGAAGGTATTGTTGGACGTAGTAGATGATGTTATGTTGACTTTGACTCTTATTGAATGTGGAATCCCTTAGTCCCTATACCCCTTTTTGTTTCCGCTTGCTTTGTTTTTCATTACCGATGAGATGCTCAATGAATACTAAGAGGCTTGGGTGAGGTATCTCTGGGTGCTTCATTCGTCGTATCACGTCTAGGCTTGGGTTGTAACAATTATGAGAATATTTATATTATTTTATGTATTGGTCGGTTAATATTATTTTTGGTATATCTTGATTTAAATCTCAAATTCATGTTTTATTTTCAATTTTTAAAATTGGAAAAATCATACCATATATGTATTTAAAAGTCAATATTACAAGTTTTAAATGTAGTCTTAAGTATTAACCACTTATAATGTTTTATTTATAAGTCTTAACATATTTGTATTTATTTAAAATTAGTTTAAATTAATTCATGTTTAATTTATTTAAATTAATTATTTTTTACACATTAAAAAATTAAGGAATTACTGCGCATTAATTATCTATAACAACAATCAAGGGATTCATTTACTATTTTACTGATACATGCAACCTACCACCCACTCACCCATGTCCCCCACCCCTCACGTTTCTTCTACATCCACCCTCGTCACTTTCTCCTTTCTTTCTTTTTCTTAAATTCTTTTCAACATCAGTCAAACAAAAACCCAATCTTCTTCTCCACGATTTCTTCAGTTCATCCACGATTTCAAGAAAAACAATTTGCATCATGAAGAAAAATTAAAAAGTTGCTCATACACCTCGAAAGAGTTCCCATTTTTCAGAGGATGAAGTTAATGTAGAGATCTAGCCGTCAAGTTTTAATAGTTTAATCCAAGCACCAGTCAACACATCAGTGAAGATAAATGTCACATTCGCGGGGAAGAATGTAAGTAATCTGAAGAGAAACAAATCCCAGCAAAAAACAAGAAACACACACTCATGAAGAAACAAAACCCAACAAAAAATAAAAAAATCATGGCCAAGGGGCAAAAAAGAAAGGAAAATATGGTGGAATCTCCTTCCTATTGATATTCGGAATACAATTCTAATTTCGTTAGTGAAAATCAAACCAAAAGGCCAAAGTCAGTTCTTAAGGGCGACACCTCAAAACCCTCTAAAAAAGACTTGGTTCAAGTCTGAAAGGGGATTCAAAAATCCCCAAATCAAAAAAGATCAAGATTGTTAACAAGGTATTTTTGTCAATAAATAATTTTATATAGTTTGATTTATTTTTTGTGTGAAACACTATTTCGAAGCTGGTATGAAATTACTATGAATTTGATATAATATATGTTTTTAATTGAAACTTATTTATTGGCATAAAAATGATATTTTATTTTGCATATTCCTGTGTATAAATGTATATAGACTTTTTGTTAATGTATTTTATAGTGGACTCAAATTGGTTCAAATTTGACTTTTGGTATAATGTCTAAGCGTGTTGGATTAAAATTGGTATGAATTTTATAGTTGTAACAAACTGGTATGCACTGTGTTATTACAATTGACATAATATGATAAGATTTTAATTTTCTTTACACTTTGTACTAATTTGATATGAATTTTATATGCTATGATGCACAATAAGAATGAAATTGGCATACAGTTACATGATCTGTATTTTATATTTATCCGTTTTTGATTAAATCAGGACTTGGTACAATGTATAAACAGTTGGGTTGAAATTTGAATAAGTTTGATATTTTTTGCATTTGACATGAAATTGATATGAATTTTGTAGTTTTCATAGTTGGCTTGGATTGTGTACTCTGTGAACATAAGTGGCATGAAGTGACATGAAATTGGCATAATTTTGTAAGATATCATATCTATAATCTAAATTGATATGAAATTTATATGCTATGATGCATAATCATCGTGAAATTGTATTTACTTGGTATGAAATTGATATGATTATGCGTAGACTTACTTTTTTATGTTTTATATTAACCCTAATTGGGTTAAATTTGATTAAGACTGATATTTTTTTGTATTTGACATGAAATTGATATGAATTTTGTAGTTATCATGGCATGAAATATGTACTATGTGAACATAAGTAGCCTGAAAGTGACATAAAATTGACATAATTTCGTAAGATATCAGATCTGATATTGGCATAATGTAGTAAAAAATAAAGAAGTTACATGAAGTTGATATACCAGATATATAATAAGAAGAAAATTGTATATAAGTGGCATGTATATGGTATGAAGTTAATATGAAATTCTTAGTATGCATATGTAATTGGCATGAAATCATATTTCAGGAAAAAAAAGCGATACATACACTGGCAATCATTCACCAATATAAAGGTTTTCGCCGATCTAAAGACTTTTCTAAGTGAAGACAATTTCCAATAGTTTTTGCAATCTCCTTTCGGTTACTTCAATGAATTACCTTTTATCAAGGTTCAACCGCAACTTCTACGTCATCTATTACTCCTCGAGACCAATAGTCAAATGAATGGAATGTTCATTATCAATGTAGATTGGGGTTGTGTACTTCATCACGAAATTTATTCCAATTATATAGATAATATCAGTTTTATTGCTATGTAATTTGTATATCAATCAAATCAAAAATTCAGACTTCATACAAAATTCACGCCGCATATAATTTGTATATTAATCGAACACAATTCAAATTAATAAAGTCAGATGTTAGCTGTCACGCCCCGGGAGGGTACCCTAGGCGTGGCCGGCACTCGAAGGCCATTTCTGACCTCCGAGCGAACCACCTGGTCCAGTCACACATTCAATCAATCATATTCTCTTAGCGGATAACTCAATTAAAGAAATACTATTCATATATATAGGGCCGAAGGCCAAACATTTACAACCTAACAAGGCAATAAAATAAGACTCCTCAAAATAATCGTTCGACCTCCCCACACTCCAGTCTATGAAGCCTCTATCACAGTCTAAGAGGTGCCAATGACAAGTCCATGGCTACCAACAATCAAAGTAAAGGAAATGTCAACAAAACTGTACATGAAGGCTCAACATCCTCCAGAAACTAGGAGGACTCACCAGCTGGCTGAGAGTGTATATGGATCTTCAATGGAGCACCGGTTGATGACCTCTGGTACCTGTCTCTGCATCATGAAACGATGCAGGACAAATGGTGTCAGTACATGGAATGTACGAGTATGTAAAATGGCCGAATACAACGAACATCAAGGAAGAATCAATCAACTCGGAAGCTCAACTCAAGAGGAATACCAACTCAATCAAATGTCCTAAGTCTAAACAAGAATATGATTTAGACAGGACCAATCGCATACAATTCCACTCATCTTGACTCAGAGTACTATCAAGACCTATTTGAGAGTTTCTCTTAACCGACAACCATCACTTATGAGCCAGTGAAGGTACAACAAAACGACGTTGTTGCCGCGCCCGTTCATACCTTGCCAGGGTATGAACGAATCAAACACTCATGGATCCAATCCAACCAAGTCCTATAATGTCAGGACAAACTCTCGGGGAAGCATCCGACTTAACGGTTCAATCCCCTCTACGTTTGGAAACACAGGTATTGGGTTCGAGTATGGACTATACTCTTGCCCAATTCGGTGCTCGATACTCCTCCCAAGACTCAATGCTCAAAAAACTCCATCCAATCAACTCAATCAACTCATATCGACAAGTCTCGTTACAACCTTGTCATCTCATCAACTCTATCACAATCACATCTTTCTCAATCGTACTATCCGATCAATCTCAAGCATAGCATTCAAAGAAATTTAAATGCACATATGTAGCATCATCTAGATATAATCAATCATTTCTTTCATCCATTTGAGAAATCTTTTGAGGCTTATCACAACTTCAAGACTTTAAATTGACATTTCATATTGAGCAACATTCTCAAAAAAATAACAACCTTTATCATAATCTACATAGTAAGAAGATAAATAGAACATATTTCACAACTCATTTCTTCATCACTCATACTCAACTAAGGTCTCATTTTGGAACCTCTTAGCTCAATAACATTGACACATATAGAATCAAATAGATAGGGGACCAAGTTCATACAAACACAAACAATACCAAGAAACTCTATTCTCATGAACATCTAACCTCAAAGCAAGAGTAGGGCACATGGGTGAACTCAACCCATGTTTTAGATAGCCTTACATACCTTAGTGAAGACTTGAAGAAAACCTTGATGTTGGGTCTGCAATGGAGAACTCAAATCTTGGAGCTCTTGGAACTCTTCTTATTGGAGAAGGATTTGGAGAGAAAGAAGAAGAGAGAGAGAGAGAGAAGAGGTTTCTAGGGCTTTTAGAGAGAGAGTGGGGGCTGAAGAAATGATCCCAAAATAGTCTAGGGTGATACATATATAATTTGGGGCAATTTCCAAATTGCCCCTTCTCAAAAGTTCTGAAAAATAGGCAAAAATGCACCTGGCGCGATAGTGGCGCATCGCGCCATTGCAGCGCCAGGCTGAAACACGCCTAAAACCTGCACACCTCGTAGTGGCGAGCCGCGCCAGAGACCAAACTATTGAGGCATGTTTCTGGCGCGATAGTGGCGCGTCGCGCCCTTACAGCGCCAAGGCCAATTTTCTGGGTTCTGGAAATTTAGCCTGAAAACCCTGCACAACTTTTAGTGGCGCATCGCGCCAAGGACCAAACTACTGAGGCATGTTTCTGGCGCTATAGTGGCGCGTCGCGCCCTTACAGCGCCAAGGCCATTTCCCCAGCAGTTGCAACCCAGGCCAAAATGAAATTCCTGCCGCACTAGTTCATCTTAGGATCGTCATATCTTTTGACTCCGAACTCCAAAATTTACGTTCTTGGTGGCGTTGGAAAGAAGACTCGACGACCCTTACTTTGATAGGTCGTGGGCCACCTAGATTGACGTCCTTCAAAAGATAGGGTCGTCAAAAGTCGAACCTTATATGAACTCATCCTACTTAGCCACAACGGATCTTTTGGGCTTAGCTCGGTCCTAGGGGTCCTTGGTGACCCCATATCACCTCTAACACTGCTCAGTCCCTTAGAGACTCCTCTTAACTCACGAATATACTTCAAGACACTCGGATTCGACCCCTCCCGAACACAAGAAGGGTTCGAATCTTTGGAAAAATTTGAGGGGTGTTACATTACCGTCCTTAGGAAATCATTTTTTTCGGAAAAAAATGAAAACCATACAGAAAAACTGAACTATTCTTTGTTAATCTATTTTTTTTTCAAGAACAGAAAATATTAGATAATTGAGTAACCAACTTGTACAATTCCACCTACCACCATATTGTATCAACATGAATCTTTCACTTTTTATGATAATACGAATTAAAATTTCTTTCAAAAATTAAAATAGTAACTCGTTTGACAATAAAAAAACACGAAATTGTAGCAATGAGTAAGGAATTGTAGTGATAGAGATAAAAAAATATATATATTTCCAGAAAGGAATATATCTAACAGATATAACAAATTGAGAAAATAAAGGGTATTAAATGTAGGATGAGTTTAAGTAGATTCAATTGTTGAGAAAATAAAGAAAACTGAATTCTTAATACATGGTAAACTCCCAGTTGTACAACAATTGCATTAACCAGACCAACAAACAGAGTACTAGACTTATATATGATGCCCTCCATTTGGAAGCCTATATATTTCCCTGCGTCGTAATAAAGTTAGTGATATGAGTTATGCAATTATCATACTAATTTCATGCAAATTTCATACACAGTTATTTATCCCTTATAATTTAATACAAATACAAACCATGCTACACATATCCAAGCTATACAAATTTCATACATTTCTAAATTATCACGCACTCACACATGAAATTTTCTTTACAGCTTTAAAGGACAAAAAAATTAATTATACAAACTTCATTCCAAATTCACACAAAGTCAATTACATCCAATCCATCTTAGTTCACATACAAACCATGATACACATATCCAATAACATGCTCAACTCGCTCGATCATAAAATTACTTTTGAAATTTTCTATACCTCAGTCTTTCACTATTACGCACAACGAAAACTTGACAAAAAATTCAGCATTACATTTTTTTTTTATTCAAGTATACTCTTCCACCCACATAATTGTGTATGCAAATAGATGGACAGTGTTCGTTCACAATATACTTAATCTCAAGTTCGTTGACAGTCATGTCTACTCTCAGTTGTGCAGCAATTGCATTAACTAGTTCAACAAACGGAGTACTAGACTCGTATATGATGCCCTCCATTTGAAATCCCACATATTTCCCTGATTTCGTAATAAAACAAGTCAGTTGAGTTATCAATTTTCATACTAATTTCATACAAAGTTCTTACACAATTATTTAAATATATTATATGATACAAACACAAACCATACCACATATATCCAAGATATACAAAGTTCATACAACTCTAAATTATAACGTACTCACACATGAACATTTTTCTTACCAGTTGTAAAGAAAAAAAAATCAATTATTCAAACTTCATTCTAAAATCAGACAAAGTAATTTTAGACTCGAATCCATCTTAGTCCACATACAAACCATGCCACACATATCCATTTTATGCAAATTTCATACAACTCTAAATGATCACGTACTCAGACATGACTTTTTTTAAAACCTTTTAAAAACATACTCAAAATAATTAACACATATTCACATTTCATATAATTGTAAGGACATATAAAATCATTATACAAAATTCATACACTGTTTTATTACTTTCCGTCAACTGTACTACACAAAAAACAAGCCATTTGTAGCCAAACTATACAATCTTCATACTACTCATAACGTTTATCTACTAACAAATTAATTTTCTTATTCCAACTTTTACAGACAAAAAAATATACCAAAAAATATTAAAATTTAATTTTAAATATTAAAATTATACAGATTTCGCATCATATTTGTACACACAACAACAAATATTGCACCTCCGTATAATTTAAAATGGAAAAATTTTCATATCTAAAACAAGTTCAACCACAGAATCACATTATAAAAACGCAATTATTTGAGAAAAAAATTACATAAACCAATGACTTGTTTTGAAACTGTAAAAAAAATTTAGATGACAGAGTTTTGAAAAAAAATACGAAAAAAAATTGAATGAATAACTAACCTGAGCAATTTCACCTACCACCGTGTTGAACTAATATCGACATCAAACTTTCACTTTCCATTTGAATACCAACTGAATTCGATTGTAAAACTCACACAAAAAAATATTCTGAATTGGTAAGAAAGAATGAGATTAAAGAGTTTTGAAAAAAAATAAAAATATTATCAAAAATGAATATATCTAACCACACCAACTAATTGGGTAATTTAAGGATAGTAAATTTATTTTACAGTTACAACAAATCAACTAATTGAGAAAATTGAGGCTTTTAATATTAAGGATTGATGGGAATCCCAATTTTTATGGTAACTAAATACAATGCCTTTTTTATTCTATTTTTTATTAATTATTTATATTCTTTTTTTAATACTTTAATTAATGCATATTATTTTCAAATCTATTATAACTTGAAAGATTTTTATTGCTACAACCTTAAATTTAGAAACTACTGTCACAACTCAAAATTTCTTATATTAAATATGACATTTATAAAATTTTCACTTTTAAATTTAAATTTTTATATTTTATATTTCAAAACTTAAATTTCAAGTTGCAAATTTCAAATTGAACAATACACTTGAAATATTTTAAATATTCTAATTCATTATTTCCGTGGGAGATGAAGTTGGAAATAGTATAATAGGAAAGACTAATTAGAAATTATAAATAGATGGAAAAAAGATTGTGTGAAAAATGAAATTTGAACTTTCAACTTTACAAATTCTAAACGGTTACAATTATTTTAAGATTAAGAGCCCGTTTGGATTGGCTTTAAGTTGGTCAAAACCAACTTAAAGCCCCTTTTCAGCTTTTGAACGTATTTGCCTAATGCTAACTTTAAGTCAGAAAGTTCGTAAAGTCAGTCAAAAATGAAAAGTTAGGATTCCTAACTTTTTTTTCAAAGTACTTAAAGTCATTTTCTTTGACCATGAAAATTACTTTTATATCCCTTATATTTTAACTAAATTCCCAAACTACCCTTTTTATTCTTTTAACCCTAAAATTCACATAATTTTCCTCATTTAAGCACTTTTATCCAAACACTCAACTGCTTATTTATAAAAATAACTTTCAACACTTCAAAATTCTAAAAGTACTTCATACATAAAAGTTACTTTTTTTAAGCTCATCCAAACGGGCTCTTAATGTTGCTCTTTAAAAGTAAAAAAACAATTAAACCGACATGACCCATGAACCCGGCCTCGGTAAACTCGGAGGAAAAGGGTACACGGGTTGTGGGCGACGAACAATCAAACCCAACTGTTGAACCCATATCATACCAGCCCACTTAGGCTTGATCAGGCCCGATCCGGCTCAATTGACAGCCTTAGTCTTGACTATATGTGTTTGGTTCTGGATGGTTGCTTATAGGCAATAGTAGGGTTGGGTGAGGGGGTGATATTGAAACTTAGAGGGATTATTTGGATAGTATAATGATAGAAATTACGCCGTCCGTTGAGGTCAGAGCAAAACTCTGGCCAGCCACCGACGGAGGCTGGCTAGTGGCTGCGGTGAAAATCATGTGTAAGTAGGTTTGGTATTTCGCACGAGAGAGAAAAAGGTATTTTATTGCACTACTATATTAAAATTTCGTTATTATTTGAAAGTTTTATGAAGAGAAAAAATAAGTTACTCTTGCAAAGGAGGGAGTAGTTACTTCGTCGTATTCTTTTTGATTAACTTTATGTGATAGTGTAAACAATATGTAGATTATAAGTGCAACTTAGCATTTGAATAAATACACATTCCATTCAAGAATAAGCCTTTACTCACTTTATGATGCCAAATGTTTTCCAATTCAATGCTTCTATATTATTGCAAGTCTTTGCACATGCATTTCTCCATCTGATTCTTGACCTTTCTCATTAATATATGTACAACCTACGTCCAGTGTGGTCAATTACAGTGCCCTACTTGACTATTAAAACATTATTTAGAATATAATGTCTTTTAACGAATAATTGAATAATAGTTTGTTCCCTTCTACCATTAGGTATAACTTCTATAGGTGGCTATGACAGAAGAATTTGTGTCAATACTTTTCCATGTTTTTTCACAAGACTAACGTCATAAAGATAATTGACTAATCACCTTCCCTTGCAAATGCAAATTCATACAATAAGGTGAAAAAAGTGCGAGGAAAAAAATGAGATGTAATAAAATCAGTTGTAATTGCCTGATAAGAGCACGCCTTAGCTAGGATTAAAATTTAGGGTGTGTTCGGTAGGAAAGAAAAGGTTTTCTTGAAAAATAGGTTGACGTCTTATTTATTTTCTAGTATTTCGAAAGTAAACAAAAAATATTTCTAAAATATTTATATATAATCTATCAAAATACTATTGGTGACTTGGGTTCGGCGATGGGATGATCAGGGGCGGCTTTGACAGAAGAATCTATTTGAATACTTTTCCATGTTTTTCACAAGAAAGAGTAACGTCACAAAGAGAATTGACTAATCATCTTTTCTTGCAAATGCTAAGTATCATATAATAAGGTGAAAAAAGTGCGAGGAAAAAATGAGAGAAAATAAAATCAGTTGTAATTGCAATACGAGCACGCCTTAGCTAGGATTAAGATTTAGGGCGTGTCCGGTAGGAAGAGAAAAAATGTTTTCTTGAAAAATAATTACTTGATTTCTTACTTATTTTTAAGTGTTCCTTAATTAAGTAAGAAAATATTTTTTTCAAGAATATTTATATATAATCTAGCAAAATATTATAAAAGTGGAATATGGGGTAGGGGGAGTGGGGTTAGGGTGGGATAATCAAGGCCCAAGGGGCTGGAATTGAATGGGTATTGGAGAGAAGACAATGAAATTGAAACTTCTATTATGTAAGTCACTTTTAAAAAACTTATTTTCCTAAAAAAAAAAGTATTAAAAATATTTTGACCAACAAAACACACCCTTTGGCTTTCCTTAAGCCACAAAATCTAAACACTTTCTTACTAGTTCCTCCGTTCCAAATATTAGAGTGGTTTTTTATTGAAAAATTGAATTTGTTTATATAATATTTGAGATTTTAGGAGAATAAAAAGTAGTAATAATTTGTTGTTTTTTCTCCAAGTCCGTTGTATGAAAATAGAGAAGAATGAGCGTATGGTGGTTTGACAGATGTAGTGTGGACCACTTGATCTCAAATGATTTAAAATAGTGAAACGTTTCTTTGAAATTGTAGTTGCATTTCCCTCGTCATATTTTATAGTCCCGCGGCTATAAATTCATCCTATCTATCAAACTTTTCATTAAATAACAACCTCAACATCTCTGACTTTTCTTAGGAGAAGATGTTTTCCACATCCACTTCTCTTTTCGTGCAGCCTAGAGCTAGGTGAAGTTTTTTCTATCATAAGTTGAACTTTTTTTTGCGTTTTTATAACTATATATTTTATGTCCTATAGTTATATCACTTCGATTTGAGTAATAGATCATTTCTTGTTTCACATATATGTGCAGTTTGAAAGTACAAAGAGAGGAAATTGGTACGTAAAATTGAAGATCTTATTTCGTTGTCTTCTTTTCTCTATTATGTGTTGATGATACATGATAGCATGAAGCGGAAATATAAATTAAATCCATGCAGGGAGAGGGAGTAGAGGTTATTATTCAACAAGAGTAGCCCGCAACCCAAACTTGGAGAAGTTGCAAACTAACTATTTGTTTCCTGAGGTTAGTAGCTTAGCACACTTGGATTTTCATGCTTGCTTCTTCAATTTATCCTTAGAATTACATGAGATTAATGCATGTGATTTTTAGATGTATATATTTAATTTTGATGGTTAGGTATTAATTAATTATTGTCTTTTCCTGACTTATTTCACCTAACAGATATTAGAGAGGGAGCTTAAGCATGTGGAGAAGTACCCAAATGCTAAAGTAATAAGCCTTGGGGTTGGTGATACCACACAGCCATTACCTCAACCTGTAGCCTTGAGCATGTCTAATGTGCGTAAGATAAATCATCAACTACTTCTACCCAAGAGAAGATATAATATATATTAAAATGTTACAATAGTATTGTTAATTTACCCATAAATTAAATAAGTTGGAATCTGCAAATGCTTTGGGTGTTAATACCAAATTAAAGGGCTATAGGATGGAATGAATAATTTAAGCATTTTATACAAAATTCATTCAAACCATAGAGAAACCGGGTTGACTTCAAACTTCAAAAAATTGGTCCATTTTTATTAAAAGAAATTCCACATCATTTCTTGTGAGTTTTGATTTAATTTTACTGTCAGATCGATCCGGATCAAACAATGCACACCCCTATAATTTAATCATTCTTATTCCAAAATCCCCTTTAAATGTGAAAAATATTTAAAAATTATTCTTTTGTTTCAATTTATGTGGCACTTATTAAAATTGAGATTCAATTAATTCTCATTAGTCTTTCATATGTCGTTTAAATATTCGAATTGTAAACATTATGACTTATAGGATTTTCTATACATACCGCATTGCACTTTAGATCGGCCACTGCGTCAAACAACAAAATTTTCAACCTACAACTTATTATCATGTGATTGATAGTTTTTATTTGCAGTATGCACGTGCTCTTTCAACACCTCAAGGATATACTGGCTACGGACTGGAACAAGGGAACAAGGTGGGTCATATAATTTCGTACAAATTATTTTTTTCGGAAAACAAATGATTTTTCACTTATTTTCTAGCGTTTGATAATTAAACAAAAAAAAAAATTAAAAGCATTATATGTTATTTAGCAGAACAAATGGAAGGGGATGAGGAGTGGGGGCTCAGAGGTAGCGGGTGGTGGGATGTCAAGGGGTGTGGGTTGGGAGAGTTTGGTGGACAGAGAGATGAGACAATAAATTTGAAATGCTATTTATGCAATTTGTTTTTTTCTAGTTTCAAAGAAATTTTTTTCAAAACATTTTGACCAATCTTTAATGAGAAAATTGAATGCCAAACACAGTCGACGTGCTTCCTTTTTCTTGTTAACCAAGTGCTTCCTTTTTCTTGTTGGCCAACCAAACAGAAATAAATTAACTTTGTCAATTAAATTTCACAGGAACTAAGAAGAGCAATTGCAGAAACAATATACAAAGATCTTTCAGTAGAAGAAAGTGAGATCTTCGTATCTGATGGTGCACAGTGTGATCTGTCAAGAGTTCAGGTATCTCACACTCTCCAATCGTCACGTTAACAGTATGTAAACTCTACCGAGTAAAATAGTTTAGTGGAATAGAGAAAATAACTTAGTTTAATTTGACATGTGTCTTGTGACTTCAATAAGTCCTGTTTATGGTCCTTATTATCCTTCATTTGCAGCTCCTTCTTGGTTCCAATGTGTCAATTGGTGTGCAGGATCCATCATTTCCAGTGAGTAAATTCTTGCTCTTACTTCTCTTCCCACCCCGGTAAACAAAAAACAATCAAGAAGAAGAAGAAGAAACCATTGAAAGTTACAAATAAATTCAACTTAAAAGTAGTACTCTTAACAGGGATATATAGATTCAAGTGTGATTATGGGGCAGAGTGGTGATTTGAAGAAAGAGTCGGGAAGATATGGAAATATAAAGTACATGAAGTGCAGCTCGGAGAATGATTTCTTCCCAGATCTGTCCAAAACTGAAAGAACAGATGTTATCTTCTTCTGCTCTCCAAACAATCCCACTGGTCATGCAGCATCAAGGCAACAATTGCAGAAACTTGTAGAGTTTGCACAAGTAAATGGTTCGATTATTGTCTATGATGCTGCTTATGCTGCTTATGTTTCAGACTCAAGCCCTAAATCAATTTATGAGATCCCTGGTTCCAGAAAGGTAATATTATCCAGCGAAGAATTGTAACTTACAAATTCATCTACAAATTAATTATTATCATTATTATTTGTTGTTGCAGGTTGCCATTGAGATATCATCTTTCTCAAAGACTGCTGGATTCACAGGTGTCCGTCTAGGATGGACTGTAGTGCCTAAGGAACTCCTCTATTTAAATGGATTCCCTGTTATACACGATTTTAATCGCATTATATGTACCAGCTTTAATGGTGCTTCCAATATAGCTCAGGCTGGTGGATTGGCTTGCCTCTCCCCAGAGGGTTTCAAGGAAGTTATGTGTATGGTAGACTACTATAAGGAAAATGCAAAGATTTTAGTTGACACTTTTACTTCACTGGGGTTAAGAGTTTGCGGAGGTAGCAATGCGCCTTATGTTTGGGTTCATTTCCCAGGTTCCAAATCATGGAATGTGTTCAATTGGATTCTTGACAAGACTCATATTATTACAGTCCCTGGAATTGGATTTGGTCCAGCTGGTGAAGGTTACATAAGGGTTTCTGCTTTTGGACATAGAGAGAGCATCTTAGAAGCATCTAAAAGACTCACAACCTTACTTTGCTAGACAAATTATACACCTACTTTCATTCTCTGTTTTGATTCAGAGTTGCTTCCAACTTCTGATTCTCATGTTTTACACTTAATAAGATTCACTTAAATAGTTGACAGACTCTTTTATTTGTTGTTTGCTCATGAATTACCATTGCACCCATCTCCTTCACAGAGTGAATAGCAATATTGAAACAATTGTTGCGAACCCTCTCATTATATATATCCAGACATACAATTTGAACAAAAACTGTAATATTTACTTGAAAAGAGAGTAAATTGATCAATTCAAAAGAACTTAACAATTTCCATATATCTTTGCAAATAGTATCTATTTTTCAAGATGCTATCATTTTCGCATTTGTACCATATTTTTAAATCTAATAATATATGAACCTTTGACCAACCATTCCGTAACGCTTTTTTTAATGTCTCTCGAATTGCTAGTACTTCATCGGTGATGACATTCCCCACAAATTGAATAGGGGTGCCAAGGACATGAAGCAAATGGCCTCAATTATCCATAGCCACCATTACAATGCTTGTCTTTTTCTTTTCCACATGCAAACCTGAATCTGTAAAAACTACAATCTCATCTTGTGTCATAGTAATATTTTCCTCCTTAGTTCCGTTAGCCATGCAAATCAAAATTGATGAAGTTAGCAAAGCATCGGCATATTTATGAAAATCAAACATCGCCTTATTAACTATTTCATTAGGTTCATCTGTATCACCTTAAAACAAAAGGAATTTTGAGCTTTCCACAGTTGCCATAAAATAGACACACTTATGCAGTGGCGGAGCCAGGATTTTCAATAAGAGAGTTCAAAATCTGAAAAAATAAACACACGAACTAGCCGAATGAGTTCGACATCTACTATTTATACATAAAAAATTATTTTAACCATGTATAAATAGTATAATTTTTCATCGAAACAAACCATGCCACCTAACTAGAAAAATCAAGAATATTTTTAAAATTGACAAAATGATATGACACAATTTTCGCACTATCTGAGTTTTTGAACACCTAAAAACATATGATCAATTATTTTAATTTCTAAACCACACACCTTACGAGCATCGCAAATATAAATCAATATCTTAAAATGGGTAATATCTTAAGATGGATAGTATTAACTGGTAAGACATAATGCATTTCTAAGAAAATATTTATATTTGTTTTTGACCTTCAGTGACCATAACAATTCTAGAAAGGCTTTGGGAAAGACTGGAAACTGGCTTGAGGCCTATTATTCGCATTACTGCAATAAGACTGATCTTTAAATAGATGGTAACCAGATCTAACCTCATACTTTTCTAATTATGGAAAACACTGATGGAAAATACAGAGACTAATAATTTAGGAGAGAAAAAATACTTGGACTCTCTTCAATTGGCTAAAATTCTCATAGTCCTAAATTACAGCAATTGAACTCTTTAAATAGAGTTTTACTAACAGAAAGAAAGAAAAGATAGCAGTCCACTAATCCTACTATCACTCAACTACTAACAAACTAAAAAGATTATGCTACTTTTATTCAACAAACTACTTGCTTGCTAAAGACTCGGTCAACTAAAAATACTAACAACCGAAAGACAAAAACAATAACCAACAATCCCTCTCTTAAACTGAAAGTCATACTAACAGTTTATCAAGCTTGCAACTGACAACTTGTTTCAAATGTGATTTTCCAAAGTGCAAACACCAAGTAGCTGTCTAAACTTCAGGAAGGATGCCAACTTGAGAGATTTGGTAAACACATCAGCAACCTGATTTTCACTTCTCCAGAAGATGAGATCAATTACTCCATCTTTTGTGAGGTCCCTTAAGAAATGAAATTTGACATCAATATACTTACTGCGTCCATGTTGAACAACATTTTTGGAGAGCTTTATTGCTGAACTGCTGTCACAATAAATGGTAGTAGAGTCATTCTGCTTGAAATGAATTTCTTCAAGAACCTTGCACATCCAAATTGCTTGACAGGCATATGCTACTGCTGCTATTAATTCATCTTTTGTAGTTGATAAAGTCACAATTGATTGCTTTTGTGAAGACCATGAAATTACACCCAACTCCATCATAAAGACGTTACCAGACGTACTCTTCCGATCAGCTGAATCTCCAGCATAATTACTGTCAGTAAAGCCAACCAAATCTGATTTTTCTCCTTTTGCATAGAACAGACCATAATTAATAGTTCCTTGCAAGCAGCAAAAAATTCTCTTTGCTGCTAGAAGATGCATCTTTTTAAGATGTTTCATGTATCTAATAATAAGACTTATAGTATGCATAATATCAGGCCTTGTGGCCGTTAATTACATCAAACTTCCCACAATTTGTTTGTAAAGAGTGTTGTCAACTCTTCTTCCTCATTTTCTTTCATGAGCTTCAAATCGAACTCAGGGGGACTGCTGTCAGAGTTACAACTCTTCATCTGAAATCTATCCAAAATCTCTTGAGCATACTTCTTTTGTGTGATGAAAATCCCATCAGCAGACTGAACAACTTCAATGCCAAGAAAGTAATGCATCATTCCAATATCAGTCATATCAAATTCCACCATCATGGACTTCTTAAAACTCTCAGCAATGGAGATATCATTTCCCGTATGTAAATTAAGTCATCCACATATAAACAAACAATGAGCATTTGTCCTTTATCATCAATCTTTATAAAGAGTGTGTGCTCATATGGACATTTCTTATATTCCTCCTTTAAAAAATAAGCATGTATATGACTATACCAAGCTAGTGGAGCTTGTTTTAGTTCATACAATGCCTTCTTTAATTTACACACTTTACGTTCTTCTCCAACCGTGACATAACCAGGAGGTTAATCAACAAATGCTTGTTCATCCAAGTCCCCTTTTAAGAAAGCTGATTTGACGTCCATTTGAAAAATGGGCCATGAGTGTTGAGCAGCCAAACCTATCACTAATCTGATAGTATCATGTCGTGCAACCGGAGCAAACACTTCTCTATAGTCCACACCGAACTCTTGCTTATAGCCTTTAACTACTAGGCGTGCTTTGTGCCGCTCGACTTCATCTTCCTTGTTCATTTTTGTCTTATATATCCACTTGACACCGATTGTCTTATGCCCTTTTGGAAGCTCAGTCAACTCCCAGGAGTCATTTCTAGTAATTGCAGTCATCTCTTCATCCATTGCCTTTGGCCATTTTGCATCTTTAACAGCTTCTTCAAAGCTGGTAGGATCACAATCTGAAAATAGGGCAAAATGAATGAGTGGATCTTTAGATTGATCAATTCCAGTTACCTTAAAATATGTCATCCATGCGGGTCTTCTTTTCGATTGTTGAGGTCGCCCCTCTTCTTGTATAGGAGCTGAAATTGGTGATTGAACAGGATTTGAATTTGTTGATTGTTTTATCGGTTGTTCTGTCTCCTCCAGGTGCTACATTTCCTCTTCAAAAGCTACTGGAAGAAGCTGTTGATCTCCTTTGTCCTTCCATGACCAGGTAGCATCTTCATCAAAAATTACAGCACGGCTAATGACAATTTTCTTGGTGTTAGGATTATATAACTTATAAGTTTTAGATTGATTACTAACACCAAGAAGAATGCATTTTTCTCCTTTATGATCGAACTTGATTCTCTTCTGATCTGGAACATGAGCATAAGCCACACATCCGAAGATCCTGAAATGGTCCACACTTGGTTTCTGTTCACTCCATGCCTCCTCTGGAGTCATATTTTGAATAGAGAAAGTTGGACTTCTATTCAAAATATGAATGCTCCAATCAACAGCTTCCGGCCAAAAGCTTTTTGAGACACTACTCCTTATTAAGATGTTGCGCACCATGTTGAGGATTGTACGATTCTTCCGCTCCCAAACACCACTTTGTTGAGGTGTGTAAGCTATTGTAAGTTGCCTCTTGATTCTATTTTCTTCATAGAATTTTATAAATTCTAGAGAATGAAACTCTCCTCCACGATCAGTGCGAAAAACTTTCAATGGACTACCAGTTTCTTTCTCAACAAGTACTTTAAAACTATCAAACGCTTCAGACTTTTCTTGTGAGAAATACACCCATGTTTTTCGACTGAAGTCATCAATAAATGTTATGAAGTACCTTTTACCACTATTGGAATTTGGATTTACTGGTCCACATAGATCCGAGTGCACCAATTCCAGCAATGTCTTTGCTCTCCAAGATTTGTCTTGTGGAAATGGACTGCGAGGTTGTTTGCTAACAACACAACTTTCACAAGTTTTCGAAGGATCTGTAATATGAGGAAGACCGTTCACCATATTCTTTTGATGTAGCGTTCTCAGTCCGTAAAAATTCAAGTGCCCATAACGAAAATGCCATAACCATGCCTCATCCTTTAATTTGGCAGAAAAACATGTATGATAAATATTATGGAGATAGAGAATTAATCCAAGTTTGGCATTATGAAATTCTACAAAATCCATCTTTTATAGAAATTTCATACCCTTTCTCTTGCAATTGGCCAATGCTCAGAAGATTGGTCTTCAAATCTGGAACAAAAAGAACACCAGCAATAGTCTGGGTGAAATCTATATTGGTATGAACTAGAACCTGCCCTTTTCCCATTGCTGCAACTTTGAAATTGCATCCAAGGTGGAGAAAACTGACTTATCTCCACTCATATGATTACTACATCCGAAGTCGAGCTACCATAAATTTTTATTTGTTTCCTCCATGTGGTAAGCCATCAACAAAGATATCTCTTCTTCGTCTTGTTCTGCAAAATTAGATTCCTCTCCACGCATCTTAGACAAATCTGTTCAGCATTCTGATTTATAATAACCGAATTTGTGGCATCTGTAAAATTCAATTTTAGACTTGTCTAATGACTTTGAGTTGTAGCCACCTCTTCCCTTTCCTCTGCCTTGATTATCATGGTGTTGACGCTGCTGATGATTTCCACTATAGCCTTGGCCTCTACCTCTACCATTACCTCAAATGTACCCTTGTCCTCCGGAACGATCACTTGTTGAGTCATTCAATGCCACCTCCTCCTTTTCTTGTTGAGTGATTATTTGCTCATGGATCAACAACGAGCTTTGTAATTCATCAATTGAAAGCACATCAAGATCATGAAATTCTTCAATAGAACAAACAACGAAGTTAAATTTTAGTGTCATTGTCCGAAGAATCTTTTCAACAATTGTAACTTCATTTGACTTGTCACCATGGATTCGCATCTTGTTGACGACTGTTATCACTCGTGAAAAATAGTCAATAACTGAATCTCCAGATTTCATTCGAAGAGTTTTGAACTCCGAACGAAGTGCTTGAAGCTGCTGCCCCTTTGCCTTCGTTGATCCCTGATATTTCTTCTTCATGAAGTCCCAAATCTTCTTAGAAGTGTCTTTAGAAAGAATAGTTTCCAAGATTGAGCGTTCAATTGCTTGGAAAAGATAATTCTTTACCTTGAGGTCCTTCAACTTTGTTGTCTGTGCTTCTGCTCTTTATGCATCTGGCACTGTTGTTCCTTCTGCTGGTTCTAGTATGCCGTCCATAACCACTTGCCAATAATTCTTTGATCTTAGAAAATTCTCCATCAACATGCTTCAATGATCATAGTGACCATCAAAGCGAGATATGGATGCTTGCACAAAGTTTTCTAAAGCCATAGGTGCACTCGTTGCTGCTGCAATTTTTCTTATGTGTTTCTCTCACAAAACTGGCGCTGATACCACTGATGAAAAATACAGAGACTAATAATTTAGGAGAGAAAAAAATACTTGGACTCTCTTCAATTGGCTAAAATTCTCATAGTCCTAAATTACAACAATTGAACTCTTTAAATTGAGTTTTACTAACAGACAGAAAGAAAGAAAAGATAGCAGTCCACTAATCCTACTATCACTCAATTACTAACAAACTGAAAATATTATGCTACTTTTATTCAACAAACTACTTGCTTGCTAAAAACTTGATCAACTAAAAATACTAACAACTGAAAGACAAAAATAATAACCAACAAACACCACATAATTTTATCTGAAATTTCAATATTAGATAATTGGATGGGCATAATAGCATTAATAACATTAGGACAAAAAGAACTATAAAAGTTCATGAACATCTTATATGTGATTATGTTTATCAATAAGAACATTGTCCCTCAATTATAAATTGACCTGTGGTTGTCTTTAGAGGGTTTTAAAATCATTTGAATTAGAAATTCATAGATAAGTCCATATCTTAACTTTTTTCATTACAAGCTTGAGCAAAGTTATATAGTGCAAAAATCTCAAATTCAATTCAACAAAAAAAAATCAAATCTTTAGTGAATAAGACTACATATTCCATTACTAAGCTCATCATTTTCTCATTGGGTATGTATGCATGTAGCACAACCATTAACACGTGAAAATCCATGTCATTTTGTAGAATTTCATGCCATTTTTAATGACACATAAGATATTAATGTTAAAAACAAAAAAAATAGTTAGCACATTTTGAAATTTTTCAACATCATGTTCTTCATATTTGTTCACAATTGAGCACCAAATTCATGCCAAACAAGTGTAATTCTTCCTGTTTAACTTTAATTTTCACACTAAAATTCACAAACACAAACCCAATAAATTTTTATCATAATTTTGAATTAATTTCATAAATTCACAAAATTCATTTATTGTTCTTAAAGCTTATTCACCAAGTTTTTAAATTTTCAATATCTACCATCTCCCTTCGCATTAACTCATACTAAATTCGAAAAATACTCACGAAATTAGAATTTTGGGGATGCAAACGTGACAGAAGGTCTAGGGACGGAGTTGGCTTGCAGCAAAAGAGAGAAATTTTGAGTAGAATAAATTGTCACTTCTTTTAAGTAAAACACTGCATATAACTGGACGTGAAGGTGAATTTATGAATCTTATCTCTCATTTTCACCTCCTCTTCCGGCAAGTATTTTTTATTTTTGACTTTAAGGCCAAGATTCACAAAGAAAGATTTGAATTTCAAAATTAGAGAAACTGAAATAGAGTTTCACTGAGATAAAAGATTTGATTGGTTGGGGTGGGGGTGGGGGTGGGGGTGGGGGTGAGGGGTGGGCGTTAAGAAGAAGAAGAAGGGGGTAGTGGTGGTGAGTGGTTTCAAAGAAGGAGGAGTGGGGTGGGCTGAAGGGTGGAAGAAGACTTTTTAAAAGCTTTTTTCTATTTTTCCTTTATTTTTTTTATGTTTTTAAATGTAAAATATCAAACACTCTCTTTAAGACGCGCACAATTGCCCATTTTTTCAACTCAACAACATTAATACCACATAAATTCGATCAATAATCAAAAATGTTTAAAATATTATGTTTTAGAGAATTTAAGGTACCGTTTGGTTTGGTCCCAAAAATTTTTGGAAAAAACTTTTTAAAAAATTGGAAACTAGTGTTTTGCCATATAATTTGTCTTTACTTGGCAAATATATTTGACAAACATCCGAACTTGGCAAATATACTTGGACCAAGTTCTAATATTTTAGAAGTTTTAAAATTTTAAAAATTATCTCAGACTTTTATATTTTATAAAATCTCAATCATTTATTAATTTTAACTAATATTTATTTATCAACTTACTCCATTAAATGGTCAATCAATACCATTAAATATCTTTATCTATTAATAAATAATCAGACTATTTCGAAAAAAAATGGTTTGAGTGACAAGATTGGGAAAAATCAAGATTGTTTTTAATTCGATCAATGTATTACTCTTGCTCATATTGCTATTTTGCTATTGTTGATTGTTATCAATTATGTTATAAGATTTTTTTAACGGAATATGTTAATGATAACACAAACTTATGGGTATTTTAATAATTTTTAGAACTTATGGATATAAAATAATATTTTTGAAACAGCCAAATATTCTTGAAAAATTTTGTGGTCAAACACATGGTGAAGTTTCACAAAATTTCACCCAAAAATAACTTGTCAAGAATATTTGAAAATTTGGGATCAAATGTTAGCTAAGAGTTCAGCTGACAAAATCATGTATATAAAGGTCCAACTAACAAATAGAGCTAAGAACAAGAGACTCTCCGATTATTCTGCCTTTGTTTATTTATTGGAAAAAACCTTTAAAAAGTAATTTATAGATCTTGCGAAAACAGTCGATTTCAAAACTACTATTATCAATAGTCATTTCCCAGTATGAAGGCAAACTATATGCTCCTAACTTATTATGTCCAATGATACCATAAATAAGATAATTTCTTCATTATCAAGTCGCAACAAAGTTTCGTGTGTATCAAAACAAAATTCTTCTTGTCTGTTACTCTTCAAGCTTGAATGCCTCTTTTTTAGAAAAGCAACAATATGCTCATAGGTAGAGCTTTGATGGATTAGCCATCAACTTTCCCTTCGTGATTCACATTGTCTCAACAGAATCTAAGCTCAAAACATATATAGCTGTTAATTAGTGGAAAATTACATAAATTGGATAGTATTTATTCAAATTGGACTCAATCTAATATATTTATCTTTATTAGATTCACTGCCTAAATATTTTACCAGGCTGCCCCCTCTCCCCAAATTGTAGAGAAATTGCTTCTTCTTTTTCTCACCTAATTTGTGTCCTTAAATTGTGCAAACAACTTCTTTTCTTATTCTCTTTTTTTTTCTCTCTTGGTTGTTTAAGTTCGGTTTTTAAAAAAAATTATATTGTATCTCTTTTCATCTAATTTTCTTTTTGTTGTTTGGTAAGATTTTCTCTTTATTTCCTATTCCTTTCCTTTTCTTTTCTCTTTTTTTTTAATTATTTCTTTATTCTTTATTATTTTTCTTTCTTTTTTTTCTCAAATCATAACATTCTTTATTTTTTACCACAATTTAATTTCATATTTTCGGTCATTCTATATTTTATTTTTTAAAATTTTATTTGCGATTTATTTTTTATCATTTCATTAAAAAAAATATTTTTTTCTTTTTTTTTAGATGTTTCAGTCTGTAATGATACCATCACATTATCTATTTATTGTTATGGTATCATTTTTATTATTTATTTATTTTTGTCTCTTTTTCTTTTTAATAATTTCTCTTGTTTTTATTTTTGCTCTTTTGATATTTTATTTTTTAACAAAAATAAAAATAAAATACCAACATAAAAATATTAGCTAACTACTTTTAGATTAATAAAAATAAAAAATATGAAATTCACTAATTTATTTACAAAACCACTCATTCCTTAATGATATCATTTCAATTTATGATATTGTAAGACCCCGAAAGTCGGAAAATTACAACGAAGAAAGAATCTCGAGAAAAGGGAACTAACCTCAGGACCACGACTCCATCTATGACTCGTACACTTTCCTACGACTCATAAGGACGAGTCGTAGAGTGGGTTTTGGAGTTAGTCCTGAACCTACCTCCGGAAAGGTTCTATGACTCGATATGATGAGTCGTCGTCCATTTGACGTGTCGTAATGACGAGTCGTAATAAAACATTAGAGGCTCAAAACATGTAGGTTTTCAGACCTGCTGGATGACCAAGGTCTACGACCCGTAATCGTTTTTACGAGTTGTAAAAATGACTCGTAGAGAAAGATCAAAGACAGGTTTTTCAAAGTTTTTGGGAAGCCTGCACGACTAGTCGTTTCTATGACTCGTCGAAGTATCTACGAATCGTAGAAACCAATCGTATGGTTGTCCGACTTAGAATTAAATAAGGGGTAGTTTGGTCTTTTTTCTGTATTCTATCAATGTATGTGGACATTTTTGAAACTAGATTCATAACGTAATTTGTCCTAAATACTCATAAACCCTTTTCATTTCCTCATTATTTTCCAAAAAAATTTAAGACTTCTCTTCCAACGTTCCTCAAGAATTCATCATCTTCATCAAGCTTTGGTTTGGGTTTCTTCAAGATCAAGTCTTCTTTTTTAATTTCAAGTTCAATTTCAATCAAGGTATGTGTGGATTCATCTATGGGCCCTGCCACCCATGAAGTCCAAGGTTCTTCTCAAATTATTTCTATGATTCTTTAATTCAAAATCCCTAATTTCAATGACTATGCATTGAGTTTTCTTATGTATGATGAATCTTATGATATTTGAGTAAATTATCTATCTAATTGATGTTATTTAAATGAATGTATGGGTTGATAAGAATAGTATGATCATGCATGTTTTCAATCCAATCTTCAAGGTTTTCAATCAAATTATCTATGTATGCAAGTTTTACCCTAATTTCAAGTATGGTTCATGTTCATGTATTACAATTATGATCAAAATTATAAATTTCATGCAAGTTATGAAAAAAGTGACTTAGGGCCCTATGTTGGTGACCAAGGAACCTCATGATATGAATTATGTAAGTATGATATTGTGATGTAAGGCTAATACTCACATTGCAAGTATGTTATGAAAATGAGCTGTTCTATGAATGTTAAACCTATGTACAAATTTCATGATATATGTTAAGTATGATCATTACGTTATGTATTCCGTGGAATTTGACTTAGCACCGAATGATGACTTGAGGTGGGGGCTCGACCTATGGAGTTCTTGTATGAAGTCTCTTGTCACATAACTACGCGCCACCGTAGGTTTGCCTTATGGTCTAGTTAGTGGATCCACATTTAGCAAATGTACATGACCCGCCTAGAGGGGTAGAGTCTACCTTGGCAAATAGATTCCCCTTTCTCCCATTGTATGGGGAGACATCAGTATTCCATGTTATAAATCGCATGATCTTATTGTCGATTATGGTTCTATCCTATATATGTATATTGTCTTTATGCTCCTCTACGATTTTAACTATGTCTCTTAAATGCTTTGATCATTATGACTTTCTCATGACTTTATTATCCTTTTTATCATGTACGCTATTTGATCTTTGCATCTTATGATTAATATTGCATGTCATGCCCACATACTTAATATATTTAAACGTACTAACGCATATTATTTCCTATATTATCTCATAATGTAGGGGTTGAGGATCACGCTCCTACCACACGTGGCTAGTAGAATTTTCGTCTGATTAAGTGTTTTGGTGAGTCATTATCTATCGCGGACTAGTTATGAGTTGGTTATTTCTCTCAAATACTTTGTTATATTTCATTTTGAGGGTGAGCCAGGGACATGTAAAGCCCGCCCTTCTTAAATAGTAGAGGCATTTGTTGGACTAAATGATATAGAGTCTATGTAGTAAATTTTACAATCTCTTTTATGATTCATGTTTAGACTCTTTCTTATGCTATGTTCCGTTTTACTTTACCTTATGTATGCTTACGAGATGTCAAGAAACTTAGTTGGAACCCTTCGGAATTTTGATCACCGTGGTACGACTAGGTCCTAGGTCGGGTCATGATAGATATGTTGTAGTGGTATCATTGATAAATGAGTTGGTTGTAAATTAATGGTTGTAGGAAACCTTAATGATACCATGGTAGTATATGAATTTGTTATGGTATCATTAAGGAATGAATAGTTTTGTAAATAAATGAATGAAGGAAACCTTAGTGCTACCACAACAGTATATGTATACATGATGATGGTATCATACATGTTCTAAAGCTTGTTACAAATTATATGAAATAGTCTTTAATGATATCATGTTTATTTATGATATGTTGTGATTGTATCATTGACAAATTATGAGTTCCTTCCTTGAAGGACTGCTCATTAGTCCATGATACCATGTTATTATATATAGCGAAAAGGCATAAACTTTCCCCCTAAAGTTATACCAAAAAATTAGTTACGCACTTAAACTATTATGGTGACCTATTACACACCTAAACTATCTAAAAGTGAAACTATTACACACCTGAACGCATAACACCACTCTCATAATATGTGGTGTATTACACTCGCTGCCCGTGGCTCCACGTCATCATCACTTCAGAAATTATAATTTTTTATATTTTTTTCTTTTCTTTTCTTTATTAATTAACTTTTCTTTTATTAACTATATTTTATACTAATTAATTATTAACTATCCATCCTATTTTTATATTTTTTTCTTCTTTATTAATTAACTTTTCTTTTATTAACTATATTTTATACTAATTAGCTCCTAATTAATTATTAACCACCCATCCAATTTTTTATATTTCTTTTCTTTTCTTTTCTTTATTAATTAACTTTTCTTTTATTAACTATATTTATACTAATTAAATCCTAATTAATTATTAACTACCCATTAATTATTAACCATCCATCCAATTTTTTATATTTCTTTTCTTTTCTTTATTAATTAATTTTTCTTTAATTAACTATATTTTATACTAATTAACTCCTAATTAATTATTAATCACCCATCCGACCCCCCCCCCCCCCCAAAAAAAACAATCGTCTTCTCTACGAAAATGGGGAGAAGAATTCTTCTTCATCTTAATGGGTTATGAAAGAAAAAAAATCAAGATTTAAAATGAGGAGTAAATAGAGGTGGGTGTAAAGAAGAAGATGGTTAGGTGAGTGTGAAGAAGAAAGGACGTGGGGGTGGGGTGATTAGTTTTTTAATTTTTTTTACTTTAATGGATTTTGAAAGAAAAAAAATCAAGATTCAAAATGGGAGTAAATGGAGGTGGGTGTAAAGAAGAAGAGGATAGGTGGTGTGAAGAAGAAAGGATATGGGGTAGGGTGATTTTGTTTTTTTAATTTTTTTTTACTTTACAGAATCTGAGGTGTTGCATTTTTTTTACCAAGTCAGTTGTAGGAGGGTAATAGTTTTACTTTTGGGTAGTTTAGGTGTGTAATAGACCGCTATGACGGTTTAAGTGTGTAACTGACTTTTTGGTACAACTTCAGGGGGGAAATTTATGTCTTTTTCCATTATATATATAATGTGTTGGTATCATGGAGGAATGAGCTGGTTATACATGAATGAATGTTGAACCTTAATGATACCATAACAGTATATACATATACTGTTATGGTATCATTAATGAATGAGTAGTATTGTGAATGAATGAAGGAAAGAAATCTTACTGCCACTGCAATAGTATATTCACATACTATGATGGTATCATACATGATATGAGAAATGTTATTGATTATGTGAAATAATTCTTAATGATGTCATGCTAGTATATGATGGTATCATGGAGGTGTTGCTGAAGGATTGAAATATATATCAATGATACCATGAAGTATATTGATATATTGTGGTGGTATCGTTACAGATCAAAGCAAATCCCAATGATACCATGTTAGTATATATATATATTGCGATAATATCATGGAAGTTTCACTAAAGGATTGAAGCATACATCAATGATATCATGAAAGTATATAAATATACTGTGATACTATCATTATAGACTGAAAAAAATGAAAATAAAAAATAAAAATCAAATCAAATCAAATGAAAAACAAACAAACATAGAATGACCAAAAATATAAAATTAAATTGTGGTGAAAAATAAATGATATTATGATTTGAGAAAATATATGAATGAAAAAGGAAGAAAAATAATAAAGAATAAAAAATTGATCAGATAAAAGAGAAGAAAAGAAAAGAAAAGGAACATAAAATAAAGAAACTAAAAAATAAAGAGAATAAAATAAAAAATGGAAAAATAAAAGGAAACCAATAAAGGAGAAAAGGGGAGAAAAGGGGAGAAAAGGAGAAAAATCGAATCAAGAAAAAAAAGAAATAGAGAAATTAAACGAATAAAGAAATTAATGAGAAAAAATAAAAAGAAGAAAATGAGTATATAAAATATAAATAGAGTATGAATTAGATTATGGTGTAAAAAGAAAATAAAGAATAAAATAATTTGGAAAAAAATAAATGAGCAAAAATACATTAAAAAAATGAGACGAATAAAGAAATAAATGAGAAAAAAGAGGAAGAAAAGAAGTATGTAAAATAGAAATTGAGTATAAATTAGATTATGGTAGGGGTGGGCGTTCGGTATTCGGTTCGATATTTTCAAAATTTAGATTCGATAATTCGGTAATCGGTAATTCAAAGTATATACCAAATACTGAACTTTCAAACTTCGGTTCGGTAATCGGTAAATAAAAATTCGGTTCGGTACGGTATTCGGTAATACCCAAATTTCTGCATCTTATAAGATCAACACAAATGCAATCTCTTTTTTTTACAAGATAAGTAGCCACAAACCATCTTAAAATAAAACCTAAAACTAAAAGGCAACAACAGGCAACAACAACAAAGTGCTTCAGCCTTCAGCTGCAACACACAACAACTAACAACAATACAACATAAGCTGCAAGCCTGCAACAATACACCATGCAGCACCACACTACACACAACACCACCACCTCCTGCAGCAGCTCCCTACAACACCTGCAGGCTGCACTGCAGCAACAATAAGCCAATAATTGGCAGGAGCAACAACAGTCAACAGCACCTGCAACAGCTACAACATGCAACAACAACTACACACAACACCACCACCTCCTGCAGCAGCTCCCTACAACACCTGCAGGCTGCACTGCAGCAATAATAAGCCAATAATTGGCAGGAGCAACAACAGTCAACAGCACCTGCAACAGCATACAACATGCAGCAACAGCTACAACATGCAACAACAGCTACACACAACAACAACTAACAACATAAGCTGCAATAAGCTGCAAGCCTGCAACACTACACCTAGCACTGCCAGCAGCAGCACACTACACACTACACACAACACCTCCTGCAGCAGGTCCCTACAACAGCCACCAAAACAAGCAACAACCAGCAACAACAACACCTGCAGCAGCAATAAGCCAATAATTGGCAGGAGCAACACAACAACAGTCAACAGCACCTGCAACAGCATACAACATGCAACAACAACAACAAAATGATTCAGCTGCAACACACAACAACAACAAACAACATAAGCTGCAACACTACCTGCAACAGCAGCACACTACATACAACACCACCACCACCTGAAGCAGCTCCAAAATCAGAAGTCAGACACAGTAGCAGCAAAGGAAATAGAGTCCAAAATTTGCTTTTACTATTTTTCAGCTTGAACAATACAAGTCAATATCATCCATAGCTAAAAAGAATTTAAAATGTGTCAACAATTAAACAAAGTAAAAAAATATAAAAATATTAGCATTCTATTTCCTTGTTGGTGATTTTGAACATGATCCAATACAACAGCCACAGCTTCAGGTCGAACAACACTGTGATAATGTTCTTTAGGAAGATGCAAGTCTTGACGACTTTTTGAATTTGAGCTTGTTGATGGTGATTCGATGCACTCTATATAGCTTGGAAGCTTCATAACACCTTGATGAGTCTTTTGGAATTGGTCTCTTGCCAATTGGTTCACCGGAGCTCCGGCACCACCCAAGTCGTCTTGACGACTTTTTAAATTTGAACTTGTTTGTGGAGATTCGAGACATGTGTTATAATTAGAAACCTTCTCCACACTGTTACGCACCTTTTGGTATTGGTCTTGGATGAAATGGTTCGCCGGAGCTCCGGCGACTCCATTGTTGTCAGAGCTCAAGGGGATATTCGAAGAGTGTGGCAATGATTCGAGGTGGCGCACATGGCTGGGAAGATGGGAAACAGCTTGAGGAACATTTTGGCATTCATCTTGTGCGATTTGACTCGCCGTAACTCCGGCGCCGACGACCAATTGTTCGCCGGCATTGAGTTTACCAGAGATTTTTGTTCCCGGAGGGGCGCCATGTCCTTGCGAACAAAGCCCAGGTGGTGCGATGTCTCTAATGTCGCCGGAGGTGGCTGGAAATTGAAGGCGCACTGGCAGAAGTGAAGAACTGAAGAAGAAGAAGAAGTGAAGAACAGAGAACTGAGAAGAAGAGAAAGTGAGAAACAGAAATAAAGAATAACATTTAACCCTAGCTAAATGGATTTTTGTTGTAATCTTGTAATGTTGTTGGACTGGGCTGTTGTTATTGGGTTAGCGATTTGGGCTGAATTAAAATATTTCATAAAGGGCTTAGGCCCAACACATATAATAGACTATTAATAGTGGACTAGTCATATTAATTACGGTATTCGGTATTTACCGAAATACCGAACGGAAAAAAATTAAATACCGAAACCGAAACCGAATACCAAAATTGTGGACTTTTGGTACCGATTACCAAACCGAATTACCGAATACCGAAATACCGAAATAGCCGGTTCGGTTCGGTAATTCGGTTTTCGGTATTTTATGCCCAGCCCTAGATTATGGTATAAGAAAAACAAAGAATAAAATAATTTGAAAATTTTTAAATGATCATAGAAACATAAAAAGAAAAAAAAAAGAGAAAAAAATAAATAAAAGAATTAAAAAGAATCTAAATAAGTAAAACTACAAGGAAAAGAGGTATGAAAGCAAAAAAGTAGTCACTTGTAATTTGTAAATAGTTTCCGTTTTTGGTATAATTGTTCTTTTCCCTTAAATATTAAGTTGGCTCGCTTGACTCAACACTATTTGGTGGCACAATCCTCTTATAAGTAGGTAAGACCACCTTTTTCTTCGTTAAGTACGGAAAATGAAAAGGTATGAGTTAACGAAAACGTACATACTGTTTTTGAAATTGAAGTTTTATCTTTCATTTTGTCGAATGTCTTCTCCGTTTAATTGATTGATTATTAGACCGTTTTAGGTATTTTAACAAGTAAACGAAAACAAAATCAAACAAAAAAGAAAAGGCCAAAAAAAATAAAATAGAAAGGATAAATAGTTTTCCTTACATCTCTTCTGTGACCAAAATTATAATAATATAGATAGATATGTGAAGCTATGGTGTCCCAAAATTATGGTAAAAGGAAATCCTCATTGCCACGCTGCAGCAACTAATCATTGATCAATAGAGATGGCTGCAAGCTTCAGTTTGATGGATTCAAATGCCGCAGTCTGTGTCTCCTGATTTGTCAACCACAATGACAAGCATCGTCTCATAAAATCACCGGGACAACTCGCATGAGAAATGCCCCTGTAGACTTTAGGCTTTCCAAAACTCATAATAATTTGAAAGTTCGTTTCAGAAGGATATTTTACGTAATTCTCCAGAATTTCCCTGATTGCTCTGGCCCAGATAGGGCGGGCCACTTTCAGAAATTCATGTACGGCCAACATTGGAAGGCTCACACTACCAACCTCAGACTCCTGCTTCCCTCCTCTTCCATGAAAATCTGAACCCCCAAGCTTTAGCAGACCATAAGAATCTGCTAGGTCACTGTATGCTGCTTATAACAGGTGGATTGAAATATAATTAGGTAGATCCAGGATTGCAGATCAGTGGATGCAGAGTAACACTACACCCACTATTACTATGGTAGTGGGTACAAACTTATGAGTAAATGAATATTTCTATCGATTTGTTCAACTATATTTATGGTTCTAGTAGATATAATTGAAGTGAACACAAGAGAAACAGGTGCGGACAAGACTTCCACAAGAGAATAAAGAAAGTAGGCAGTAAGTTACATTGCAAGAACAAACTTCTAAATAGACTGGGTATCTGTCAAATGTAAACAATGTTCCTTTATTAAAACTTGTACAATGAAAGATGGAAAAAATAACACAACTATTTAACATAAATAGTTTTGGCCTACAACTTCTATCAGATCTATGAACCACAAAAATGGGGAGAAATATCATCATATATCAACTATTTCATGTTAATTAGGGAAATCACAAGCATTTTACTTTCTTTCTTCGAACAGTCAAGAAGACTCAAAGCCTAACATTTCGAGAACTTGTCGGTATCATTACATACCTGTCAATATTAGTCCTTCATTTATGTATAAAAGCAGAAGAATTCATGAAATCAGAATATCTGGCTTGACATCCAGCAAGTAGAAGAACGGAAAGGTGAAAAGTTCGAGGGATCATAATTGATACAAGAATTTCAATTCGATTATTCCCTTTTTGGTATATTTCAATAAGATTATTACAATGTGGTACTTTTTCAAGTATACATTTAAAAGTAACATATTCACAAAAATCATTTCAAGAAGTAGTAGTAAACATTAGGGCAATAGTTCTGGTACCTGCTAGTTTTCCATCACTCCTGTAGGCCTCTATACCATGTAGGCCAACTTCTTTCAATCTTCTAACAACAGCAATTGGATCTTTTAGTGCCCATGGATGTGCCAAAACTGCTACACCTCCCGTCTCACATATAAATTGGACAGCTTCCTCTGCAAGTGGCTCGCTTCCCCTGTATCCCACCAGCAAGCATTCTTCATCAAACTTTTCAATGAAATAAAAATAACCTTAGCTATATATTTAATCTAAACAAAGCATGATAATTACGTAGCATATGCAGGTCCTCCGTCATAAAGATATCGGGAAAATGCCTGTCTAAGATTCTCTACATGGCCAGCTTCAACCATAGCACGGGCAACATGCAGCCTCCCTGGAGCAACTCCCTTTCCTGCAATTTTTGCTACTTGCTCCCACTTAAGTGGCAACTTCAGTTTGTTAAGTTTTAAAATCATGTTCTCCGCACGGAGGAAACGCCCATCCCGTATACTACTCAGGAACTTGTCTACTTGATCAAATTTTGCTGGTCCACAACTACTGTAGTATGCAAGAATGTGCACCGGTTCATCTGATGCAGAGTCCCTCCTGTAATGAGAACCTTTAAATTTCGGCAGTTCGAGTGATGACAGGATTTAAAAATCTCCAGGATCAACAGTGTCGTCAATTTTGTAATGGAACACCAAAAACAGAAAATTGAAGGAAGACCTCGTGGTATTATAGAGTACTTAAGAGAGAGAGAAAGAGAGAGAGGGAGAGAGAGAGAGAGAGAGAGAGAGAAAGTAATTTCTATATCTTTGCCTGTTTAAAGGTATAAAATTAAGCCAAATCAATACTGACCCTTGGGTGAACATTGTACTAATTTCAACTCCGGGAATAATTTTAATGCCAAATCTACTAGCTGCTTCCAGTGCTTCGGGGATGCCAGATAGAGTATCATGATCTGTCAAAGAAAGAACCCTCACCTGTTATGAGCAAGCTGCACTCAATTAGTTGCTCAATATGCAATTACATGTCCAAAAAAAAAATCATAGTTAAGGTAATCTAGCCAACTAATTATGAGAAAAAGAATCTCACAGAAGCATATTTATTTGGTACAAGAAATAAATAAATAGGTGTCAATGTTTTACTGAAGTTGGATCTTTTCCCCCCACCTACAAATGTTGTACAGTTCCTCTTTACCTATGATTAGATAGCTTCTCACTTGAGCACTTATTCAACAAAGTAAAGGTATAAATTCACTTTGTCCAGCGTTTCGAAGAGATCAAACGGCAAGCCACCTCCCCTAGTCATTCTCTGAACTATGTTTTTCAATAACTAGTATGCTGGATGGGGATTTCTACTCACTTAATGTCATTTCCTATGCCAGGAAAAAGTGGAAAGGCAATTGGATAGAATAAGTGAAATTTTCTGTGAGAAGAAAATAAAGATTGAATGAAGATGAAAAAAAAGGGCAGCCCGGTGCACTAAAGCTCCTGCTATGCGCAGGGTCCGGGGAAGGGCAGCCCGGTGCACTAAAGATTGAAGGAAGATGCATTTAGTGAAATAGAACAGTCACAAGTGACAAAAAATGAAGTTTTCAGATTTAAAATCTCAATCTTCGGAACAAAACTTTGCTTTTAAAGTGGCATTGAAGATTTAAGGAAATAAAGAGGAATTACTGATGGATGTGATAATCACTAAATATGTTAAGGGATCCAAATGGTGCATCAATCTGGTGAGAAAACAATATGGGCTATCTGTATGGTAATATAAACAGAGCCTACGGGATGAATTCAATGATAAGTGCAGACTAAAGGTGGTCAGTGATTGCAATACAAAAATGCAACCTGATAGATGGTTGGATGACCTACTACTGAAGGAGGTAGTTCCTGTCACTTATGGGATTGGTAACATCAAAGAGAGTACAAAAATGTGAAAGTTTCCTAGGTATGGAGAGTGTAGGGTTCAGTATGTTTGATGATTGAACCCCTTTAACTAGAAGCAAACACAAGGAATCTGAGGCACTTCTGCAGGCCACCATGCGATCTAGAAAATGCACCAGGCACTCAAAGACCAAGTCTGCTGCATCTACTACTACTCCTATTGAGTTGACTGATGATGAGATGGAAGCTTCTACACAGAGGAAAATGAAAGAGGGAGTGGCTACTCCTAAAAAGGCCTCCTCCACTGCTAAGAAACAGGTTTCCAAATTTGGTTCATCCAATACTCCTGTCTTGTCCAAGCTGATAGATGAGAAAATTGATAGTGAGGAAAAGGAGGAGCTTCTGCCTTCCTCAGAGTCACTTGGTTCAAATGACACTGATGAAGAAATCGAGAACTATGTGAATGACGAGGACGACCAAGTGGATGCTCACCTTGCCAAGGTGATTCAGTTTAAGAGGCAAACTGTGTTGAGGAGTCGGATGGTTACTTGATATGGTGGTCCTGAGATGGGAGAGCTACTTGCCAAATTAGTTGTTCAGGGTTGGAGCAACATGTTTCTCCAAGGAGATCATAGGAGGAAGTTGTGAAAGGCAGAGCTCACTGAGTTCTACACCAATGCCAAAAGTACTGCCACATTTATTGCCAGCATTGTTTAGGGTGCCCCAATTGAGATTACTCCTCAGGTGATAGCTCAGGTTCTTTTTTTTGAGAATTGGTAAGTTTGTATTCTTCAGCATTAGGATATGCTGGCCACATTAGAAATTCATCATAAAATTACAAATTTCCTATCAACTCTACAGTTTGATCTACATCCACTATACATAATTGTTTACACCAAAAAAGTAAAGATACTAAACAAATCCATTTTACTTTGTGAATGGAATTGGATCTATCTTCGAAACATCTTCTATTCCTTTCTCTCCACACAGACTACCATATACATGATGGTATCAACTTCCACCATCTTTTTTGAGTCTTGCTTCCCCCTCTTCTGCTCCAACAAATGAATAGATCAGCTGTGTGCTTTCGCATGGTCCAACTTTGACCGGTGATGTTGAGAAAAAGTTCCCAGGGCTGTGTCGAGAACTTGCAATTTAGGAATAGGTGATTGTTTGTTTCCCCTGTTAGATTACATAGGAAACATGATTGTTTGTTTCCCCTGTTATATTACATAGGAAACATCTTGGTAACAGTGTCCTTCCTTCTTCTGGAGGACTTCTTGGGTTACGCAGGCTTTTCTGATTACTAACCAGGTGAAACATTGCACTTTTGTGGGTATTAAACCTCTCCAAATATACCTCCATTGATATTGAGCACTTCCAGATCCCCCATGTCTCCCTCTCTTATAGGCACTGTTAACAGTGAACTTGCCCTCCTTGTTGTGTTTCCAGATAACCCTGGTCTGTTGCATTTGTGTCAAGGCTAGTACCCCCCCCCCCCCCCCCCCGGGGAATTTTTCGGGCTCTGATCAATCCAACCATCTCTCCAAAATTTGAAACTGTTGCCGCTTCCCACTTTGAGAATCAGATTTTCTTCCATAATGCTCTGATTGTTCTCCATACTCCCCATCCATATGGTGTTGTAACTGTCTCTATGCACCTTGGATTCAGCTCCCCATATTTTGTTTTTATCAACTCCTTCCAGAGAGCCTTATCCCCAATGATAGCTCAGGTTCTAGGTGTTCCTAATGCTGTATGGGATTTCTATGTAAGGAATAAATGGCCACCATTGGATGAACTACCCTCTGCCCTGGACATCAGTAGAAAGTTCTCCAACAAGCCCAGTCTCCATGAGCATCGGAGAGTGGAGAAAAAGGAAATGTCGAAATTGCATAAGTTGCTCTTTGAGTTGGACATAAGATGTTGATCCATCGAAAGAAGAAGAGGACTGAGGCTAACTTTTTTATCTCACTCTCATGGAATTGCTGGACACGGTAATTTCCATTGATCCTCCCCAGCTCATATGCAACATATGGTCAGGGTAAGTCAGCAGGATAAGAAGGGGCATGTTCTGCCCTATGGCTATTGGATTGGGGTTGCTCTTGAGTATCTCCAGGTACCTGTGAGAGTTTGGCATTTTCAAATGACCAAGGATGCGATAGGGGTGGTGAACCAAGTTGTTGTACCTGCTTCATCAAGGGGGTCTACTGCTACACTGCAGCGACTGAGGGATGCCTTAGCAGCTAAGAATGTTGAGAATGAGGCTCTAAGGGTTTCTCATCAGGATGCCATCACCATGCTTCATGGTGCCTATGAGATTGAGTAGACAGATCTCAAGGCTAAGATTGTCAGTCTGCAGTCTGAGCTTGACAAGGAAAGGGCTGCTTACTCTGCCAGCCTGCAGGGCCTCTGTCAGCAGCTTCAAAAGTATCCTCGATCGACCTCCTTTCCCCCCCCCCAACTAGCCTAGCTCTGTTAAGCATCCCATTTCCCCTTCCTTCTATGTATAGCCAATTATCCTTTGCTTTTTTAGTAATCTGAATTGTTGTCTTTTTGCTTAAGAATATGGTGTCACTTAACTGATATTAATGGAAACATACCGGTTTCTCCTTTCATTCTGGTTGTTCTACTTGACTTTGCAAATCTTTGTGATGTCTAACTGGGTTTTTTGTTTGTTTGTTTTGATTGTATACATGATATCCCCAGTGGCTATGAGCTTAGTATTGCTGATTCAGATGCTCAGTTGGAGAATTGGAACAAGATTTTTCCCCTGAAACTTTTTTGGACTTTATTTGCTCCTTTACTTTAGATTAGCCTTTCGTAATAGAGCTAGCAATGTCTTGTACTTTTCTATGCTTTGTCATTTATGCATCTTCATGATGCCTTCTATGAAATCTATTATCTTATCCAAAAAGAAATGTATGTACTTTGTAATATTTATGACCTATTAGAATAACCTGGTTCATCTAAGTGTTTCTTCTGATGCCTTGCTTAGACTTTGACTGATTGAAACATGTTAAGCACAGAACACGAGAGACATAAGTTCGTCATCATCAAAAAGGGAAAATTTGTTGGCTTTAGTATGTTATGATGATTGACAAATGTTATCTGCCAAAACAATTCAATGGCCCATAAGACAAAGATGTGGAACAAGTTCATAAACCAGGAAGAATATACATGTTCCAGTATTCAGCGTCTATCTCGATGAGGAGTCTCTGAAATATACGAGTCTCATGGTGAAAAGATCTGGAAGTCTACAATGTATATCCAAGACGAGTCAGCAGACGTATAGACTCATGCATCCAAGCAAAGAGGCAGTCCTTATCGTGCAAGAGTTCATGTTGAACTGGGAAGCAAAACCAAAAAGATATATATATATATAAGGTCCTTCCACAAAGAGACTTATGCACTTATACTGAGAGAAAAGGCAAAATTTAAGCAAATATGCAAGAGCATATTTGAGAGAGTTCTGATTGGCTTCAAGTGCAACCTGAGACAACAAACCAAATTGAAGAACCTGTTTCATAGTAATATCTCTTACGGTCTTCTTTTCTAGTCACCTTGTATTGGGAAGTTGAATTGAGTTGTACCTTACTGCTTTCCTAGAAGTATTGTTTAGGGAACAATCTTTTATATACTTTAACTTCAAATTGGGGATAACTTGAAGAGGGTTCAACAGTCTGTGTAGATTGTTGATATAGTATTAGAGTTAGTTCAAAGGTTGCAAGTACTTGTAATCTGAATAAGTATTTGAGGCTCATTGTTTTAGTGAAGTTGGGACAATTCCTGCAGATGTGTAGAATGTAGTTTTCCCCCTTGTGAGCCGGGTGTTTTCCATGTAAAAATATGGTGTTGCTACTTTTACATTGTCTTAGTTTCTGATAAGAAATCATGGTGGAATAGATAAAGTAACCTGGTTCATCACTTATGCAAAAATCTGACATAACCCAATTCATCCCCTCTAGTGTTAATTATGAGTGCATAAATATCAAAGAGGAAGAAAAGATGATAATTTCACAGTCAAAGCAGGCTATAAGAATTCATGTTGGGCATGGAAGATACATTGAAAACTGGCCCTAGAAGATGATTTGGAGGACCATTGCACCCAGTAAAGCATGTTTCACTTGAACTGCAGCACACAATGGTTGCTTAACGAAGGATAATTTATAGAGGTTAGCAGTAGGTGCTACATATGTGAGAAGCTTAGGTATCTGTCAATCATCTTTTGTTACACTCTAATCACATGTGGCAGCTATGGTCAGTGTTCCTAAATACCTTTGGAGTACATTGGGTATAAACCTGGAAGCATTTAGAAGCTTTGACCAGCTGGAATGGACAAATCACTATAAAGGGCTGCAAGCAGCTTGGGAATGTAGTATCTATCTGAATTCTATGGACCATTTGGCTGGAAAAAAACAACAGATGCATCAGCTGAAAGAAAGAACATTTGTCCTCTGTGAAGTTTAAATGTCGTAAGAGTCGTTTCATTTGGTGTAAGAACGCCGTAGCTGATTTTTCCTTTTTGATAGATTTTGTGTACTCCTTCTATCTGTAGGAGAAGAATTTCCTCTGTATCAACACAGTAATTTCATGTACTTACCAATAAAACTTGTACCTTTTCATCTGGAAAAAAAAGACTACGAAAATGACAAACAGTGGACTTGAAGTGATGCAGGCTGGCCAGAATTTAACTTTAGCATTGGTATGATGACTGAATTTTCTTGGAATGTCATGTGGCTCTCTCGACAACCCTTACACAACAGAAGCAAAAGAATGTTACTTGGACATGTCGCTGCTTAGAGATGGTTACCTAATGCATATTCTATAAAGTACTTATGGAACTTGATAAAATCGAAGATACGAGTTATCAGGACCTATATCCCAGGAGCATGCCTTTTCCTTTTGAATATACCGGTTCTCAACTTATTCTTTTGTTTGCTAAGTGGCATTCAGTGTTCCTGAACATCTAGAGTACGACTTACACACCTTTGCCACTCAGGAAAAAAAAAAGAAACCAACCAATGTTCCGATTATAATACATCATATAGCTGTCAGACTGTATCTTGATTCTTAGTCAAAGCTTGCAGAATATTCTAGGACAATAGAAAACAATCATCGCATTTTGTGAAATTCTGTTTCTTTTTATAAGTGAGTTGAGTGCAATTAAAGTAGTTGAGCTATTCAACTATTCCAAAACACCACCTGAGATTTTACAGGTTTTAAATAGCATGGGTCCGTCACTGGTCCTGAGCACCATCATATCCTTAATCTCAGTTTCTCAAGGTCTAGTAAATACAATCTACTAGAAAGCTATATGAACAGACACCAATTAACAACGATCAATAGAATTACACCAGAACAACTATAAAACTATTCTTCAATCTCAAACTAGCTGAGGTTCATCCCACTCCATTCATTCTACCCACATAGAATCTGAGGAAAAGGATAAACCGCAGACCTTTTTAGAAAGCAACATTTAACGGGAGAAAAAGGGTACTCACCCCATTTTGATGGGCCCTTTCGACGAGCTTGGAAGGTGATAAGAAGCCATCACTATGAATAGAATGAGAATGCAATTCAAAGACTAACTTCTCTTTGGGTTGATTCCAGGGAAGGGCAAAATCGTCAGTGGGTGAATGAGGCCGGTCCAAGAAAATCCATTCATTCACACAATTGTATGCCGAAGTTTGTTCAGATGTCATTCTCCTCTTAGAACCACCTCTCTTCTTCTTCTTCTTGTTCTTGGAGCCATTCACAGCTTGTTTCTTGGGGATTTCTTTGTCACCCATCATCATAGGCTTCTCTACCAAATTGAACAAGTGAAGCGCAGAGAATATATGGGGCCGTGGGTTGGTGTACACCAGGTAGGGTGATCGGTTCGGTTGAGTTGGGTTTCAATATTATGGATTCGATTTATCAATTTTCAGTTTTTAAATAGGCTAAATTCATAATTAAATCAATAAAATATTTATTATTAATTTTCAATTTATCGATTTTTGATTTTTAACGGTTCGATTTTTGATTTAATCAATAAGAAAATGCTTATAAAACAAATATAAAACTTCTCTAACAATTTTCGAAAATCTTGAACATTACTGGAAAAAAAAGTGTTTATTAAAGAATATTTAAATGCTCATTAAATTTAACCTAAATTAGGATAAAATAATCTCATAATTATTTACCGGCTAAGCCAAATTTACGAGCGAAGTCAATTTGTTTTAGAAAGTGGGTACAGAAAAGAGCATAAATTAGAAAAGGGAGAAGAAGAGAAGTAAAAAAAAAATTGAAACAAACTCACAATGCACAACCCTAGCCATAGTCTAACTCTTGTCGTTGTTGTTGCAACTTGCAAACCATAGCCGCCGTCGTTCTTAGTTTTTTTGATTTTGAGTTTTGACGTTGTGAACCTAAAGCGGCAAAGCCTAAAGGGTAAATACTAAAGGTATGCAAAACCCGAACCGACCAATAAATCGAATCAAAAAAAATATTATTGGATTATTGCTATAGGGATATTGGTTTAACTAAGTTTTTAATGATTTTATAAAAAAAATTATCGAATTATTGGTTCAATATCGATTTTTAGTATTGGGTTATTGGGTAAATCGATAACACATTAAGATAGTAGTAATGTACTACTTCACCCTTCATAAATATTAAATATTAGTAATAATTTAACATAACTAGACACTATATCAGTATAGTATAGTCTTACTTCTACTTCATATTAGGCCGCTTTAGTCTTTATTCAAAACCTAAAGATTAAAGTAAGAACTAAGATTGTTCAAGATTGTCTTGTTCGATTGCTTGGTTTAAGTTTTAGTTTTACTTTGTAATTGTAGCTTTTGCAAGTTCGTAAACGTCTGTAATTTGATTAACACCATAAATTTCATATTATGTTTTGGTTGTAAAATGTAATTGTAGCATTCGTATTACATCTGCTTTTATTGATACAATTTCTCATTATATTTCTTGTTTCAGTATATCAAAACATTTACATGCTTACAACTGATTTATTTGTTTCACTATATCGCACCAAATTGTTAGAGAAGTGAGAAGTCATATATTTATTTTATGAACATTTTCTTATTGGGTAAACAAAACACTGAACCGTCAACTATCAAAAATCGATAAATCAAAAATCGTAAAAAATATCTTATTGATTTTGCTTATTTAATAATCGAAAATCGATAAATCGAACTGATAATACATAAAACCGAACCGACCGATGCACACACCTAGTAAATACAGTGTAAACTATGAATTGTGTTGGGCACTAATAGTATGATATAGTGATTATATATTTATATTAATATTTTTTGTTTGATATTTGTGTATGAGTAAATATTAAAATAGTAAATTATTATGTATGAATAAATATTAAAATAGTAAATTATTATAATCTTAATGGGTTATCGGTTTACCCAATAACTTAATATTAAAAAATTAATACTGAACCGATAGCCCAATAATTTTTTTCATAAACCATTAAATAATCGTTAACTCAATAACCCAATAGCAATAAATCAGTAATATTTTTTTGTTCAATTTATGGATCGATTCGATTTTTGCACACCTCTAACACCAGCAGCTTCGACTTGAACTTTTTCGTTTTCCTTTTAATTCTTTTAGTATAACATACTTTCTATTATTATGATTAGTAATGTACCCGCTCGTTACACATATTTTTTAAAATATAATAATGTTTTAAATCAAAAATAACTAATGAAAGTTATTATGCATTTAGTGATGTACATTTTAAAATAATGATACAAATCATTGACTTATTTATTGAAAAAATAGCCAAATAACCCCTCAATTTATTACCGGATTTTCAACTATACACTTATATTTCACGGAAGTCCTATTACTTCCTTAGACTATTTTAAAGAGGAATTATTTGCTCCCTTAATGCTGAGATGGCAAAGAAGGTGTAGTTCACTCTCATTGAGAGAGTAAGACGGAAGAAACAATTAAAACTTTAATTTTATAATTTTTTTATTTCATATTAAATTTTCTATATTCTTTATGATAAAAAATATTTTCTTTTATTCTTATTTATTGTTTTTTTACCTTCTTTCCGTTCTTTCTTTTTCTGTTCAACAGATTGAGTTCTTTTTCTTCAACAAATCGAGCACATTGGTGGTGGCTCACCTCAACCACCAGGTCTCCGCCCTCATCAGGTTTCCACCAGCAACCAAATCCTCATCTTCAAATCATACACTTTTTCCCAATTTAAAAATTATCAGTGGCTCAAAATCAAAATTAAAAGTCCGGAGAATCAAACTTTTGTCAATAATGGAGAAGATTTTGTTGGGTAACAGACCCAATTAATCCAGAAGAATTCATTAATGAAATCATTGTGTCACAGGCCCATTAATGGAGAAGACCCATTTATTAAAATTATTGCAAGCATTAGTCTAATTTCTCATGTTAACATTGTTAAATCAAAATCAACACTAATCTCTATGCTATCTCAATACCTTCATCCAGACAGGCCGATACCATTTACTAATGATTCTCTGAAAAATAATATTATAACAACATAAGAGGAAGAAGAAATAGTTCCAGCGGCAAATTTTTCTGTTTGCCTCTAGTTTCAATAGAGAATATTGAGGTTTCAATGGTGCTTAGAAATTCGGTGAAGATAGAAGAGAATGTTGTAGCCATGGATGGTATTCTCCTCTTTGATCTGCAAAAGTTTCACAAAAAACAGTAAGAAAGAGGAAAAGAGGAATGGGAAAGGAAGAGAAAAAGAGAAAATGTAAATATAAAAGAAAAAGAATTAAGAATTTTTTTATATATATAAAAGGTAATATTGTGTGGCTGGCAGGCCGAGTGCAAATCACTGTCTAATATAAACTTGGGTGTAAGTGTGTAATGGGGTATATATTTCACTTTTAAATTTTTTTAGGGGGGTGATAGGATCCTCGTGAAATATAAGTGTGTAGCTGAAAATCCGGTAATAGATTGGGGGGTTATTTGGCTATTTTCTCCTTATTTATTTGAGTATATTAAATTAATATTATTAATGCACAACTTAATTTTTGTAATATTAATTATTTTATAGCTATAATTAGCTAGGCTTTTATTGAAATTTTAATAAGAATAACATTAATTATTTAATTATTTTACCTTGATTAATAAACAAATATTTCATAGTTTTAATAAATTTAATTTTTAAAACGTCGATATAAAAATGTTACTAAAAACTTAAAATGAAAACTTGGTAAGGATGAATAGATTTATGATTAAAAAAAAGAGAAGAAAATCTAAACAATAATTCAATTGTTTATGAAGGGTTGGGTATATATATAAGAGGCCAAATTTTCATCTTGCAGTTTCTAAATTTATATCATTTTGTTTAAAAAATAATTAAATTTGAATAAGATCCTCTTTTCGTATAACTTGCTTGATTACTAATGAATGAAATGACATATAATAATTAAGAGTGATATAGTAATAAAATTGTCATTTTATTTATTACTTATTTTGCTTTAATTTATGTAATATCATTTGTTGTACACAAAATTTAAGAAAAAAAGAAAATCTCATTGATTAGTCTTACTTGAATTTGATTTACCAACATGATGAAAGACTTAAGAGGATTTGTGGAAATTTTCTTGTATTCAATATTATGTTCTTGGTACAGTAGTCCTGCTATGTATATATACACAAGAGAAGATTCCAATTACAAAGCAAATCTTATCTCCTGTAACAAACTCCTACCAAATCTGAAGAAAGAAAATGCAAAATAAAATATATTTACATGATATTATACTAAAAATACCCCTTCTATACTATCCTAGAAGTATATACACCTATCCATTTATTTTGTATAGCATGTTCAACAATATTTAGAGAAAGCCAGTTGTTTTTCCTTTCTCCTACAAATTAAGTGATCTCGTCTTCTTCATTCTTCTTTCTCTATCCATGGCGTGTCACTTGAGCCACTGCCGGTGATAATTTTCCGGCAACACCCCCTCAAGTTGGAGATTCCAGAGCGAACTCCCAACTTTCCCAATAAAAATTAATGCAGAGGACCAGAGAGGGCTTTGGTGAATATATCAGCGATTTGATAGGATGAAGGTATGAATGAATGGGAGATTAATCCATCAATAAGTTTTTCACTAACAAAATGGCAATCTAACTCGATGTGTTTAGTGTGTTCGTGAAAGACTAGATTTTTAGTAATATGGATGGTTGCGTGATTATCATAGTGAAGAGGAATTGGGAGTGAGGGAGGAGCAGAGAAATAGGTAAGAAATTTCACGATCCAAGTAATCCCAACAATAAGGCTAATAGCGGAACCGATACTTATTGATATCGGTACTTCGTGATCGGATCTTATGCCGTACCAATTCGATTTGTGTCGGTGGATAGCGGGTAGGAGGGGTTCGGGATAGAGAACGGGACGGGATTTTGGGGGAATTTGTCCGATCCTAAGCTGAACAATTTTAAAAAATATATATTTTTTAAATTAGAGTCGTTGGATGGGCCCCCAACTACTATTTCATCCAAAACACCCCAAAACAGTCCCCTGCCCCCCAATTTTTTTAATACCCTAAACATTTTTAAAAATACATTTAGATCCTATTTTTTAACTATAAAAATTCTCCCACTCCTTTACTATTTATTCACACTAATTTCTACTCTCTCAACTCTCAACTCTCAACTCTCTCAAGTGTTCTACTCTCAATTTTGTTAATTTGATTAGTTTGAAAATTTTGCTGGCTTATTTTGGAGCATTTTTGAAGCTTCAAGTTTTATCTCTCAATTTTTGGCTTTTATGTCTGCTTTTACGCAGACGTTCGATACATTCGTTCGAACTTTCAACTTTCATCTCTTTAGTCTTTACTTTTTTTTTTTTTTTTTTTTTTTTTGGGAAGAGACCCTACACGAGGCTCCCACCTCTCGTGCACAGTCAGGGGTTAAGCAACACCCCCAAGCCTTAACATAAATAATCAAAAATAAAAATACAAGGAGGGGGACATAAACCTTACCTCCGATCCTATGGTGGTTCATAAGTCGGCTAACCTATTAAGGTCGGCTAACTCATCCCCAATACAAAAAGGGCTAACTATAACTAGAAAGCAGTAAACCTATGAGAGGACTCCTCCTGATACAAGTCGACTAAGAAAGCATAAATGAGGGAGACTCTCCCCTTCCATGAGAATACAAGAAAGTAACTTACACTAGTCCTATTCAATTATGCTACGACTCAGGCATAGCTACATTGAGAAGAACAAGTATACGAACCTTCTATCTCGCATGGGTTGAGGAAATTCTTTTCATCTTTGCCCTTTTTAGTCATATCGTACCAAGTAGGTCCAAGGAGTTATGTAGCAACAACAATAGCAGCTAAGGGGGGTGAAATGATAGGAGCCATAGCAGCCAGCTTTCTTGGGGTTGTAGTTAAGGAAGCTGAGAGACAGAGTATGTGTTGAATCCCTAGCTTAAATGTATGTCTGAAGGTGCTGTGTCTGTTGGTGCTCCATCTTCTTGTCTTCTCAACAATGAAAGCAGTCAAGGAGTTCCAAAATACTTGGATGAAAGGAGGCTGCTGCAGGTGTTGAAGGTATAAAACATGTATGCATGGAGAGTTGGTGGGAGTAGGTGAGGCCCTTGCAATTGTGGTTGTTATGTCCCTTTGTCTGTGACTTTGTTTACCTGCACAAACAAGCAAACAAATAGACAACCAAGTGTGATAGTTGTGGTGTTTGTTGCAAACCTGTAGGCAGCTTCTTGTTGTCTTCAAAGAAGGATTGAGCAACTCCTTTGAGGTTATCTTATGTGCCTGCACATAACAATTAAAGGAGCAAGGAGGTTCAAGAGTTTTTGGAAGCAGTGGATCTGCTACAGGTTTTGCAGGAATGGAATGTGTATGGGTGTAGGGATGCTGTGTTGGTGAGGTCCTATCTTGGAAGGATGTTGTCTCTCTGTTGATGCTTTTCATCTGCCAGGGTTTCCCATCAGTTGTTGTACCTGCACCATAACAGAAAAACAAAAAACCAACCAGACAGACAGGGGTCTTGGAGTTGATGGTTGTATCTGTGGTGTCTTCTATGTAGTTGTTGTTAGTGTATGTTGATGAATCAATCCAGCAACCTACAACAATACAACAAATAACCAAAGGCAAGAAAGAACTTGCACCAGCTAGCAACAAGGAAAGGACCTCCAAGAGTGCTTTGGAGTCTGTTAGGATTTTCAACGTCGCTCGACTAACGTCTCCAATTATCCGATTGAGTTGAAACTTCTTGAGATATGCACAAACAGTCCTTTCTTTAGTTCTGCAAGATTTGGTGATTTTTTGCACAAGTTGGGAAAAAGGCACCCTCTCAAGGCCTAAGGCAACTGACTTTTTCAAAGTCGCTCGCCTAACGTCTCCAATTGTCCGTTTGTGCTGAAACTTCTTGGGACTTGTCCCTACCTTATTTTCTGCCATCCTGCAAAGTTTGGAGGCCTTTGGACAGGTCCACATGGTGCAACTCACCCTGCACTTCATTCTCTGCTGTAGCTTAGTTACAGGTGTTGCAGGGAAGAAGTTGGCTTGAATGGGAGGCTGAAGAGAGGTCCTAACATGCCCTGCTGTAGACCTTGTTCTTGGAGATTTCAATTGTGTATTGAACCTGCACAAGTAAAACAACCAGAGGAAAACTACCTCCAGGACTTCTGCACAGCTAAAACTGTGCTGTAGTTCTGAATGTCCATTGTAGGCATGTAGTTTCTCCTTGTATGCTGCATGTTGTTGGAGTTGTTGTGTGTTGTGGCTTGTGAACATGTTTCCTAGTGTTCCATGTTTTAGTGTACCTCCAGCTATCTGCAAATGCATAGAACCAAGCCTGCAATACCAAAAACAAACATGCACAAACCTTAAATCGGCTAACTTTTTCAAGGTCGCTCGACTAACGTCTTTGATTGTTCGTTGGAGTTGAAACTTCTTGGGCTTTGCAATTACTGTATTTTCTGTTGTCCTGCAACTTTTGGAGGCCTTTTCCACAAGTTGGAAGTTCCAAATTGAGACTTGCTCCATTCTCTGCTGTAGCTTAGTTACAGGTGTTGCAGGGAAGAAGTTGGCTTGAATGGGAGGCTGAAGAGAGGTCCTAACATGCCCTGCTGTAGACCTTGTTCTTGGAGATTTCAATTGTGTATTGAACCTGCACAAGTAAAACAACCAGAGGAAAACTACCTCCAGGACTTCTGCACAGCTAAAACTGTGCTGTAGTTCTGAATGTCCATTGTAGGCATGTAGTTTCTCCTTGTATGCTGCATGTTGTTGGAGTTGTTGTGTGTTGTGGCTTGTGAACATGTTTCCTAGTGTTCCATGTTTTAGTGTACCTCCAGCTATCTGCAAATGCATAGAACCAAGCCTGCAGTACCAAAAACAAACATGCACAAACCTTAAATCGGCTAACTTTTTCAAGGTCGCTCGACTAACGTCTTTGATTGTTCGTTGGAGTTGAAACTTCTTGGGCTTTGCAATTACTGTATTTTCTGTTGTCCTGCAACTTTTGGAGGCCTTTTCCACAAGTTGGAAGTTCCAAATTGAGACTTGCTCCATCTTGAGAGTTAAGTCGGCCAACTTTTTCAAGGTCGCTCGACTAACGTCTCTATTTATCCATTTGAGTTGAAACTTCTTGGGCTCTACAGGAGGTGTATTTGCTGTAATCTTGCCCAATTTGGGGTTCTCTTGGTGTTGCCTGATGTACTTGTTTAGTGTTGGAGGTTTCCTCTGACTTATGTTGTTGATGTTAGGTTGCTGCTGCTGATGATTAGTGACATTCACTTCTGCTGATGTAATGGAGCTTTTGCAATTGATGTTGTTTAGTTGATGCAGGTCTATAGTGGGTTGTTGGTCCTTAAACATTGTTCCTGCAAAATTAAAACCAACAAGAAGGGAACTCCTAGAGTTGAATGAGCCTCCACCTGCTGTTGATGTACTGTAGTTGCTCCATGTGTTGTTGCTCAGCTGCTGCAACTCCACCCCATGGCTCAAAGTTGCATGATACCTGAACAATGAGGCACCCAACAGTAAACATAATTGGAACTTAAGCTTCCTTTTTGATGGTTGTTGAGTGTGGATCCATGTGTGTGATGTTGTGTTGCTGGTCTGGGTTGTTGTTGCTGTATGCTCTTGAGTGTTGTGATAGGTGGAAGTTCTTGTTCTTTGAGGGTGCAGATGTGCAGAGGGCACTCCTACTCTATCTTTTACTTCTAGCATTGTGATATTATTTCTACTGAAGCAATAAACAAGGGAGACTCTCCCCTTACAATAAGAAATAACTAGGTGGAATATGAAGAAGTAAAACAAAATACAGTTACTTAGTCTATTACGCATTGGGGATGAGATCAGTCAATAGGATAGTTTGATTCTTTTCAGAGTTTTCCTTCTGAAACTTGCCATTCCTAGCTTGTCCATCTTGATGTAACCTTTTGTTTCCTGTGGTAGCTGCTGGAGGTTGTAGAAGTGTTGTGTATCATTGAACATGTGGCTGCATTTTGATAAGGTATCTGCAGGATGGTTTGCTTCTCTGAATATATGTTTGCACTGAAAAAATTCCAATTGTTGGACCTGGAATTGTAACTTTGTAACATATCTATGGATGCTCCAAGGTGGCTTAAGGTCTTGTTTCAGCCACTTAGTCAATAATTCAGAGTCAACTTCCAATATCACTCTATTATGTCCATGTTGAAGACACCAAGTGAGACCAATAGTTGCTGCCTGCACCTCTGCTTGGTTATTAGTACCCAGTCCTAGTGGAGTTGCAAAGGCATATATTAAGTTACCATTGTGGTCTCTTAATATTCCCCCTGCTCCAATTTTCCCAGGGTTGCCTAATGCACTCCCATCAGTATTCAATTTCACAATGGAAGATGGAGGTCTGATCCACATAACTTTGGTCACTCTCATGTCTTGTTGACACTGTTCTAACATAGGAACCAGTTCCTTCCAGCTCTGTGGCCACTTAATGTAGGGGAAAGCAGTGTGCATCAGCATGTAAAGGTCCTTGACTATGGAGAATTTAACTCTCTTAGTACTAGAATTCTTTCCTCCATACTTATTTGCACATCTATTCTTCCATAAGTGCCAACATACAAAGATAGGAGTGGCCTGCAATATGAGCTTCTGAGCCTCATTACTGGACTTGGCAGTCCACCACTTCATCAGTATGCTTCTCAGTGAGCAGGTCCCTTGGATTATTCCCCATGAGCTAGAGAATTGTTGCCAAATATGCTTGGCAAAATTTCCAGAAACAAATATGTGATCTACATTGTCCAATCCTGGTCTGTAACAACAAGAACATGCTGCTGGTGCTGCTCCAAACTGGACAATTTTATCATTAGTAGGGAGTTTCTGTCTCACAGCTCTCCATAGTAAGAAAGATGCTTTGAAGGGAATGTTAGCATGCCAAGTGCATCTATCAATCAGGGTCTTGGCTCTTTTCTTCCTAACTATTTCCCAAGCTGATTTAGAAGTGAAGTTACCATGTGAAGTCAACTTCCAGCAAGCTTGATCATCTGTGTTAGAATGATGGTCTACCTCAGTACTTAGTATCTGCTGCACCAGTTGAGGAGGGGCGTATTTTCTGATTTTTTGCACATTCCACTCCCCATTCTCCATGTAATCAGATACTCTACTATTGTTGAGTCTAGGTAGATGGTTGTTATGATAAGCTAGGGGGCCAATACCCAGCCAATCATCCCACCAGAAGCTGCATGTACCAGAGTTGATGTGCCAGTGTATATGCGGCTCAATATCACTTTTATTAGCCATCATGTGCTTCCACATAATAGACTGACCGTTGTTCCATTTTTTTATAACAGGATTAGCTCTTTGGCAGTACTTAGCCTTCAGAAACTCTCCCCATAGTGTCTTTTTGGATCTGAAAGTCCACCATTGTTTGTACTGTAAGGCTAAGCACACATCTTGTATATTTTTCATGCCAATACCCCCTTCCTCCACAGGATAGCTGAGAGTCTCCCATGATGCCCAATGATATTTCTTCTTCTCTTTGTCCCACCCCCAGAAAAAGTTAGCTATGAGGCTTTTAATCTGATTGATAGTTGTAGCAGTAGGTCTGATCGCAGATAACAAGTAGATTGGTAAAGATTGCAGCACTGATTTCACCAAAGTTGCTCTGCCTCCAAAGCTCAGTATTTTATTCTGCCAGCCTCTAATTTTGCTTATAACTTTGGACACCATACCTGTATAGTATATGATTCTCTGTCGTCCAATGTAAAGTGGACAGCCCAGGTAAGTAATGGGACCATGTGTGCACTTGAAGCCTGTGATCCTGCCTATCCTATCAATAATATCAGGATTGGTATTAAGAGGAAGCATGAACTGGCTCTTGTCCTTGTTGATTAGCTGGCCTGAAGTTGTTTCATAAACCTTCAAAGTCTTGGTAATAAGAGTCATGGAAAAGTTGTTTGTAGCAGTGAAGATGATCACATCATCTGCAAAGCTCAAGTGGTTCACTTGTGGACCCTTTCTTTCCATATGGAATCCAGTATATAGGTAGTGTTGGTTAAGATTATTCAGCATCCTGGATAACACTTCTGCTCCTATAATGAATAAGGCAGGTGATAATGGATCTCCTTGCTTGAGACCTCTTGTTGAATGAAAAAAACCATGTCTCACCCCATTGATGATGACTGAATACCAGTTGTCAGACATGATCCTCCATACCATATCAATAAAGACTTCTCCAAATCCCATCCTTCTCATGACCATACAAGTGAAGGACCAAGAGACCCTGTCATATGCCTTGGCCATATCCAGCTTAATCACTACATTGTCCCCAACTGTGGGCCTCTTAATGTTGTGAATAATCTCCTGAGCCAGCATTATATTTTCTGAGATACTCCTACCTTTAACAAATCCTGACTGATTGTCAGAAATGAGCTGAGGTAGAATAGGAGCAAGTCTGAGACAGAGGAGCTTGGATATGATCTTGCTAGTGAAGTTGCTGAGGGAGATGGGCCTGTACTCTGACAGTTTGTTGGGGTGTTCAGTTTTAGGAAGTAGAACCAAACAAGCATGTGATATGTACTTGGGAATACAGTGACCATTGAAGAAGTGCTGCACCAGCTTCAGTAGATCATCACAAATGATATCCCAGCATGAGTGAAAGAACTTACCACTCATGCCATCTGGCCCTGCAGCAGAAGTAGGACTCATAGAAAATACTACCTCCTTTAGCTCCTCCTTTGTAGGTATGGAATGTAATAATTCATTCTGCTGATCAGTAACTATCCTTGGGATGCATTTAATCACATCTTCATTGATTTGTTTCTCCTCAGCAGTAAAAAGTTTCTCAAAGTGTGCACAGGCTGCACTAGCAATATTGTCATCACCCTGGATAGAGTTTCCTTGTTCATCACTGATTTGATGGATGAACAACCTTCTTCTTCTCCCTCTGATGATGGCATGGAAGTAATTGGTATTGGCATCTCCATCTTTGAACCAATGCAATTGAGTTTTTTGTTTCAAGATGGACTGCTCTATCTTCAAATATCTAATATACTGGGCATTTATCTGATTCAATTTGGCTCTATTATCTTTAGAATTGTCATTGATGATATTCTCTTCAGCTTGTATAACCTGTTCCTCAAATTCTTTAACTGAAGCAAATATATCACCATATTGCTTTCTAGACCAGTGGCTAAGGGTATTAGAAACTCTTTTCAGTTTTTGATGGAAAGTCCTCATTGGATTTCCATCCACAGGTCTTTCCCAGCAAGATCTTACAGTATCAATGAAGTTTTCATTTTCAGCCCAACAGTGTAAGAACTTGAAATATTTGATGGTAGGACTTTGTCTTTCAGTACATTCCAAAAGGAGAGGACAGTGATCAGAACCTGTGGAGGCCAGATGATTAAGAGTGCTCACAGGCATGGCCTCTAACCAAGCATCATTGACCATGGCCCTGTCAAGTCTCTTCCATATTCTGGCATCTGCATCTCTCTTGTTGCACCATGTGAATTGTTGTCCATGAAAACCAAGATCAGTGAGTCCACAGGCTTCTATGACACTAATGAACTCAAAGCTCTTGTTCATGTTGTAAGGTTGGCCCCCCATCTTCTCTTCAACATGAGTAATTACATTGAAATCTCCAATGGTGCACCAAGGTTCTTCTCTATCAGAGAATTGCAGCATCTTGTCCCATAGATCTCTTCTCATGTAGTCTTTGCATTTGGCATATACAAAGGTTGTGAGATATTGTTTAGGCCAAGCTGCATGACTGATCTTACAGGTAAGCTGCTGTTCATCCTGATCCAAAAGATTACACACACAGTCTTTATTCCAAAATAACCATATTTTGCTGTTGGTGTTGGACATGGCATTATCCATACCTAGCTGAATTCTGTAAAAGTGGAGTTGTGATATGTTGGAGAAAGGTTCCAGTATTGCAATCATAGAGAGCTTGTGGTAGTCTTTCAACCTTTGTAGTCTGTCTAAGGCACCTTGAGTATCAATACTCCTTGCATTCCAGCAAAGTGTACTAATCATCATAATTTGTGGGATTTAGACCTTGTGTTGATGTTGCTTTTGAAAGCAACATTATCTGAACTGCTGATGAAACTTTGTTTGCTCTTCTTCCTTTCCTGCTTACTTTTGGATGGTGGCTCATTCTTCTCCTTTTCTTGCTGATTTTCTTTCTGTAGTAAGGCTGTCATAGTGGATCTGAATGCTTCCTGTTGGTTTTCCTGTTGTTCATCCTCCCACTGGTCAGGATCTTCCTCATCTTCAGAATGAGTGACCCTATATTCATCAGACAAGTCTTCTGAACTGTCTTCTTTACTAAGCACCTGCCTCTCATTGGATAAATCATGAATTTGGAGAGGTGTGGCCTGAATTTCATTGGATGTATCTTCTGTTTGCAGAGGGGTCACATGAATACCTGATTGTTCTGGAACCAGAGAATAGTTCCCACTTGGTTGCCCTGCTTGCATCTCCTTGATAAACTTCTTTTTAATAGCACCCCTTTTCTTCTTGCTAAGAGATAAGGTGGATTTGTTATTGAGGATTTGTGCATCTGTACTGTGATTTGTCATACTGATATTAGGAGTTTGGTCCTCTCCCATATTTTGTTCAGTAACTAGTGCCTCAGTTTGTTGCCTCTGACCCTTGTTGACCTGAATATTAGTCACATTACCCTGAACTGTATCATTGAGATTGTTGCTTCTGAGCTCATCTTCTTCTTGGGAATCAAATTGTTGTTCTTGTATTCTTAAATTGCTAACATTCTGAGGAGTGGTTGCAGGGGATCTATAGTCTTTTCTATGGTCAACCAATAGAGATTCCCTCCCCCTGGTAGCCCCTTCCTGCAGATTAGTAGTTCTCTCCTGTATTCCCCCTTCCTCAACCTCACAGACTTCTTCAGCCAGCACAATAAAATTGTTTAATACATTTAAATTATTGGGGGAGCCATGGGGTTGTGGGAGCATCAAGTCAATACCTGGGACTTTGTTTGCAGTTTTACTTGCTCCATTTTCCTGCATTACCTGCTGCATGGGGTTATGGGGATTGGGATCCAATGTAGTGTGGGGAGAGGGGGGTTGCCTCTGGACTCCAGAGTCAACATTACAAGTTGGGATATTACTAGTATTAGATTTAGAATTTAGAAACATACCTGCTTGCTGCTGATTTTTCCTTTGATGGTTGTTGTTAGTGTTATGTTGGAGAGGTACAGAACTTTCCCCAAGTAATATGAAGCCTTGTGTTTTATGCTGTTGTGTATGTTGTTGGTGGTGTTGTCCATGGTTCTGCTGGACATGGTTAATGGGCTGATCTTGTGGAACAAGATCAGCATAATTGTTAGAAGTAACATTAGAAGTAAGAATCTTACCTGGGCCATTATTGTTCTGATGTGCTGGAACATATTTGCCTTTAGCTTGAGCTCCTGTGGTTCTGATACCTTGGTTGTGCTGAATAACTTTCTTGCCTCTTCTCCTTTGAGTTTGCCATTCTGCATGCTCTTGATTTCTTTTTTCAGCTTCAGCCCTGCTAGTGTTTTGTTGTTCCTTAATGTGATGGTCTTCCTGGTGCTGTGTTTGCTTGTGCTGATCAGTATCATGGTGCAGGGCATTTCTCTTATCAGTGATGGTTTTGTCTGTGTTTCTGTCCTCCTCTTCTTGCTCATTCTTTTTCTTATTGTCATCATCTCTTCTTTTAACAGTACAAGCATGTATGGTGTGACCTTGATGTTTGCAGTAAGTACAGTAGTCTGGCACTCCCTCATATTGAATGGTTTGCCACCTGCCATCTCCATTTTCATCTTCATCAAAGCCCATCCAAATGTGTTGGGGTCTTTGTTTGGTTAGATCAATTTGGATTTTGACTTTGGCTACACTACCCCTTGTTTTCTTGTAAGTGGCCAAGTCCAAGAACAAGACCTTTCCAATTGGAGACAGTAAAGGGGTTACTACTTTAAGTCTATAGCAGTGCCAAGGTAGTTCTGGTAATATAGCCCATATGGGAACTAGAGGGGTTTCTTCTTCAGGCTTGAAAGTGGGAGTCCATAGTTGGAGTCTCATAAGCTGCCCATTTATATACATTTTTCCTTTAGACCATACAGTAGAGTGATCATACTCATTTTCCAAGTCTATGTAAAGGTGTCTAGCATTAAAGTGAGTAAGTTTCACTCCTCCTTTAAGTTCAGTTTGAAGGATGAATTCCTTTCTGATGATTTCCATTTTTGGCATTGTGTTGGTAAATTTACCTACTAGAGTATATTTACAGTCAGAGGCTAGATTCACCATGAAATCTTCTTTTGTAAATACCACAGCAGGATATCCTTGTTTTGTTGTGATTTTAGGAGGGGTAATATCAATATCATCAGCTTTCATAGCCTCTTGAGCTCTTAACTTGGTAGCTAAAGTGTGAGGGATGACAGGGTTAGGAGGGGTGGGTAAATTAGTACTAGGAGGCTTATTTTGAGTGATAGTCTGGTTAGGATTGGTTTGGCTAGGCTTGTTTCTAATGTTAGCAGCAGCTGTATTATTGGAGTTATGCCTTTCAAAGTTGTTTGACACTCTCATGGGGTTGTTATTAGGGATATAAGGTCTTTGGACATTTTGCTGGTTCACATTGGGATCCTTAGACACTTGTGCAGAATGTTTGTTTGTATACACATGTCCATTGGATGTGTTCCCCTGCTCATTGTGCTTATCTACAACATCAACAGGATCAACAAGATGAACTGGAACCTGCATAAGGTTAGTAGCAGCAGTACCATGGTGCTCATTTGCAGTAGGGTGCAACTGAGCTCCCATGACTTTCAACATATTGCCTTCACAATTCATGGTATTACCATCTATCCTTTGCGCAAAATTATCAACAACAGCGACAGTACCACTTTGCAGGTTCTTGGACACAGTCAGATGCTTATTTTTCAGAGCATTATCATTTAAACTGGTTTCATTTTGCTCTACAATGACCCTATGCGTTTGAGTCACATTGTGACTATGATCAGCATCATCTAATGTTTGTTGATTGACATGGTTAGAAGACTTACCTGGAGTTGCATTTGGTAAGTTACTGTTGCATTGCTGATCAGTGTAATTAACCATTGAACTTTCTTTTGGCACTTGAGTGTACTCCTCAATATTATTCAATACATAAATTCCTTCCATTTCCTGCTGATGTTGTTCATGAGTAAATTCCACAGCCACCACTTGATCAGCCATTTTACTGTGTTGTTCAACTTGTTTGGTGTCATGGCGACTTTTTAAATTTGAACTCGTTGGGGATGATTCGAGGCTTTCCCGATAGCTTGGAAGTTGCATATCAGTCTCTTGAATCTTTTGATATTGGTCTCCAGTCAATTGGTTCGCCGGAGCTCCGGCACCGCCACAGTAGTGTTGACGACTTTTTGAAATTGAGCAATTTGGGGAAGATTCGAAGTTTCCTATCTGGATCTGATGATGCGCACTTACATTGTGGTTCTTTTGGTGTTGGTGTTGTGCCGGAACACTCGTCGAAGCTCCGGCGATAACTCTACTGTCAGTGTTCTTTAGTCTTTACTAGTTTACTTATTTATTTATTTGAATTTAATTTTCGTATTATATTTAATTTTTCTACTTCTAAAATTTTAATATGGATTCCAATAATAAAAATATTTCAAGAAAAGGTAAAAAATTAATTTTTGGTACTGTTGCTAATGCTATAACCGAAAAAACTAAATTTAGTGGTAGTTTTTCTAAATCTAAAACTAGATACCTATAATTATGAATTAATACGGATGATTATACACATGTCTTGTTTTGATATTGATAGTAATACTCAATTAGACCATAAATATCTAGAAAGAAGGTTTGGTAATTTTAATGAATCACTAGATGGTGAATCAGATGATGATAATGATAATAATAATGCAGTTAATAATGATAATGATACTTCTGATGATGATTAAACTGAGTCAATTACGACTACTAATCCAGCTACTGAACTCCCCACTTCAGCTCCCGCTCCCCCTATACACCCTACTAGAGCTAAGCCTAAGTTTCAACGTAAAAAAAAATCTGTTGAAACTCAAGCAATAAAAATTTCTTTACTCAAAGTAAAGATAAAACTCAAGCAATTTGTAATAAATGTAAATATATTATGAACCATAAAACTGCGGGAAGGGGTGGGGTACAAGACATTTAAGAAATTATTTGATAAGTTGTTGTAAAAGAAAATTTTTAGAAAAGCTAATGCGATAGCCGAGGCAATAAAAATGGTACTTCCCTTCCCGATGCATTTGTAGGAGTAAGAGGCTCTAACATTGTCCAATCACAATTAAACTGTTCTAATATTTCTAGCCCTAGTACACATTGATCATATAGTAGAGAAAGAGATCTTGAAGAATTAGCTAAAATGATTATTGTTACTGGATTTTCTTTTAGTTTTTATCTTAAATTAGTGTATAATTCATATTTTAATGATTTTTTTAGAAACACAATTAAAAAGCCATTTTTGATTATCAAGGCCAATATTTCATTATCTTCGTTGTTTATTTAATTATAATACTTGTAAAATAGATATCACTTCTGATATAGACCGTAATGTTAATGGTAATGATTATTTCATAATTATCGGTCATTGGATTGATGAAAATTAGAATATGCAAAAACGTATTTTGGTCTATAAAACTTGTGATAAAAAATCGGTGCTTACATAGCTCAAACTATTTTAAGAGTTACAAAATTTTGTGGAATAACTAATAAAATAATTAGTATCACCTTAGCTAATGCTTCTAATAATACATTTGTTGTTTATATATTAAAATGTATACTTAGCCCTGTTTATGATGATGATTTTCATATTAGGTATGTTGCACACATATATAATTTAATTGTATGAGATGGTATATCAATGTATAATAATGGTTGTATTAAATGAGAAACTGCATGTCATTTTATATTTAAATGTCAAGTAAAGTCTAGACGTAAAGATTTTAAAAATTGGTGCCATGAATTTAATTTTCCATATAAAAAAATTCCAAAAACAGTTTCTACTAGGTGAAATTCTTTATACGAAATGCTTAGAGTAACTTATGAATATAGAAAACCTTTACAAATGATTTGGAATGCTCATAATGCAGATTATAGACTTAAAGACAATGATTGGATGACATAAAAGAACTTATAAAATTTTTAAAAGTTTTTATCTTAGATACAAAATAAATTTCTAGACTTTATTATCCAACTATTTATTCTGTTTTACCAAATATTTGTGCAATTTCCACTAAATTTTATAATTATAGAAATAAAAAAAGATTTAAAGATTCCATTAATGTAATGATTGGAAAATTTTAATTTTTTTTCATATTCCTCAAATTTATTTTCACGACCCTATTTCTCGAGTCATGATAACACCTACTAATACCCACCAGCAGGTAAGCCTAACCCTTAACCCATAGCCCTGAACCAGAGGCAACGGGCTATCAAGCGAAAGATGAACAATAAACAAGAAAATAAATAATAATAAGAAGAGGGAGAACAACTGCAATAAAATACAAGGAACCACTCCAAACTAAGATACCCTACAAATCGACTACAAGTACGATAATAGATAAGAACAAGTATAATCAAACAATAACCGAATGGACGCCCATACCCCCGAAAGGTACAAACAATGACAAACATACCCCCGGCCTCCATAAGATGGGGGACCAAACAACAAACAAATAGCCAGTAGCATCATGGGTGGCTCTCAACGATCAACAAAAACTAATGTATAGACCCACCCGGCCCTTGGCCTTCTAGATGGGACCCATGCGACTCCCTCATCTAGTTTCACGGTGCACTAGATACAGGGGCCCATAGGGGATGCGGGAACACTTCCTGGGCCCGAATCAAGTCTTACATAAACATATAGTATCCCCGTAGTGGTACCAGAGAGTAAGTGGCCAAGCCGATGTAGAAAAGAACAACGCCGCGCCGGATAATCAAGTATAGGTTAAAAGCATCCCAGACGCAGCCGTATTATAAAAAGGGCGACGCCACGCCAGCTATCAAGAGAAACTGATGGCATCCTCGATGCCTCTAAACTGTCAATATAAAATGGAGTACGTCCTCAACGCCTCATAAATCTCAAACCATTTTATCAAAGTAGTCCAGGTGGTATGGATTCTGTTAAAAACCAATTTAAAAGTAGTAAAGGGGTGAGAAAGCCTTCTCAAAATCAGTAGTGAGAATTCAATGAAACTACCGAGATCATACCACAAACGAGTGAATATGCTCAATCAATGCAAGCATGCCATCACCAGCTGCTAATTAAGACACACATACAATCCAAATAGTAAATTCCAACTATACCACCTTATCAAGAAAAAGAAACTAACTTGGGATCCCAACGCTCCTCAAACACGGCCTCTGGCCCAACAATAGATAATAGATAAAAAGACATCATAATCCTACCAATAAATGAAAGTGAAATAATTGAGACATGACTCCGAATCAAATAGGGGGAGAAATATCTTTAGGAACGATGCCTTACCTCAAAATGTGAAATCTCAACTCTCAACGAGCACAACTAAGCCCAACCTACGACTACGACGAGCTTCAAAGGTCTTCGGCACAACACTAAGTCACACCAACCATCGCAAGCCCTTATCGAAATCTACGCCTAGCTATAAGGGCACTAGAACACAAACTAAAGCATCTAAGACTTAAACCTAGCCTATGCCCATCAGTACCGATCCTAAGAAGGTAATCTTACCAAACCATGATGCAAACGAAACCATAAACTTAAAATAAGGATCTCAAGAGGCTACGCTAGTCTAAGTGTTACACCCCGTACTTTGGTACCTTATAAGGCTTCTTAAGCTTCTCAAGTTTCTGGGAAGGCTCTTAAGTTTCTTAAAAGTCGTTATGTGAGTCGGATAGTTAATAATGCTATCAAATAACTCCAAGGAAAGGAGAACGAAATGCTTCCATAATAAGGAAGATTGGAAATAAGGTTATAAAAATTTGAAAGGAGTTGGAGGCCGAGAAATGAGTCATAGCACTCGATTGACTCGCGTAAGCTACCAACTTGGAGGTCTTACGTACTTAAGCTACTCGAGTGCGTGTTGAGACTAAGTCGTAAGGAATACATAGGCTCTTAAAGTGCGACGAAATTATGAACCCACGGAAGAGAAATAAGGAAACGACGCAGCGAAAGCGAAGCAAGTAGGTGACAAGAAAGCAGGTGACTCACCTATTTGAGGTGGACCCCACATGCCATGTGGCAGCACGTGAGTGGCCGCATGGTGTGAGGTGGCACCCTAGGGGATGCCACATGTCACCCCTAGGGGCTTCCATGTGTCACCCTCTTAAAAAGGGTATATATACATGTAAAGATGACTAATCTCTCATCTTTGATTCATTTGAGACTTGGAAAAGTTAGGAGCAAGCTTGAAAGAAATAGAGAGAGCTACGGCAGCAACCAAATAAGGTAAGCCCTCCATTTTCGATTCGGGAATTAATTATTCAAGGTATACCGCGATTAAATAACAGTGTTTGACCATAAAAAAATTTATCATTGGGGCAACGAGGAGGTTTTTGTTCTTGTTAAGAAACCCGTTTTTGAATAGGACTGCTGTTAGTAATAAGAGTATAACTCCTGTGTAAGGCTTAGTTTTGGGTGATTCAAGATGTTTTGGAAATCTATTTCATAGGTCTACAACTTTCATGAGACGCTACAACCCAGTTTTTCTTTTCTCTACTCCAAATATGGTGGTGAAGCTTGGGGGAGCTGCTGCCCAGATTGTGCTTTGGAAATCCTACACGGACAGTTGTGAGTATTTTGGGCATATATTTTCGTACAAAATTTCTGTAGGGGTAATTCAAAATTGTTTGCGACCTTGATACACATGTATATAACTTTAATTGAGGCCACAAATCATTTTTCCCTCAATTACCCCTCCGAAACTAAGCGACAATATAAGACAATGGGCTGTTCAGATTTTGCGTTTTGATAGTTTTGGCGAGTTTGACAAGTTTAACGTAAGGTAAGGCCTTTCCTTTTAAATTGGAGTTTATGGTGTTGTTATATAGGGTATTTTACTTTGTGTAAGTGGCTGGAAATGTGAAAATATGATAAATATGCTTGACATCCGAAATAAACTAAATTGGAGTCGCTACAAGTGAATTGTCGTCGAAATAAAGTGTCGTTCTTGTGAGTTGTTGCTGCCGGGGTGTAATGTGTTGTTGCAGGGACTAAATATGTTCTAATGTGGGTTAGGGTGCTTCTGTTTGAATCCACACGACCCCTCGTTGCATATAATGAAAGGCGTTACAAAATAAAGGCTAGACGCCCTATTGTCCTACCGTATTTTTGAATAAGTCGTTTGGAGTTTATGTTGTATATTGTTGGTGTGAATTGTTGCAGGTTGTTGTGGTTGGTTGGCTGTAGGTATTAGGGACCTAATTAGAAATTTGGATAGGACACATTATAGGGGAGGTGCTGCCCAATTTTCATCGACGCCTTAGCGAATAACAGAACTAGTCGGGGAAACGACTAAGGAAATAGATTCCATTAATACTAAGATGTAACCTAGGGTGATGGAAAGTAAAAGGGGTTGATATTCATACTACTTTCATGTTGAATAGGTTCAAAGGACGGCGAGACAAGCAGGATAAGGAATAATTCAGACAAGGTATGTAAAGCTTTCTCTTGGCATGTTTTGGTATAAGTTCGTACAGCTATCTTTCTTTCCTTTTGGCAATGTTTAGCCTTAAGTGAATTGTATATGAAGTGCGGGGATAATTCCATTCCCAGAATTCCGAGTACGCCTCATGACCCCTATCCACTATTCAGTACTAGAGTTTCTGTGAAGATTAAGTATTGCCTAGTAGGGCTTCTATGTGTCAGAATATATTGTATGGGATGCTATCGTTCATTCCTAGTGAGATGTATTTGATACGAAAATGAGATTACGATTCTATAGTGGTTCACCGAGCCCCATGAAGGACCGGGTATGAAATATTATATGAAGATCACCTGAAGGAAAATACAGACTATATAGAGCTTATTCTCTTTCTTCTTTTGGCATATCTTAGCTATAAGTTAAACATGATACGATCTCTGAGGTAATGATCTAGCTTGCATATGGTTACTTACTACTCTGCTTGTGCATATGGTTTACATATCCTTACCGAGTCCCATAGAGGGCCGGGTACGACCGAAGTCCCAAAAAGGGGTCGGGTATGATATAAGATGATATAAATATTCACCGAGTCCCAACAAGGGCCGGGTATGACCGAGCCCCACCAAGGGCCGGGTATGCTATGTGAATGCAATGATAAGACGACATAATTGTAGACCGAGTCTCATTAATGGGCCGGTTATGGTATATTTATGCTTATGATGACATAAAGATAAATTTGTAACACCGAGTCCCCGAGCGGGCCAGATACGGTATGTGATAGTGGTATACATGACTTTATTTTGTAAGGTGCAGGTACAGTACCCTATTAAATGTTATACTTGGTTTCCTGCATCCTTGGTTCAGTTGTTATCTCAGTTATGTTATGCTTATATACTCAGTACATATATCGTACTGACCCCCTTTCTTCGGGGGGGGGGGGGGGCTGCGTTTCATGCCCGCAGGTACAATACAGATTTTGGGAGTCCACCAGCTCAGGATTCCACTCAACAAGTTTAGAATAAGCTCTATTGATTCGGAGCCAAGTTTTGGTACCAAACCACCGATGTATATATTTGGTTACACAGGGGTACGGCGGGGACCCTGTCCCGCCATATGTTGTCGTTCCTATTCTTAGAGGTCTGTAAACATGTATGTGTGGGTTGTTCATGAGTTTATTTCGGCTGTGCCTATACGGCACGTTGTAAATATTTTTATGTTATGGAAGTCTTGTCATCTTGCATTCTCTTTTATGGTACGATATGAATGAAAGAGGCCACACGTACACGAAAAAGTTTTAACTCATTGGGGTTCTCATGAGTAGTATCGCTTGCTCATAGTTCAATTTGACTACAGTTGAAAAATATGAATATGGGGGTCTAGGTCGGACCCCAGTCGCTGCCCACGGGGTTGGGTCGTGACACTAAGGTTAAACTAGAGTCAAAGAAATGAGATAAAATGAGAAAAGCCCTAAAATCGACCAATACCAACCTAAATCACATGAAATATATGCTAAATGATATTTAATAAAACTCAGTCAAAAGGAGAGACCGTAGCCTATCTCAAATCCGAACACACACGCTCTAAATCCACCAAGATGAAGCTCTTGACCACTGAATCACCTCCAATCAGCACCACGCTACCAAAATGTAAATCACCTCATCAATATGATCGTTTTAATATTAAAATTATCGAATTCGGAGACAGGCTAATTTCGGAGTCAAAATAAAAAATTATGGGACCCGCTCCATAACTTACAAAATTGACTCCGAGGATAGGTCCAAAATGCTATCTCAAGCTTGTGTTCCAAAAGGAACACAATTCACACTTTAAAACAGCTACAACCCAAACATGCACCAAAATTGACAACCTATCTCAAGAACAACTAGGATTGTAGGGAAAAAGGGGAAATTTACCTCAAATGAAGCCTTTTCTCCTAAATCTGGGTACACCAATGGATTCCCCTCGAAAAAACATGCAACATAGCCCTTTGAATAGCCCAAATCGCCCCAATATTGAAAGAGAAGTCAAGTCCCAAAGATGAACATTTAACTGAAAAGTTGATCCCAGGAATAGACCTCAGGTGTCACAAAAGTGAACACTCGATGGTCGCTTAAGCGACACTCACCAAAATGTGGGCATCGCTTTAGCTACAATAGGTTGCTTTATTGATGGGTCAGTTGCTTTAGCGATCTCCGCCCCTCATGCCAAGGTCACTTTAGCAACCCTTGGAAAAGAGATGGTACTAGACATAACTAGTGCAAGATGGACTTTGGCATGTCCAAGTCTCCGATGGAGTGCTCGGGATTCGGTTAGAACCCTGTGCACGCAAATGGGATATAATACCCTATAAAATTTAATGTTACGGACTCAATGGAGCATTTAAAATTTTCATACGAGGTAATTTTTAAAAAAAGTGGGTCCCACACCCAAGTGCCATTTTTAGCCAAATTCCACAACTGACCTCAGAATTAGGTTAGAAGACTCAGGAAATGAACAAATGATAGTTCTAGACCAAACTCAATATTCTAGAGCTAACCATGCTGATGAAATTTCAATTCAAGTGCATTTTTCAAGAATGTTTACTAAAGTTAGCCTTAGGACAAATTTCAAAGACTAAAGTGCCAATGGACTCAAATCGCACCGATTGTCTCGATACCGCACTGACCATGCTACTAGCCTAATTTGGCCATTCTAAAGATGATAAAACCAACAGAATTTCATTCTGAGGTCATTTACCTGAAGTTATGACTGAAGTCAACTTTTCAAGTCATAAAAGCTCCAAAATAAGAAAATGGGCCTAAACCCCAAGCGAACGACCAGACAATCGAACGGGCAGTGCCAGCAAGTCATAAATGACTTGGGATTGCTTCAGGAAAGACTTAAAAGATGAAAAGGTTAGAAGATGAAAGAAATAACCCGGAGGGTCATTACATTTATTTAACTGCTTGTTTAATAAATCCAACAAACAAAGACGTAGGTGCATCACTAATGGTTGAAAAAAATTATTTAAATTTAGGTATTCAAAATAACGAAGAACCTAGTTTAGCAATGGTTAAAAATAGCATAAAAACTGAAGCTAGAAAATTATATGACTTGTATAATTCTGGTAGATTAATTGAAGTAGTACATACTGGAGAACTCGAAACATCTAGTTGTAAATATTATGAAGATAATTTTGATGATATTTTAGCAAGTTATCTTGGACTTACTTCTAACGAAATGAATGATTTTGATGAACATATTGATAAGGGAATGGAAAGAATTAAGGATGCATAAGGAAAACCTGACTTTTTGGATTGGTGGAGGAATCGCAGTAAGGCATTTCTAAAACTTCAACGGGTTGTTCGAGATTTGTTAGCTATTTAAGCATCTTCAGTAGCTTCGGAGGGAGGTTTTAGTGCAACCATATTTTAAATAGGAGAGCATGAGAATTTGTTATCATCTAAGAACTTGGAGATATTAGTATTGTTTAGGGACTGGATCAATGCCGAGTGAAGGAATTTTGGGCGTCCAAGTTTACCTACCCAATTTGAATATGATGTAGATAATATTTTGGTAGATTCTAGTGAAGATGGAATTGATACATTGGAGGAACAAACAATACAACTACTTTCCGATCATGTTACTAAAGAAATGTTAGAAGAATTAAGATGACTATTTTAAAGGCTACAAATATTAGTATAATAATTCAAAGCCTAATTAAAACAGATTCCTTCCTAGAAGGTGACTGCATAGATTAGGTCCTCTTCTAATATTTGTAAATTATAAAATAAATTGTAGGGGTGTATATCATTTGGTTTAGTTTGATTTTTAAGTCTTATCAGTTTGATTTATCAATTTTTGATTTCTAAATACGCTAATCCGATAACCAAACCAATAACATATTTGTTATTGGTTTTCGGTTTATCAGTTTTTGGTCTTTAATGGTTTTGATTTTTGATTTAACCAATTATCATGATCCAAGCCTAGGGCCTAGACGTGACACAATGAATGAGACACTCGTAGGTACCTCATCCAAGCCTCTTAGCATTCATTAAGTATTTCATTGGTAATGATAAAAAAATCAAGCGAAAATATAAGGGATATAGGGACTAAGGGGCTTCACATTTAATAAGAGTCCGAGATAACATAACATCTTTTTCTATGTACAACCATACCTTCTACATTAAAGACTTGGCGGGGTCTAAGACATGTCCCTATTCACCCTCAAGATTTAGTCAAAAATACCAAAACTCAACGTAAGAGTCTAAACATAACATAAGCTAGATAAGATAGGAGTGTCGTTCCCTGAAACTCACCAAAGTAGTAGATTTTAATGATTAACTTAGCCACTGGGAGGAGGGTAAGGAGCGATACCGGTTCTTACATGGTGATATCATGTAGGAAAAAGTATGCGTTAGTACTTTAAATATACTAAGTATGTGAGTATGCTATGAAATGAAGAACATAAGAGAGAGACATGAGTAAGCAATATGCATAAGTGAATGCATGCATGAGACATCATTATATGAAACCTTAAAACATTTATTTTGTGGGAAAGTGACCATAACCAATATTTAAGACCATGCGAGCTATTTCATGGAATCCAACATATCCTACGTTGGTCCGGGGAGACTGCTTGCCAGGTAGAACTCGGATCAACTTTAAACATTCTTTAACTATAACTTTAACATTTGATGGCAACAAAGGCCTAGCCGACAAGGGCTCCTATGGTGGAAAATAGTTAATGCAACTTAAGACTTTACTTAAGAACCCCTTCGGTCGAGTCTCCATCTACATGCTACATTCGGTGCTAGTTCAAATCTCACTGAATAACATTTGAACATCAATATAGCATAAACATTACATAACTTTAACATTAAAACCTCAATCAGTGGAATAGCTCATTAAAACCTTTGGTTTATAATATCATCATGGCTGCCATACCCCATTTACCATCCTACTAATGAACTTGATTTATAAGAAAATTAGATCTACAATCAGTGATGGTATTCCTGGAACCATGCTAATCGGACATACCTTTTGGAAAAATTTTCAAAAGCTTTGACGAAATATAGAGATGTCATACATGTCATATTATAATCTTAAACATTTCGTTTGATTCAATATGAGGATTGCCCTTTCATATTGAAACCTTACTTTGGATAAGAAGCTTTTTCATTAATCAATCATTTCATAAATACTCTTTTTCATAAGCATCTACTTCATAACATTCATTTGGAGTAAAACTTTATTTCAACTTTGCTTTATCATAAGAAACTAGGCGGGTTTATTTCGTAAAAACCTTTCAATGCCTTGAAAGAATTCTTGCATGCATGAGAGTAATGAAAATGCATAAAATACACATTCTTAAAGCAACCCACCATATATATCTTAAAACTCTCTTTAAGCCTTCATATAGGCACTTTAATAACATCATAACTTCATGAAATCAAGAGTCAATATCCATCAATATATGTAAAGAAACTTCAAATATATCAAAATCTATGCATTTAAAGTCATCGTGTAAAAGCCCATAAGATTTCATCATTTTGAATTGAAATGCTAGATTGAGAAAATATTTGGGCTCCATGGGTGGAAGGACCCTTGGATGAAAACCCACATGGCTGGAAGGAAACAAAATCTCTAAGAATACTTAAGGAAGAAAGGAGTCTTGAATGCCTTGAATTTGGAAACCTTAGTCTTGACTTGAAGCCCTTGGAAGAACTTGAGAGGATAGGATTTGTGTTGGAGAAGTTAGAGTGAAAAAATTGAAGGCTTTGAAGGGTTTAGGGTCTTTATATAAGAGAATTTAGTCCTCAAAACGACACCATTTTGATTTAAAAATAGGAAAAGACTAAAAATGCCCCTTTAAAAATCTGACCAAAACTGGACTTCACGGGGGACCTTCACGGTCCGTTATGCGCACCAAGAACTGTGGTGGGGTCCCGTTGTAAAAGACTTGGAAATATATTTTAGAAAGTATTGCAGAGAAGTCTCTGAACCTTTTTCACGGACGACCACTGCTGACCGTACTAAGGTTTATGAAAGACCACCACGAGTCATGGTGCTCACCAGTGATCCTAGGGCTTAAATTGGTTGAAAATATGGATTTCACGGGTGGCCACTATGGACCGTACTGAGTTTCATGGTGGCCACCATGGGTCGTGGTCCTCTCCTATCTGAGCAACTTCACTAAAATGGCCATAACTTTTTATTTCGAACTCCAAATGAGGCAAACTTAGTGGAGTTGGAAAGAAGATTTAGAGACCTTTGATTTTGTAGGTGATAGGACACCTGAGTATATATATTCAAGAAGATATGATCTCTTAAAGTTGATCTATGTAGAATCTTACATCAAAACTCAATCGATAAGGAAGCTTTCAACTTAACTTTGTGCTTAAGGATTCTTGTGACATTAAAACATCTCCAAATATATTCCCACACTAAAGATTTAACCTTAAAACCCATAATATAGAATAAATGGACCCTTGGATAGAACATCTTCATGGGCCGTGAAAAGCTCCACGATCTGTGGTGGTCGTTCGTGGCCCTTGTCTTGGGATGTTTCTTGAGGGTTTTCGAGAGGAGTCACCATGGAAGTCTTCATGGCCCGTGATGCTTACCACAATCTGTGGTCATTTTTTTTGGTCTTCTATCTGCAAGTCTGAACATCTGAATCTCTACCATGGTTTCTCACCATAGTCCATGGTTTTTACCACAGCCCGTGATGGCTTCTATGGTCAACCCCTGATGCTAGTTTCTACAACTTTCTGAGATTTCCTCCTTTGATCCATGGTTTAGGAATTTCCAAATTTCTGGGGTCTTACACCAATAAAAAAATACCTTTAAAATAAATATATGATTCTTGGAGCCACCGTTTGAAAGAAGTCACTTCCTAGTGACTATGAGTGGGATCGTACGAGTCGTAGGAGGTATCCATAGACCCATCCCACACTTAGAGAAAAAATTGAGTTTCCTCAACTGTCCTTACGAGTAGCTTCTATGGCTCGTAGGAGTTCCTATTAACAGTAAGTGAAGCTCGTAGGTGAGGTCAGAGGCTCAGGTGCCCTAATGTGCAGGACGAAAGAGAAAAACTAACCTCGAGTGGTATACGACCCATAGAAGGCGATCGTAAGACCTATTGACACTTAGTCATAATCTAGTGGTTAAGAGCCACTTCTACGATCTATGTGGATGACCCATAGGAAGTAGCTTATAAACTCCACCTTTTGAGAATCCTCAAAACTCCTCCTATGAGTTAGCAGGTGGCTCGTACAAAGTTCTATGACCCGTAGGAGCTTGGTCATAGACCTACTTACCTAAATCCTAGTAACATTCAATTTTGGACCTAAGCTTCTACGATCAGCCTTTTACGGTCCGTAGAAGACTCTATGGTCCATAGAAGTGCCCGTAGATGGCCATAATCAAATTTAATGAGGGTTAGTTTGGACTTTTCCCACCTTTTCCAAACTTAACAAAACCCATTTTGTGACTAAAATTAGTCCCTTATCAGAAACCAAAGGGGCTTTCTCTCTCATTAACACTTGGAACTTTTGAGAGCAATAATTGGAGAGAAAAAGAAAAGTTAGGGTTCAAGATTTTCGAGAAAGGTTTTCAAAATTTGACTAGATAATCGTCATTCTAGGTATGTAAGGCTATCTGAACTCTGGAGCTGGGGTATGGGTCAGCTTGCCTACTGTGAGTCATAGTTACCGCCATCATGACCTAAAAAATTAGGACATGACAAGTTGGTAACATCTAGTAGAGTCATGCAGATTAGTGCAGAGACGTCTGTTGTTTATCTTTGGGAGGCTACAAGATTTATTTAAGAACGTGTTTCTTTTGTACTGCTATCGTGCTGTGTGTGTCTTATCAATTTTTGAAAATCTCACTTGTTCCACTCTTTTACAAGATGGCTCACACGCATGCTAGGGCTAGAGGCCGAACCCGAGGTCATTCCAGGGCTACCACTCCAACTTGAGATAGAGATTAAACTCTGGATCCGAAAGTGGAGTCACCAGGTTCTCCAATACATTATCAGCCGATGGGGCTAGGACCAGCCCAACCACTTTCTAGGATAATTGTAGCCCCGAACCTTTAGGCTATGTTCACCCAAATATTAACCGCTATTGGGGGTATGCAGCAGGCCCTAGATCTAGCTGCTCTAGCATCATAGGGCTAACCTGCACCAGAGGCACCAGTTGGTCAGCAGTCATCAGCACCCGCTACTCATCCCATTGATTTGGAGGGCATCATGCCACTTTGGGAGCAGAAGATGCTCGGGTTGTTCCTTAGACTATCACCACTAAGGTTTCCTGGGGCTGTGGGTGAGGATGCCCACGAGTTTCTACTTACTTGCCAAGAGTAGCTGTAGACCTTGGGTCTAGTAGAGTCGAGATGAGCCGACTTCACTGCTTATCAGCAAGATAGTCTTGCTCGACAGTGGTGGTGTTTATACTTAGAGACCAGGCCAGTTGGGTCTTCACCGGTGTCGTGGGATAAGTTTTCAAAGGCCTTTTTAACCCAATTTATTCCCATAAGCATTAGAGATCAGCTTTGAGATTAGTTTTAGCGGTTGGAGTAGGGATCCATGACTGTATCAGAGTATGAGGCCCAATTCCATAAGCTTTTTAAGCATGCCACTACGATCTTACCTATTGAGGAGGAGATGTTCAGTGTTAGTCAGAGGATTGAGACTCCAGTTATGGATTGAGACTTAGTCTTTACTCTTACTAGGCTAATCATTTCTGGATGTGGTGGGCACCGCTTTAGACCTAGGGAGTCCTATAATAGGTAGGAGGATAGCTAGGGTAGCAGCAACAAGAGAGCTAGGTAGAAGGATAGCCAAGGTGGTCACCGCTTTAGACCTAGGGAGTCCTATGATAGATCTTGTTAGAGATTATACTCGGGCCAGTCTAGTCACCCCTTCCAGGCCTCACTTCATTCTTTAGAAGGTGACTAGTGTCACGACCCAACTTCGTAGGCTGTGAAGGGTGCCCAAACTAGACACTCGCATATACTCCTACTAACTATAAGTAAAGTATCCCCTGTTTGAGTTATAATATATCAACAAGAATGATAACATATAAGATGATGAGTCTATCGTAACATATAGGGTCATCCCATAATAAAATCCGTGCGAGCCGACGAGGCTGTCATGATAAAGGGGATGTCCTAAAACATCCGTCTTATAGGCACAATTGCACATACATATATAAACAACCCACATACATGTCCACTAACCTCTAAGAGTAAGAACAGTAACATAAGGTGGGACAGGGCCCCCGCTGTACCCATAAAAAATAAATATATACACCGAGAGTTAGTACTAAAATTTAGGCTCTGGCACAATGAAGCGCTTTTGAACTATTGAGTGGGACTCCTACGCTGGCGGATCCCTAAAGTATGTATCTGTACCTGTGGGCATGAAATGCAGCCCCCCGAGAAAGGGGGTCAGTATGACATATGTACTGAGTATGTAAAACATAACATAGTATAACTGGGAGCATTTCTAAAATAGATAGTCAGGAGATGTCGGTGTTACTTAAGGAACCACTATACCTGTACCGGTGAATCATACAAAAAAATGCATGCTCATATAATACCATATAGACGGCCCCTTTCGGGACTCGGTGAATCATATATGTAGGACCACCATAGGGCCCGGCGCCATCATCACCTTATCACATCACATCATCATACACATATATATACATACGTACCCGGCCTTCTAGTGAGGGGCTCGGTGAGTTGTTCATGTCATTGCATTATCATATTCTTGTATAGCGTACCCGGCCTTTTAGTGAATGACTCAATGAGTTGTTCATGTCATTGCATTATCATGTCCTCATATAGCGTACTCGGCCCTTTAGTGAGGGACTCGATGGATAATGCAGTGAACTGCGCACGATTACATACCCGGTCAGGGACTCGATGATAGAAGGGGTTACAGTATACACGAGTAGAATAGTGAGTAACCATATGCAATTTAAAACATTGTCCAAGACTCAATGAAGTAATAAAAATGATTTTTCATTTGAAAATCAGGGCGATAATCATATCAGTCATCCCTCAAATAGCACTATTGGTTATAGCAAAAAAGCCTTAGAAACAATAGGCGTGAATCAAGACGATACAAAATAAGTTATAAAAGTCAAGAAAATTAATTATCGGAGAATCTCTAAGAACAGGAATCATGAATCACCCTCGAGACTTATGAATGGAATTACCCCAAAGCTCATATTAATCCTTACTTAATTCTAAGACATGCCAAAAGAAAGAAGTGACTGCTTTACGTACCCTCTACTTTCCCTCATGTAGTCGTTATATACATATGTGCCATAGAACATACGGCCTGATCCCTAGATAGTAACATATGCCGAGGAACGTTCGGCCTGATCCTGAGATAGTAACATATGCCGAGGAACATTCGGCCCAATCCTTAGATAGTAACATATGCCGAAGAACGTTCAACCCAATTCTTAGATAGTAACATATATCATACTTGGACCATCAAGGGACTCGGTACCTTAAAAATTTCATCATAACATCATAACTTATGTCAAAGACATATCAACATAGAAGAAGTGTAGCTTTACATACTTATGCCAAAAATATGCCAAGAGAAAGAAGGTAGCTTTACATACCTCTTATGGATTACCCTTAACCATGTTCGCCTCTTCATATTTTGAACCAATTTAACATGAAATCAATACTAAGGTTAATAACCTTTCACTTTCCAATTTCCAACTCTACAACCAAGTATCCATAGGAATCATTTCCTTATCTATTTCCCTCGACTAGTTTATTACTAGTTCTGAAGTTGGCGGAAATCGGGCAAAATCTCCCCTGTAACTTTCCCTATCCCAATTCTAATCTTGGCAGACATATTACCAACAATAAACAGCAGCTATATATAAAAGTAAATCACTTCAACATTACACAATACAAACTCCAACCAACTCGCTCAAAACTACAATACCAAAATAAAGTTTTCAATCTATGTTTTGTAAAACCTTTAACCATACAAAATGGAGGGTTGTGTGACTGCAACTAGAAGCACCCACACACTATTTAGAAAACTTTCCATCCCTACAACACACAACCAACACAGCTGCAACCACAGCACCACAATCACAACATACTACTCGACTTTGATTTAACTCTAACGACTTCAATTTAGTTTATTTCTAATGTCAAGCATACTTATACCATCTTTCCACTTACAGCCTTATTTAAGACATGTATTATACTGCATAAAATCATCATAAACTCTTATTTGAAAGGGAAAGCCTTACCTTGCTCGAAACTCGCCAAAACTCACTCGGAAGCTCTTTTAGCGCAGCTAAAACTTCATGGCTGTTTGTTATCCTTTTGTTGCTGCTCCAAACCATAAATTTACATTAATAACACCTTCATACCCTCGTGGTATACCCTATATAATTAACTTATGGAACTAAATTAGAGAGCTTACCTTTTTGGCTCCAAATTCGTGGCTCCCTCTCTCAAGCTTAAGGTTTATCTTATCTCTTTTTTTCTAGAATTTTCTTGATAAGGATGAACTAAAGGATAAAGATGAAGCTAATGGGTCATAAAACATATATATATAGGCCATCTTAGGGGGTGACACATGTTAGCCCCTAAGTGGTAACACGTGTCAAGCCCTTATTGGGATAACGCATCAAGCCTCCACTTATGGGCTGCCATATGGCAGGTAGGGTCCACCTCCCTTACTTTAGATGCTTCCACATGGCACTTCTAGCTGCTACCACATGGCACTCTCTCTTGCTGCCATGTGTCACTTTCTTTTCCTCCTCGTGGGTTCGTAATCTCATCTTACTTCATGAGCCTATGTAATCCTTGCTACGTAAGCTTGGTATGAACTCAAGTAGCTTAAGAATGTAAGATTTTCAAGTTGGTAGCTTTTGTAAGTAAGTCGAGTCCTACGACTCATTACTTGGCCTCTAACTTCTTTCAGATTCTTATAACCCTATTTTCAATCTTTTCTATTATGGGGTATCATATTCTCCTTTCCTTAGAGTTACATGATAGCGTTATAGATTATCCGGGTCATGTGGTGACTTCTAAGAAGACTAAGAACCTTTCAAGAAAGCTTAAGAAACTTAAGAAGATTAAGAATACGTTCCAAAGTACAAAAGTACAGGGTATAACATCCTTCCCCCCTTTAGAACATTCGTCCTCGAATGTGAACCAAAAACCTTTCTTCTTATATAGATTACAGGGAAATTTCTTTCTATTGCAATAACACGTACTTTCATAACGTAACCAATATAAGAGTTCAGAAGTTGGGATTACCTGTGGATGTAGGAAATAGGTACGGATACTTGTGTTTCATTTCCTCTTCAGTTTCCTAGGTTATTTCTTCGCGATTTTCATTTTACCACAGCACCTTAATGGAAGCTACATCTTTAGTCCACAATCTTTTAATCTGCTGATCCAGGATGGCGATAGGCTGTTCTTCATAGGATAACTCCTCTATGACCTAGATATCATCTACGGGATATACTCGGGATGGATCACCAACGCACTTACGAAGTATTAATATGTGAAAGAGTGGATGTACTGCTTCCATATCCGTCGGTAGGTCTAGCTCGTAGGTAACCTTGCCTATTCGGCAAAGGATCTGATAAGGGTCAATATATCTTGTACTCAGCTTCCTTTTCTTGCTAAACCTCATTACTCCTTTCATGGGCGACACCTTCAAGAACACCTAGTCACCTACTCGAAATTCCAAAGGTCAACGTCGATTGTCTGTATATGACTTTTGCCGACTCCGGGCAGCTAATAATCTTTCTTGAATAAGCTTTACCTTCTCCACAGCTTATTGGACCATGTCGGGGCCTATTAGTCGAGTTTTGCCAACATCAAACCAACCAATAGGGGATCTGCACTTCCTACCATATAAAGCCTCATACGGCGCCATCTGGATGCTGGAGTGATAACTGTTATTATAGGCAAACTCAATAAGTGGTACATGATCATCCCAGCTACCTCTAAAGTCAATAATGTAGGCACGCAACATATCTTCTAGCGTTTGAATAGTATGCTCGGCCTATCCATTAATCTGAGGATAAAATACTGTACTAAGATTCACCTGTATTCCCAAGCCTTCTTAGAATGATCTCTAAAATTTGGCTGTCAACTGAGCTCTCCTTTCGGAGATAGTAGATGTGGGAACTCCGTGAAGTCTTACTATCTCCTTGATATATTGCTTCGCATAGTCCTCAGCTGAGTATGTGGTCCTGACTGGAAGGAAGTGGGCTGATTTTGTCAGCCTATCCACAATAACTTATATGGAATCCTGTTTTCGAAGAGTGAGAGGTAAGCCTGTAATGAAGTCTATGTTTATCGCTTCCTATTTCCAAATTGGGATCTCCATTTCCTGTAGTAACCCACCTAGTTTCTGATGTTCAATTTTAACCTGTTGGCAGTTCGGGCATTCGGCTACGAACTCTGCTATATCCTTCTTCATACCATCCCACCAATATAAACATATGAGGTCATGGTGTGCCTCTCCCAGCACTTGTTTCCATAGCCCTGCAACTTCTGGCACACAGACTCTGCCTCTAAATCATAGTTCCCTACCAGGTGTGATCTCGAATGGCGTATTTTCCTTCTAGAGAGCTACGTCCCTATACTGTGTTAGAACAGGGTCCTTGTACTGACATTGTTTTATCTCTTCCATGATTAAGGATTCAGCAACTCCTCAAACAAAAATCCCACCATCATCTGAATCAGCTAAGCGGACTCTAAGGCTAGCTAATTTGCAAATCTCACGGACTATCTCCCTTCATTCTGGTTGTACACTTGGCAAGCTACCTATTGATTTATGGCTGAGTACATCTGCAACCACATTTGCTTTCCCAGGGTGGTATAGAATGTCGACATCGTAGTCCTTCAGCAATTCTAGCCACCTTCTCTCCCGTAGATTCAACTCTTTCTATTTAAAAATGTACTGGAGGCTTTTATGGTCCATATAGATATCAACATATATGCCATACAGGTAGTGCCTCCATATTTTTAAAGCATGAATCACTACTGCTAATTCCAAATCATGAGTTGGGTAATTCCTTTCATGCTTCCTGAGCTGCCAGGAGGTATAAGCTATAACTCTACTATGTTGTATAAATACAATCCCAGCCCAACACCAAAAGCATCACAATAAATAACATAGCCATTTGGTCCTTCAGAAAGGGTTAGAACAGGAGACGTAGTCAATTTATCTTTTAGCAACTAGAGGCTTCGCTCACAAGCATCAGTCCACTGGAACTTAGCCGCCTTTTGAGTTAGCCTGGTTAAAGGCGCCTAAATGGAAGCAAACTTTTCTACAAACCTCTTATAGTATCCTGCTAGCCCCCAAAAATTATGTACCTCTATAGGGGTTGTAGGTCTTGGCCAGGCCTTCATGGCCTCAATTTTTTTTGTGTCTACGCGAATACCATCAGTCCTAATAATGTGCCCCAAGAATGCCACAAAAGTCAACCAAAATTCACATTTAGAGAACTTAGTGTACAACTTCTGGTCTTGGAGTACTCCCAGTACCACCCGCAAATGATCGGCATGATCCTTTTTTAATCGTGAATAAACCAGAATATCATCAATAAATATAATCACGAACAAATCTAGTAATAGTTTGAACACTCAGTTCATCAGATCTATAAACACCACTGGAGCATTTGTTAGCCCAAAAGACATCACTCTAAACTCATAATGTCCGTATCGGGTTTTGAATGTGGTCTTTGGGATATCTGCTTCCCTTACCCGTACTTGATGATTCCCCGACCGCAGGTCTATCTTCAAAAAGCACTTAGCACCCTGCAATTGGTCAAACAAATCATCAATCCTGGGGAGGGGATATCTGTTCTTAATTGTTACCTTATTCAACTGCCTATAGTGGATGCACATTCGCAGTGACCCATCTTTGTTTTTTACAAACAGTACTGGTGCTCCCCATGGCGATGTACTGGGCCTAATGAAGCCCTTTTCCAGCAAGTCTTTCAGTTGCTCTTTTTTCTCTTTTAACTCCGCGGGTTCTATTTTATATGGAGGGATAGAGATGGGCTAAGTATTTGGTAGCATGTCTATAGTGAACTCTATCTCCTATTCAGGAGGAAGACCTAGGAGTTCATCTGGGAACACATCTGAATATTCATTGACTACGGGAACCGATTAGAGAGTTGGCACCTCCGCTTCCAGATTATGCATATGGACTAGATGATAGATATACCACTTTCTAATCATCTTCCTTGCCTTGGGGTATGAAATGAATTTACCCTTCGGCGATGCTGTGTTCCCTGACCACTCGACAATTGGTTCACCTGGGAACTAGAACTGAACCACTTTGTTTCTATAATCTATGTTGGCATGACAAGAAACCAACCAGTCCATACCCATAATAACATCAAATTCCATCATATCTAACTCTATCAAGTTAGCCAAGGTATGACGATCATATACATCTACCAAACTATTTCTATATATTTGTTTTACTATAACCGATTCTCCTACCAATGTGGCCACCTCAAATGACTCTATTAGCTCAGGCTTTATTCCAATTCTACTAGCAACAAAAGAGGATATATATGATAAGGTAGAGCCTCGATCTATCAATGCATACCCGTCTCGGGAAAAGATTGATAATATACCTGTAACCATGTTGGGTGACGCTTCTTGATCCTATCTGCTAGCTAAGGCATATATGCGGTTGGAAGGACCGCTAGAACAGGAAGCTCCCCCATGGCCTCTACCACATCCTGTTGGTATCTGCATACCCCGCCCCATAGGGCGCATAGCTACTAAAAAAGAAGAACTCGCAACTGACCCAGTTGGCTGAGCCGCACCACCTGAATTACCCTTAAAGGGACATTCCCTCGCAACATGGCCTTGGCGGCCATAAGAGAAATAAACACCTGTATTCTAATGACATTCTCCCAAATGAGGTCTACCATAAAGAGAACACTAGGGAAACGGTGGTCTTGATTGTTGAGAACCCCAGTTCACCTGTGTATCTGAAACCCTAGAGCTTTGACCAGTTCCCGAATACCCATTGCTCTCAAATTTTCTACCTAGAAACTGTAGGGGTGCACTCCGAGCTGGCTGGGAAGGATATCTACCATGCTGTTGAGGCTGACCACCTCGAAAGCCACCATAATAACTAGTTAATTTAGTTCTCTTACACTGGCCTCTGTCAGAATCTCTCTCGGGCTGACGCCCTCTATGCCGATCCTCCACTCGTTGTGCATACGCCTGTACCTGAGAAATATCCATGCCTGGTTGAGAAGCCATGGCCACACAGCTATCAATCAGGTGAAGATCTAGCCGCATCACATAGAGATGCACCCTATTAGCCATATCAGCCACAATAGTGGGCGCATGTCTTGCCAATGAGTTAAACTCAAGGCTATAGTCTCTAATGCTCCTACCATTCTGTTTCAACTGTAAGAATTTATCAGCTCTAGCTCATTTCATTTCTGGAGGCAGAAAATGGCCAACAAAGGCTTCTACGAACTCATCCCATTCGATTAGAGGAGCACTCTCGCCCTTTAATAACTCGCATGACTCATACTAGTTAGCAGCCACATCACGCAGCCGATATGAAGCTAATTCAACTGACTCAGTCTCCGAGGCCCTAATAATTTGCAGTGTGCACTGCATCTACCAGGTGAACTTGTGTGGGTCTTCTGTCGGTCTTGACCTATGAAATTCTAGGGGATTGCAAGCTAGGAAGTCATGTACCCTCAAGCTGTGTTATTTGTTTGTATCATCTAGGCCATGTCTTCGAGCCTGTGCTACCATCATTCTGGTCAGCAACTACACTGCGTCTTTCATAGCTCTATTCCCCGCCCCTTGCTGTGGGGATGAAGGCTCTGGTACTGGGGATTCAGGACCTGCAGTTGCTTCCCCAAACTCCTCTAGAGGTGGCGGCATAGTAGAACTCGCCGACTGAGGCATAATCCTCAGCATAGGCTGGGCACGAGCCCTAGTAACTCTCTGGGACTGACTGGTTTCTCCCGCTGTCGACTTGCCCTTCTGGTCGATTGTTGCTTTCCTCGATGGCATTACTGTAAACAAAAAGGTAGATTAGTGAAAGGTCATCCTTAGAACATAGCTCTATCGGATGATCTAAGACAAGAAAGAAAGATAACATCCTAAATGTCATGTAGCCTCCTGTTTATAGATGTGGTGCACAATACACCGATAAAAATGATTCTACTAGGCACGGTCTATGAACATTCCAAGAAAGGACCATTCTAATTCTACTTTTGTCACGACCCAACCCCGTAGGCTGTGACGGGTGCCCGAACTGGACACTCGCATATACCTCTGCTAACTATAAGTAAATCTATCCCCTGTTTGAGTTATAATGTATCAACAGGCACGATAACATATAAGCCGATGAGGCTATCATAACATATAGGGTCGTCCCATAATAAAACTCACACGAGCCGACAAGGCTGTCATAACAAAGAGGACGCCCCAAAATATCTATCTTATAGGCACAACTGCACATACATACATATACAACCCACATACATATCCACTGACCTCTAAGAGTAAGAACAGTAATATAAGGAGGGATAAGGCCCCCGCCGTACCCATAAAAAAATAAATATATACATCGAGAGTTAGTACCAAAATCTAGGCTCCAGCATAATGGAGTGCTTCTGAACTGCTGAGTGGGACTCCTATGCTAGCGGATCCCCAAAGTGTATATCTGTACCTGCGGGCATGAAATGCAGCCCCCCCTAAGAAAGGGGGGTCAGTACGACATATGTACTGAGTATGTAAAGCACAACATAGTATAACTCGGAGCATTTCTAAAATAGAGAGTCAGGAGATGTTGGTGTTACTTAAGGAACCACTGTACCTGTACCGGTGAATCATACAAAAAAAATGCATGCGCATATAATACCATATAGCCGGCCCCTTCCGGGACTCGGTGAATCATATCTGTAGGACCATCATTGGGCTTGGTGCCATCATCATTATATCACATAACATCATCATACATATATATATACATATGTACCCGACCCTCTAGTGAGGGGCTCGGTGAGTTTTCCATGTCATTGTATTATCATGTTCTCTTATAGCGTAGCGGACCTTTTAGTGAGGGACTCAGTGAGTTGTTTATGTCATTGCATTATCATGTCCTCATATAGCATACCCGACCCTTTAGTGAGGGACTCAGCAGATAATGCAGTGAACTGTGCACGATTATGTACCCAGCCCGGGACTCAGTGATAAAAGGGGTTACAATATACACGAGTAGAATAGTGAGTAACCATATGCAATTTAAAACATTATCCAAGACTCAATGAAGTAATAAAAATGAATTGTCATTTGAAAATCAAGGCGATAATCATATCAGTCATCCCTCAAATAGCACTATTGGTTATATCAAAAGAGCCTTAGAAATCATAGGCGTGAATCAACATAATACAAAATAACTTATAAAAGTCAAGGACATTATCACCCTCGAGACTTATGAATGGAATTACCCCAAAGCTCATATTAAACCTTACTTAATTCTAAGACATACAAAAAGAAAGAAGGGACTGCTTTACTACTCTCTACTTTCCCTCATGTAGTCTTCATATACATATGTGCCGTAGAATAAATGGCCCGATCCCTAGATAGTAACATATGCTGAGGAACGTTCGATCTAATCCTTAGATAGTAACATATGCCGAGGAACGTTCGTCCCGATCCTTAGATAGTAACATATGCCAAAGAACGTTCGGCCTAATTCTTAAATAGTAAAAGACATATCATAAAAATATATAGACATATCAACATAGAAGAATTTCATCATAACATACTTGGACCATCAAGGGACTCGGTATCATAAAAATTTCATCATAACATCATAACTTATGTCAAAGACATATCAACATAGAAGAAGTGTAGCTTTACATACTTATGCCAAAAACATGCCAAGAGAAAGAAGGTAGCTTTACGTACCTCTGATAGATTACCCTTAACCACGTTCGCCTCATTGTATTTTGAACCTATTTAACATGAAATCAATACTAAGTTTAATAACCTTTCACTTTCCAATTTCCAACTCTACAACCAAGTATCCATAGGAATCATTTCCTTATCTATTTCCCTCGACTAGTTTATTACTAGTTCTGAAGTTGGCGGAAATCGGGCAAAATCTCCCCTGTAACTTTCCCTATCCCAATTCTAATCTTGGCAGACATATTACCAACAATAAACAGCAGCTATATATACAAGTAAATCACTTCAACATTACACAATACAAACTCCAACCAACTCGCTCAAAACTACGATACCAAAATAAAGTTTTCAATCTTTGTTTCGTAAAACCTTTAACCATACAAAATGAAGGGTCGTGTAAATGCAAACCAGAAGCACCCACACCCTCTTTAGAAAAATTTCCATCCCTGCAACACACAACCAACCCAGCTGCAACCGCAGCACCACAATCACGACATACTACTCGACTTTGATTTAACTCTAACGACTTCAATTTAGTTTGTTTCTAACGTCAAGCATCCTTATACCATATTTACACTTCCAGCCTCATTTAAGACATCTATTATACTTCAAAAAAACATCATAAACTCTTATTTAAAAGGGAAAGCCTTACCTTGCCCGAAACTCGCCAAAACTCACCTCGGAAGCTCTTTTAGCACGGCTGAAACTTCGTGGCTATTTGTTATCCTTTTGGTGCTGCTACAAACCATAAATTTACATTAATAACACCTTCATACCCTCGTGGTATATCCTAGATAATTAATTTATGGAACAAAATTAGAGAGCTTACCTTTTTGGCTCCATATCCGTGGCTCTCTCTCTCAAGCTTAAGGTTTCTGTTCTCTCTTTTTATTCTAGAATTTTATTGATAAGGATGAAATAAAGGATAAAGATGAATCTGATGATCCATAAAACATATATATATATATATAGGCCACTTTAAGGGGTGACACATGTCAGCCCTTAAGTGGAGACATGTGTCAAGCCTTATTGGGCCAATGCATCAAGCCTCCACTCATGGGCTTCCACATGGCAGGTAGGGTCCGCCTCCCTTGCTTTAGATGCTTCCATGTGTCACTTCCAGCTGCTTCCACATGGAACTCTCTTTTGCTGCCACATGGAACTCTCTTTTGCTGCCATGTTTCACTTTCTTTTCCTCCTCGTGGGTTTGTAATCTCGTCTTACTTCATGAGCCTATGTAATCCTTGCTACGTAAGCTTGGTATGAACTCAAATAGCTTAAGAATGTAAGATTTTCAAGTTTGTATCTTACGTAAGTAAGTCGAGTCTTACGACTCATTACTTGGCCTCTAACTTCTTCCGTATTCTTATAACCGTATTTCCAATCTTTCCTATTATGGGGTATCACATTCTCCTTTCCTTAGAGTTACTTGATAGCGTTATAGATTATCCGACTCACATGGTGACATCTAAGAAGCCTAAGAAACTTTCAAGAAAGCTTAAGAACACATTCCAAGGTACAAAAGTATGGGGTATAAGATCCTTCCCCCCTTTAGAACATTCGTCCTTGAATGTGAACCAAAAACCTTCCTCAAGATCTTATATAGATTACAGGGAAATTTCTTTCTATTGCAATAACACGTACTTTCATAACGTAACCAATATAAGAGTTCAGAAGTTGGGATTACCTGTGGATGTAGGGAATAGGTACAAATACTTGTGTTTCATTTCCTTTTCATCTTCCCAGGTCATTTCTTCGTGATTCTCATTTTACCACAGCACCTTGATGAAAGCTACGTCCTTAGTCCGCAATCTTTTAATCTACCGATCTAAGATGGCGATAGGCTGTTCTTCGTAGAATAACTCCTCTATGACCTAGATATCATCTACGGGATATACTCGAGATGGATCACCAATGCCCTTGTGAAGCATAGATATATGGAAGACTAGATGTATTGCTTCCAAATCCGCCGGTAGGTCTAGCTTGTAGGCAACCTTGCCTATTCGGCAAAGGATCTGGTAAGGGTCAATATATCTCAAACTCAACTTCCTTTTCTTGCCAAACTTCATTACTCATTTTATGGGCGACACCTTTAAGAACACCCAGTCACCTACTCGAAATTCCAAAGGTCGATGTCGATTGTCTGTATTTGACTTTTGCTGACTCCGGGTAGCTAATAATCTTTCCTGAATAAGATTCACCTTCTTCAAAGCTTATTGGACCATGTCGGGGCCTATTAGTTGAGTTTCACCAACATCAAACTAACTAATAGGGGATCTGTACTTTTTTCTGTATAAGGCCTCATATGGCGCCATCTGGATATTGGAGTGATAGCTGTTATTGTAGGAAAACTCAATAAGTGGTAAATGATCATCCTAGCTACCTCTGAATTTAATAATGTAGGCACGCAACATATCTTCAAGCATTTGAATAGTACGCTCAGCCTATCCATTAATCTGAGGATGAAATATTGTACTAAGATTCACCTATATTCCCAAGCCTTCTTGGAATGATCTCTAAAAGTTGGCTATCAACTGAGCTCTCCTTTCGAAGATAATAGATGTGGGAACTCCATGAAGTCTTGCTATCTCCTTGATATATAGCTTCGCATAGTCCTCAACTGAGTATATGGTCCTGACTGGAAGGAAGTGGGCTGATTTTGTCAGTCTATCCATAATAACCCATATGGAATCCTGTTTTCGAAGAGTGCGAGGTAAGCCTGTAATGAAGTCCATGTTAATCGCTTCTTATTTCCAAGTTGGGATCTCTATTTCCTGTAGTAACCCACCCAGTTTCTGATGTTCAATTTTAACCTGTTGGCAGTTTGGGCATTGGTCTATGAACTCTGCTATATCCTTCTTCATACCATCCCACCAATATAAATATCTGAGGTCATGATACATCTTAGTTGACCCCGGATGAACAGAATAACGGGCATGATGTGCCTCTGCCAACACTTGTTGTCGTAGCCCTACAACTTCTAGCATACAGACTCTGCCTCTATATCATAGTTCCTTGCCAGGTGTGATGTCGAATGGCGTATTTTCCTTCTATAGAGCTATATCCCTATATTGTGTCAGAACAGGGTCCTTGTACTGACATTGTTTTATCTCTTCCATGATTGAGGATTCAGCAACTCCTCAAATAGAAACCCCACTATCATCTGAATCAGCTAAGCGGACTCCAAGGCTAGCTAATTAGCAAGTCTTACAAACTATGTCCCTTCATTCTGGTTGTACACCTGCCAAGCTACCCATTGATTTACGTCTGAGTACATCTGCTACCATTTTTGCTTTCCCTGGGTGGTATAGAATGTCGACATCGTAGTCCTTCAGCAATTCTAGCCATCTTCTCTCTCGTAGATTCAACTCTTTCTGTTTAAAAATGTACTGGAGGCTTTTGTGGTCTGTAAAGATATAACATGTATGCCATACAGGTTGTACCTCCATATTTTTAAAGCATGAATCACCGCTGCTAATTCCAAACCATGAGTTGGATAATTCCTTTCGTGCTTCTTGAGCTGCCGGGAGGCATAAGCTATAACTCTACCATGTTGTATTAATACACATCCCAGCCCAATACCTAAAGCATCACAATAAATAACATAACAATTTGGTCCTTCAGGAAGGGTTAGAACAGGAGCCGTAGTCAATTTATCTTTTAGCAATTGGAAGCTTCGCTCACAAGCATCAGTCCACTGGAACTTAGCCGCTTTTTAAGTTAGCCTGGTTAAAGGCGCCGAAATGGAAGCAAACTTTTCTATGAACCTTGTGTAGTATCCTGCTAGCCCCAAAAATTATGTACCTCCATAAGGGTTGTAGGTCTTGGGCATGCCTTTACGGCCTCAATCTTCTTCATATCTACGCGAATACCATCAGTCCCAATAACGTGCGCCAAGAATGCCCCCAAAGTCAGCCAGAATTTATATGTAGAGAACTTAGTATACAACTTCTGGTCTTGGAATACTTCTAGTACCACCCGCAAATGATCCGTGTGATCCTTTTCTGATCGTGAATAAACCAGAATATCATCAATAAATACAATCACGAATAAATCTAGAAATGGTTTCCCTTTCCCTTAGCTTAAAGGGAAAGAAGCAGTGTAGGAAAATAACTTTGAACTCTTCCCATTCGATAGGCTCCATATATTCACTCCTTTCAATGACCCATTGCTCATATCAAACCCTTGGCACACCCTTGAGTTGATATGATACTAGCTCGGCCTTTTCGTATGGAGGTAGACCCATGATGGCTACAATTCGATAGACCTCATCAATAAATGCCATAGGGTCCTTGTCTACTTAGGAGCCATCGAGCTCGGGTGGATTCATCCTCTTGAAGTATTGAATGCTAGAAGCCAGAGTAGGCACTTGAGGAGGATAAGAAACAATGCCTTGGTTGTTTTAGTTGGCTACGACTTAAGCCAACAATGTGTTAATGTTTAAAATTCCGCATGGGTCACTCCTTTCTTATGGTGTGGAGCTTCTGCAACTGGAGGATCTTGGTCCTCATCATCAACCCTTTCTCTAGGTAGAGGTACTCTTCTTGTAGGCATGATCTTGAAGACACAAAATGATATGTTAGTTAGATGAAGTCTTAGGACACTCTAGGCACGACATAAATTTGAAAGAAGTAAAAACTTTCCTAAATATCCCATAGTCTCCTATTCATAGTTGTGGTGCACTTAGCAATCATGAATAAGACCATATACAATATTGTATATTGGACTTTGAGAACTATTCAAAACCTCAAGCTCTGATACTAAATTTGTCACGACCCAAACCTATATGACACGGTGAATAAAATGGTTCATATAAAAAGAACATAATTAGTTATATACCTTTAGATCATAAAAACATCATTCGGTAGAATAGCTCATCAAAACCTTTCATTTGATTTACACAAGTGAGAATTGGCCTTTCATATGTGGAATACCTCATTTCATAGTCATTTCATCATTTTTTCATTTTTTTGAGACTCTCTTTAATCAAAGATATTTGCTTTCATAAACTTTCATTTTGGAGTCAAATCTTTAATTTCGAACTTCATTGAGAACATAGTAAAACTAAGTAGGTTCTATTCTTCCAACCTTTAAATTATTTAAAACAATGCTAGCATGCATGAAAGTAATGAAATGCATTAATTAAGATATCTTTGAAACAACCCACCAAAACACCTTGAAACTCTTTCATGCCTTCATGTAAGGACCTTTAATAAAATCATCAATTTCATACAATTAAGAGTCAATATAGACTATTATAGGTAAATAAACTTAAAATAGATAATAATCTATGTATTTATAATCATACTACAAAAACCCATAAGAATCATACTTGAAATTGAATTTTTAGATTTGGAAAATACTTACGCTCCATAGATGGAAGAACCCATGAATAAAACCCACATACATTGGAGAAACAAATCCTTAATGCAAATGGAGACTAGATGAACCTTGAATGGAACCCTCGCTTTTCTTGAAACCCTTGGGAGAACTTTGAGAGAAGGGGAATTTTGTGTTTGAGTCTAGTATGAGAAATAAGGGCTTTAAAAGGTTTAGGATCTTTAGATAGGGTCAATTCAGTCTCTAAAATAACCATACTTCAACATTAAAATACAAGAAAAGACCCAAATACCCCTTTTAAATCTGGTCAGAAAGGGCTTCATAGGGACCCTTCACGGCCCGTGGTGCTCACCATAGTCTGTGGTGTTGTCCCGTGATAATTGACTTAGAGAGAAAAATCTTGAGGTTGTAGGGAAAGTCTCTAAACTTTCTCCATGGAGACCTTCATTGTCCGTGGAGGGCATTATGGTCTGTGAACTGCAGTTGTGGTGCAGGTCCTGTAGGGGGTCCTACAGAAGTGAACACCACGGTCCGTGAAGACCTCTATGGCCCATGGTGGTTGTCTATGGTTCTTGCCTTGGAATATTTTCTAAGGCCTTAGTAGAGGGGTCACCATAGAGGGAACTATGATCCGTGGTACTCACCCCGGTCTGTGGTACCTCATCATGGTCCCTTCCCTGTAGATCTGAGTCTCTAAATTACCATCATGGTGGCTCACCATGAGGGGTGGTGCTCACCACGGCTTGTGATGGCCTTCTGTGGTCATTACTGGTGCCATTTTTCACACTTCTTCTTAGATTTCATCCTTTGTTCCTTATTTTAGGACTTTCCAAATACCTGGGGTCTTACATTGACCAAATTCAGGGTGCCACTTGTATCTCTAATATAGACCTCAAATTTGTCTATCATTAGTTTAAAGTAAGAGAAAGTGACATCCCAAAGATAGCCTTCAGGACCCGTTATGGTCATTATGAGTTTCTTGCTATGTCCTTTGGTTTGACTAATAGCCCATCACATTCACGGATCTTATGAATAGAATATTTAAGTAGTATCTAGATATGTTCGTTATTGTGTTCATAAATGACATCCTGATCTACTCTAGAAGTGAAGAGGATCATGCCAGTCATCTTAGAATTATTCTTCAAATCCTGAAAGACCGTGAGCTATTTGCACAAATTTTTGGAGTATGAATTTTTGTTAAAGTTTGTGGATCTCCTAAGACATATTGTATTCGGAGAAGGTATTTGAGTTGACTCTCAGAAAATAAAGCAGTAAAGAATTGGCCTACACCCACATCCCCAACCGACATAAAGAGTTTCTTAGGTTTGGTTGGTTATTACAGAAGGTTTATAGAAGGATTAACATCTATTTTGTCTCTGTTGACTAGGTTGACCCTGAAGAAGACTAAGTTTTAATAGTCTAAAGCTTGTGAGAAAAGCGTACAAGAATTAAAAACTCGTTTGACTACTACTCAAGTGATGACCCTATCAGAGGGTACATAGGGCTTTCTTGTTTATTGTGATGTGTCCAGAGTTGGGCTGGGTGATGTATTAATGTAGAAAGGTAAGGTTATACCTTATTTCTCTAGACAACTTCAAATATATAAAAGGAATTATCTGACTCATGATATCAAGTTGGCAAAAGTGGTATTTACTTTAAATATATGGTGTTATTATCTCTATGACGTGCGTGTACACGTGTTTACTGACCACAAAAGCCTTCAATATGTATTCAATTAGAAGGAGCTAAACCTTAGGCAGAGAAGGTGGCTTGAGCTGCTAAAGGACTACAACATGAGCATTCTCTACCATCCATGCATCATTAAAGTGGTTGTTGATGCTAGTAACACGTTATCGATAGGTAGCACTGTCCATCTAGAGGAAGGAAAGAGATAATTGTCTAAGCAAGTGCATAGACTTTTTGAGAGTTTTTCTTGTAGACTCAGATGAAGGTGGTGTTCTTATTCAAAATTGAGCTAAATCATATTTAGTGGTGGTAGTGAAGGAAAAGCAATATAAGGACCCCATCCTACTTCAGTTAAAATAAGAGGTTCATAAGTAGAAGGTGATGGATTTTAAACAAAGAGGATGATTTATTGAGATATCAAATAGACTATACATTCTGAATGTTGACGATTTCTAAGATAGGGTCACAAAAGAGGCCCATAATTCCAAATCATCGATACATATAAGTTCCACCAAAATGTATCATGACTTGATAGAAGTCTACTGGTGGAATGGTATAAAGAGAGATATTGTAGACTTTATTTCTAAGTGCCAAATTGTTAGCAAGTCAAAGTTGAGCACCAAAGGCCATATGGTGTGGCTCAGAAAATAGAACTTCTAGAGATGAAATGGGAGATGATCAACATAGACTTCATTATAGGTATACTGTGATCTTGCCAACAACATGATTTTATTTGGGTGATTGTAGATCGGATGACTAAATCAGCCCATTTCTTGTCAGTCAAACTACTAATTCAGAAGAGGACTATGCCAGACTGTACATCTGCGACATATTCAGACTTCATGGAGTTCTATTATCATTATTTCAGATAGGGGCACTCAGTTAACCGCCCTATTTTGGAAGTCATTTCACAATAGTTTAGGTTCAAAGGTGGGCCTTAGTATGGGTTTTTATCCTCAGACAGATGGTCAGATAGAGTTTACGATTTAGACTTTAGAGAAAATCAAGGAATTGTTGCATTGGCTTCAAAGGAAATTAGAATGACCACTTGTCTCTTATAGTGTTTGCATACAATAATAGCTATCACTCCAACATTCAAATGGCTCCTTATGAGTTTTCTTTTGAGAGAAGGTGTAAATCTCCGATTAGTTGATTTAAAGTTGGTGAAGAAAAGTTGATAGAACCACACTTGGTTCACCAAGCTATGGAGAAGGTGAATATTATTCAAGAGAGGTTGAAAACCACATAGAGTCATCAAAAGTCCTACACTGATTTCAGGCAAAGATATTTAGAGTTAGAGGTAAATGATTGGGTTTACTTGAAGGTTTCACCGATGAAAGGTGTCATGAGATTTGTGAAGAAAGGGAAGCTCATTCCCCATTATAATAGTCCTTACCTAATTTTGAAGAGGGTTGGTAATGTAGCTTATTTGTTACAACTACCATCAAAGTTAGCGAATGTTCACCCAGTATTTAAAATATCTATCGTCAAGAATTTCTTAGGATACCTTTCACTCATTGTGCCCATAAAAAGTATTGGCGTAAAGGATAGGTTGTTTTATGAGGAGATTCAGATTTAGATTCTTGATCGCCAGGTTCACAAGTTGAGTACAAAAGAAGTTGCATCATTCAAATTTTTGTGAAGCAATCATTTTGTTGAAGAGGATAGAAGGGAAGCCGAAGAAGATATAAAAGATAGATGCCCTCATCTATTCATTCCTTCTAGTGTTGATGTGGAAGGTAATACTTTGTTTCCTATCTCAGATTCAATATCTATTTATGTGATTGAATGCTTCTGTTTCTGCATTACATTTGTGCCTTGGATAATTTTCCTAGCTAGGTGGTCATCATTCGAGGGCGCATGGTTCCAAGGGGGAGATATTGTAACACCCCAAAATATTCTAACCTAGATTATATCAGAAAAGCCTAGAAAGATTTAATTTTCTACAGAAAACTGACTTTTACAGATGCTATCTACGACTTGAAGAAGTAACCACAGACCATATATGGGCTCATGGAATTAGACTCATGAAACTGAAATTGTACGTCTAAGTTTTACGGACCAGACTATGGATCATAGATTCTTTTATGGACCGTAGAACGACTCATGAACCAAAGTCCTGAAAGTTTTTATTTAAGTATGACTTTCATGAACCATTTTATGTCCCACAAAACCTTTTACAGTCTAAAGATTGCCTCGTGAAAGTAAAGTTTTAAAACCCTCCCTCAGTATATTTTCTACGGACTTGCAGGACAGCCTGTAAATGGGTTTACGACCCCTAAAAGGATCCATAATTCCAAACTTCAAAACCCCCCCTAATTTTCTATAAGAGGGCTTCTACGACCGGTTGAAGATTATACGAATTGTAGATGACCCTTGTAGATGGACCTCGACAATTTTTAATAGGGGTTTGTTTGGTCTTTTTCACCCATTCTAAGCCTAAACACTAAAGATGTTACACCTAATCAAGGTCCTAAACAATGCTAGTCATTCGAAATACTCCCATAATTATTCCCAAGGCTTATAGTGTCACGCCCTAAAATTGGGAAACGGGCGCGACTGGCCTCGATATTGACTGAATCAAGAAGCTGGTTATATAATATCTAAAACTATAACAATTAGTCCAATCATACCACCTATCAAAACAACCTGGACCGACAAGGTCACAACTACATAAAATTTGAAAAATAACATAAGGTCCGCTAGGCCATAATACAATTGAACTGACCAATAAAAGCCGACAAGACCATAAAACCAAACTGAACTAAACTATACATACACATCCACAAAAGCCTCTAAAGAGTAACAAATATAGTACACTAGACAGGGCTTGTCCTACCCATATGAAAGATCAAAATATAATACTGTCAAACTAGAACATAGCTCTTGAAAGAAAAAAGTATACCAACTCTCAGCTGAAGTCAAACTCTTACTGCAGTTGACAACCAGGGCCTCTACCTACACCATTCTCTAACGAATGCAGTATCCCTGGGAAAAGGGACATTAGTATGAATAACATGTACTAATATATAAGGCTGAAAATTGTAAACATAATATATCAAAAAATTTGAAAGTTAGGGATAGAAGCAACTTGCGATTCCAGGAGCTGAAATTTAATAACAACATAACCTTTCTAGGTGAATATAACTAAGTAATCACATATACAAATCATACTACCCTAATGGTGAACTATATGTTGATCTCGTCATAATGGTGACCCTGCCCAGCCGAGTGACCATCTCGGTGGTGTAGTAACTTAATAAATATCTGCCTACCAAACATGCCCGCCATAGTGGTGTAATGACTGGGTAAACATTTGTCCACCAGACATGCCCACCATGGTAGTGTAATGACTGGATAAACATCTACCTACCAGACGTACCTGTCATGGTGGTGTAGTAAATTATAGTTGCAGATATTACTGTATATGCATATATTAACCCATTGGTAGTGTAACATAAATTCATAACCATTATCACCTATTGAGTTGACCATGCTCATATTGAGTATATTTAATAAATATAACACATATATAAGTTGAATCTAAGCCTGCAACCTCAATAGACCTCTTCAAGACTCTTGAGTTACAATTATGTACATGTAACATATAAAGCTTTCAAATATCATATAAGTACACATACTCAATACTTAAACGGCCTTAAAAGGGATTATATGTTATAAGGAATCTAATAGGCTTATGAATAATGTACAAAAGATGTTTCTACCGCTTTAGTGTATAGGTTTAACAAGAACACACATATTTATATTTCTATATAATCAAGTTACATTTAGGATCTTCATATATACATATATATCTTGCTCACAAGGTTCTTCCTAGACAATTATACAATTGGAATTTCATTATTAACTTATCATGTCGATAATCACAAATAGTTCTTGATTCTTTGGCCTTACTCACATGGAAACATGGGACTCATAAACATGACTACTTCTTAATGAAAATACTTATAGTACCAGATCACAGTGCCCACAATAAAGTATCTCCAAACTTAATTTTCAACTACGACAATAATTATATATATATAGTCATTTGCATCACATTCATATGTCATAAATATTTAAATAATTATAGACCATCACCATGTCTTTCCACCTTCTAACAGAACCATAACATACCTTGATATGAGTGTAAACATAGGAGTACTAGTCCTATCAATGACATAGATTCGTGCTTGAAAATAAAGAAAAGTGGCATCTTTACATACTTTGATTTTGGTCCTTTAATGTACTACAATGGTTGAATTATCCCTTAATCCTTCAATATAAATAAATATATAATGATAATCTAACTTTAAACAATTACACAACACATCCAAGTTATGTCGCCAATTCAACAAACATATGATGGACATAAACTCAAAAGCATTCAAATTAATTGGTGTTGTTGGTATTCAATCCTCTACATTACAAACATCAATATACTACACTTTAATGAATCCAACATAATAACCAGCAGCTACCAAACTTTTCCACACACTCCCTCCTTGCCAAATACATCAATAAAAATGGGTGAAACTCATGACTTCCTATCATCGTCCGATGAGTCCTACCCATAGAATATAGATAAAATATCAAGAACATCAGATACATGAGAGTAGGTAAATTGTTCATACCTTAATTAGAGAAAATAGTACTTAATCTCACACTAACTAAGGAGAAAGTTTTTTTCTTCAATCTAAAAAAAGACTTGAGAAAATTCTAAACTTGGTTGAGAACAAGACTTGATGCTTGGTTGATTTCCCAACTAGGGCCTTTGGAGAGGAGAAGGCTTGAAGAAACAACAAGTAGGGGCTTCTCAAATTAGTTAGGATAAGTATTTCTCTAATGAATTATTATCGATCATATTAGTTTTAAAACATTTATACTGACTCAACATGTGCCGTTCACATGCCCAGCATGGACAATTTTGTCCTTTGGACAGTTCATAGTAAAACATACATATCCTTTTTACTCCAAAGTTGTATTAATGAGCGTTTTTTTCATTAGAAACTAGACTCAAATAGCTTTAATTTGATATGTAGTAGGCCTTCTAAACCTTATATACAGGGAGATATGTTTGTCCCAAGTCAGACTATATATGAGATCACATAAAATAATCCGTCGTGGCATGACCTTCAACTTGTACTATTGTTCCAAGATTTCCTTGGGCCTCTAACTTTGTTAGAACAATTATTGTGAAATACCATAAGTAATACTCAATATGACCACCCATTTAAAATCATAATATCCTGACAACTTGTCAACCAACTATGTAAGGTGATAAAAATACAATTTTTGGCATGCACGTCTTTATTTTAGTGAGATAGTTTCCTTAAAATATATGAGGTATTACATTCACCCCTCCTTAGAAATAATCATCCTTGAATGAGGGTGAACTTTTATCTAACACATTTCTGAAATCCATAACATTAACTTAAGATAATAGTTAGTCAAGTACATACCTCGATACCATATTGATGTTGGAAATAAGTGAGGATACTTTTACCTCATTTCTTTCTGTGCTTTCCAAGTCACCTTCTTAATATTATTACTCCGACCTAATACTTTAACTGAGGGGACTTCTCTAGTCCTAAGCTTTCTAATCTAGCGATCAAGAATAGCAACCGAGACCTCTATATAGTTTATTTTCTCTAATATTTAAATCTCATTAAGAGGCATAATACATGTTGTATCTCCTATGCACTTATGTAACATTGATACATGAAACGCGGGATGAACTGCTGCTAAATCTATGAGTAACTCCAACTCATAGGCCACCTTGCCTATCTTGTGAATAACTCTATAGGGTCCAACTATCTAGGGCTTAACTTATCGTTCCTACCAAAATGCATAATGTCATTCATAAGTGATACTTTTAGAAAGACCCAATCATCAACCGCAAACTTTAGGCTCAATGGCGCACATCGGCATAAGACTTTTGTCAGCTCTATGTTGTATGAAGCCTATATCTAATAAGATTTACTTTATCAATAGCTTGTTGCACTAAATCTGGCCCCAATAACTTTGGCTAATTGATTTCAAACCAACCTACTGGTGATCTACACTTCCGCTCATATAAAGCTTCATAAGGAGCCATTTGAATAATCGTGTGGTAGCTATTATTATATGCAAACATAATCAAAGGTATATGATCATCCCAACTTCCCTTGAATTCTAGTACACATGCACACAACATCTATTCAAGTGTCTGAATAGTGCGTTCAGCCTGTCCATTGGTCTGAGGATGGAATATGGTACTTAGGCTCACTTATGTATCTATACCTTTCTAGAAGGATTTTCTAGAAGTTTTCTATAAACTGTGCATAGCTATCTGAAATAATGGACAATGGGATGCCATTTAGGTGAACTATATTATGTATATAAAGTTTGGCATAATCTTCTGCAACATATGTAGTCCTAACTTGCAAAAAGTGAGCTGATTTTGTCAACCTGTCTACAATCACCCAAAAAGAATCTTACTTCATGTTCAATCTAGGTAAACCTGTAATGAAATACATGTTAATTACCTCTCATTTCCATGATGGAATTTCTATATTTTAAGTTAGGCATTCAGGCCTTTGGTGCTCGACCTTCACCTGCTGACAATTACGACATTGAACTTCAAAATTTTTAATATCTCTTCTCATACCATTCCACCTGTATAATTGCCTCAGGTCACGATATATCTTTGTGGAACCTAGATGTACTAATTATCGGGATTAATAAGATTTATTTATAATCTAATCGCGTATCTTTCTTACACGAGTCACACATAGATGACTATGATATCTGAGAACTCCATCGGGTTTATAATCAAATAGGTTCTGCTTTTGCTGCACTATGTTATCCCTCAGCAACACCAGCTCTGCATTGTCATACTGTTGCTTCTTAAATTCTACTATCAAGGCTTACTCTGAAGTAATCTGAACAACTACACCTCCATCTTTGGTGTCAAGCAACCGAATCTGTAAATTAGCCAATTGTGCAAGGCTTTTACCATTTCAATTTTTTTAGCCTCTACATAACTCAAACTTCTCATAGACTTGAGGTTTAAAGCATTTGCTACAACATTTTATTTACCTAGATGGTATAGAATGCTCACATCATAATATTTTAACAATTCTAACAATCTTCGTTGCGTTAAGTTCAACTCTTTCTACTGAAATAAGTACTAGAGACTATTATGATTTGTGAATATATCAATATGTAACCCATATAAGTGATGCCATATCTTCAATGCAAATACTACCACTGTTAATTCTAGATCATGGGTAGGATAATTTTGCCTATGCTTCCTTAACTATCCAGAAATATAGGAGATAACCTTGCTGTGTTGCATTAGAATACAACCCTACCCAACTCTTGAAGCATCACAATAAATAGCATAACCCTCTGTACCCTCAGAAAGGGTCAAGACAGGTGTTGAAGTTAACTTATCCTTTAACTTTTGGAAACTTTTCTCATATATCTCTGACCATTGGAACTTGACTACTTTATAAATAAACTTCATTAATGTCATGGAGATGATAGATAAATCTTCCATAAATCTGTGAAAATATATCGCTAAACCAAGGAAGCTACGAACCTTTATAGGATTCAAAGGTCTGGTCCAACTCTTTACAAATTTTATTTTCTGGATATCAACCATTACACCGTCATCCATAATTATATGAACAAGAAAAGCTACAGATGTTAGCTAAAATTTTCATTTAAAAATTTTAGCGTACAACTTGTTCTCTTAGAGAGTTTGTAGCGCAACTCTTAGAAGATCTGCATGCTCAACCTCTGATCGTGAATAAATCAAGATGTCATCAATAAAGACGATCATGACAACATCAAGAAAGGTCTTTAATATTTTGTTAATTAGATCCATAAAGGTTGTTGGTGAGTTAGTAAGACCAAATTATATCACTAGAAACTGATAATGACTATATCGAGTCCTGAAGGAAGTATTAGGTACATCAACCTCCCTAACTCATAACTGGTGGTATCTTGACCTTAAATCAATTTTGGGAAAAATCTGAGCTCCATGCAACTGGTCAAACAAATCATCAATCTTGGAGAGTGGATGGTTGTTCTTAATTATTACTTTGTTCAACTATTTGAAGTTAATACACATTCATAAAGATCCATCTTTTTTTCATACAAACAATACTGGTACACCCCACCGTGATATGTTAGGCCATATGAAACCTTTCTTGAACAAATCTTTCAACTGCTTCTTCAACTCTCTTAGTTATGTTAGAGCCATTCTATAGGGAGGTGTTGATAGAGGCTGAGTACCTGGAAGTAGATTGATAGCCAAATCTATTCCCCTTTCAGGAAAGACTCTAGGTAAATCTTTGAAGAAAACTCCTGGAAAGTCATTTACCACGGGAATTGATTGAAGAGGAGCAGGTTTACTTTCCAGGTCTCAAACCCAAACCAAATAAGAAATACAACCTTTGAATATCAACTTTTGGTCCTAAGAAATGAAATAAAATTACCTTTAGGCAAGTAGCATTGCCTTTCCATTCCAAGACTAGCTCATCTGGAAAGTGAAATCTAATAATTTTGGCTCGACAATCAACATTAGCATAACATGCTACTAGCCAATCCATGCCCATAATAACATCAAAATTAACTACTAGATCAGCCAGGGTAGATCTTCCACATATAAACACCGCACAATTTAGGTAAACCTTTCTGATATATGCACACTAAGCCATGATAAGGAGTTCAAGAGCTTTGCATTAATTTAATACTTTGGAGGATTGACAGGAAGTTAGAATAGAGGTTTGAAGCACGAGAACATGCTAAAGTGGAAGTACAAGGAAGAAAGAAGAAAAAAGGCTATGTGTCAAAGAGGTTACTTCAAACACAGGCCCTCATGCTTAAGAAGACCCTTGTTTCATTAAGGGTATTTATGTAATAGCTAGTTTATTCTATAAATAGTGGAGAATATAGCTTTATTAGACTTAGACTATTTTGATATGATGAATTTCTCATAAATTGAGTGTAACTCTTGAGAGATGTGAGGTTAAGGCCATAGTTGCGAGGTTATGTTGAGGATATTGCTTGCTTGAGGATCATTTCTCTTGAGGGTTATCTAGTTATAGGTTCATGCTTGAGAATTTATTTCTCTTATATGGGTATTATAGATTTGGTGCTTGTATTGATTCTTAATTTGAGGTTCTGGCTTTAATATAGATATTGTTGCTAATCAGTTCCTTTAGTTATGTCTATCTTCTATCTTTACTTCCTTATTCTTAGATTTTTAGGATTTTTTTTGTTTCCTGCATTTAGATCTTGCATCAATTGGTATTAGAGCCCAGGTTTAGGTTTGTTCTCACAAATCTAAGTTTTGGAATTTTGATCTATTCAAAAATAAAAAAAAATAGTCTAAAAAAATCTAAAAATTATTATTGTTTGATTTGTGATTTTTGATACTAGATCCTTATTTCCTAGTGTTCTTTGAGTCTAGATTTCAAATTTCAATCAATTTGGAATGGTAAAAGTGAATTTATCATTAAAGGGTTTTGAGCTTTTGAAACTTTTCAAATTTTGAAAGTGGGTCTTTTGATTGAGGAGAAATTGAAGGTTAATAACCATTAAAGTTTGTTCCCTAAGTCGTGGGGAAGATAATCCTAAATTTTAAGTCAATTTCGAGTTGATTTGATGGTGTTGGCAATTGGTGTGTGTTCTTGATGTTCTTGAAGATATTCAAGTATTCTTAAAGAAAAAGAAGACGAAAGGTACATTTGATCCAATTCTCTCAAGTCAAAGTGTCTGTGGGTCAACTTGTGGAAATTTTAAAAAATACTTGAAATTCAAAAAAAATGACTTTTTAATTAAAAAAAATCTATATGGACTACCACGTGATCGATCAACTGCTAATGCAGCACCCACATCAGCAACTAACTGCCCCTTAGTCTGCTCCACGTCAGCATGTGGAGCCTAACATTAGAGAGAGAGTGTGCAGATTTTTGGCCTTAATTAGAAACCCAAAATATTTCTAAGTATGGAAACTTTTTGGATCCTATTTGTTTTTTCAAATGTCCAAACTTCATGGTTTTTTCTACATTCGTTTCCTTCGATTTTTCAACTATTTAATAATTAATTAACATCTTTAATTACAAAAAGATAACAAAAGATAAATGGATTTGATGAATTTATTGGTCCATTGGATCAAGCGGTTCAACTTACATGAAAATATAAGAGTGGAAGCTCTGATTCAAGGTAAAGAACATCCTTCTTTTGATCCTCAAGGTACCATAGCTAGACTTGACACTCTTCAAATTTCTAATGAATAAAGTGTGAGTGAAAGCTTGTCTTTATTTGAGCCTAATGAGTCTTTGCCATATAGTGATAATGTCTATGTTGAGAGTGTACATACACTAGTTGACCCTATTGATGACCAAATTGATTATTCTTGCAAGATTAATTTTTATTCACCTTGTAATGATACTCGTGATTTGAATGATAGTACATTATCATGTGAAACTTGTGTTGATCAACTTGTTGTGTTTCTAGTCCACTAATTGAGAGATTTTTTTATTTGATTAATGAGTCTCAAATTAGTGATGATGTTGATCATGTGAAATAATGTGACTCTTTGAGCCTTATTGAAGATCCTATTACTTGTTTTGCTCATAGTGGTCATGTAATTGAATCTTTCTTGAATAATGACATTTGTCTTTTTGAGAATGAGATTACATGTTTTAATTCATCATATTTGATTGATTGTTCTCTTTTTAAGTATAATGTCTTATTTGATGATGATGAGATCATATTTCATGGTGTGTTTGATAACCCACTATGGATTGATGACACCATTTCCTACGAGGGGAACCTATTCTTGGAGGATGATGGTATGCTTGTTGGGAAGGATTGTTTTGAAAAAAGAAGGTGCTACTTGTTTATAAAATGTTACTTCTTCTTTGAGTGTTCCAAGTCTTGACAGTATGCTTAATTGTGTTGTTGAATCTACTCTTGATCTTACGTGTGAGAATACCTTGGATTAAGTTATCTTTCGTGACATCTTACTTTACTATCTATTTGGATATGATGATGTTCATGCTTGTATGGAGTGTACATTTTATATTTATAGGAGTACTAACGGGGCAAATGGTTGTCTTATTAATCAAAGTTCATGGATATGCTTTTCTTTTGACCCTAACGACACTTTTAAAGTATCTTGGCATGTTGGTAGGATTGTTGCCATTTTCACTAACCCTCATGCCATGAGGTCCTTATTATTTCTTGTCTTTCCTAAGGTTTTACAAGGTGTGGATTTGAGGATAAATCCTTTTCAAGAAAGGAAGAATGATGCATACACACCAAGCCATGATAAGGAGTTCAAGAGCTTTGCATCAACTCAATACTTGAGAGGCTTGAAAGGAATTTGGAATGGAGGTTTGAAGCTAGAGAACATGCTAAAGTAGAAGTACAAGGAAGAAAGAATAAAAAGGGATATGTGTGCAAAGAGGTTATTCTTCAAACACAAGCCCTCATGATTAAGAAGACCCTAGTTTCATTAAGGGTATTTATGTAATATCTAGTTTATGCTATAAATAGTGGAAAATATAGCTCCTTTAGACCTAGACTATTTTGATATGATAAATTTCTCATAAATTGAGTGCAACTCTTGAGAAAGTTTGAGGCTAAGGCCATAGTTGCTAGGAAATGTTGAAGAGATTGCTTGCTTGAGGATCATTCCTCTAGAGGGTTAGTGCTAGGTTCTGCTTGAGAATATTTCTCTTATTGATTTGGTGCTTGTATTGATTGTTAATTGGAGGTTCTAGCTTTAATATGGCTATTGTTTTCAATTAGTTCCTTTACTTGTGTCTATCGCCTCTCTTTAATATCTCTCGTTATTCTTGGATTTTTAAGGTCTTTTTCTTTTTCTGTATTTCGATCTTGCATGACCTTCTAGCTAATAAAGACTCACCAATTGGGTATAAATGACAAATGGTTCAAATAATAATTAACGAACTATTTCAAACTGACTTGCAACTAATGGAGTAACGTAAGAGATGGTAGAACTAGGATCAAACAAAGCATATATTGTATGAGAATGAATAATCAGTGTACCTGTGACAACATCAGGTGATGCCTCCTGGTCCTAGAGACCACCTGATGCATAAAATCAATTTGGTACATCCCTTGAACATGATGCCTCTCCCCCTACCACGACCTGAAGTGGATAGAGGACCAGGTCTTGGAGGGAGAACTAAAGGTGATGAAGCCGTTGATGATCCTGCTTGCTGAATCATACAACCTCTATCTCTACTTGGATAGTATCGCTTAATATGCTCCAGATGACCACACTCATAACATACATTCTTCGCCTGATGACATGGTCCAGAATGTGATTTTTTGCACTGAGCACTACGTGGAAATGATTGTCTTCCCTTCTCTGAAATCTCCTGCCATTTTGAAAGGACTGAACTCTGATCCTTCTGCTGATCCTGTACTCTCTACAGGTCTAGACAAATACCTGGAGTACTTAGCCCCGAGGTCCCTTCAAGGTTCTCTATAGAAGACCATAGTCATAGGTCTCTTCCTTTGTTCCTATTCTCTGCGAGTATCTCATAGTTAATAAAATTAATCCTCCATCCATTAAACAAAGGACTGTATCCATGAATATCTATATCTACCTGAGTAGACACTCCCAAGAATTGATGAGCCATATGAGACACTCTTTCCTTCATCGTCTGCACCATATGGGGAGCATATCTAGCTAAGGAATTAAACTTAAGGTTATACTCACGCATACTCATACTGCCCTGCTGTAAATGTAAGAACTGCTTAGCTCTGGCTTATCGAAGGTCTTGTGGTAAGTACTAATCTATAAAAGCGTAGGAGAACTCCTTCTATTCAGTTGTAGGTACATTAGTTCTCTTATATTTAGCCCATTCCTCATACCATAATATAGCTACATCATGTAGCCTGAATGTTGCTAACTCTAGTCCCTCTGTAACTATAGACTGCATCACCTTAAATACTCTATAAGTCTGATCAATAAAATCCTGGGGGTCCTGTTTGGATCAGAACTGGTGAAAACTGGAGGACTTAGGCTCATAAACTCACGAGCTCTGGAACTCTCACCCGCATGACCCTTAGGCCCTTCCACTACTTCCAACCACCATTTCTGTCCAGCAGCTATACGATCCATCAATTGAATATCTCCCTTAAGGCCCTATCCCTTTTGTCATCTGGTGGTGCTATATGTGTCGAAGGGTCCACAACTCTGTCACCCTCATATATAACTGGAGCTAGTGTAGCTGGATATCTGTCTGAGGTAACTCTAGCTTGAGCTGGAAAAGCTGTAATACTTAGAGAAGGAAGCTCGCTCTAAGCGTCTAATCTCTTACACGCTTTAAAAGATAAGTAATCTCACCAGTCCGTCCAGTCAATATTTTGTGTTAAAAGGATACATGTAAAATGGAATTGAAAAAGCTAAAATGAAACAATGTTGAGTTGGATGCCAAAATAAAATTTAGGGATAAATAAAAGAAATTATGTATTTATTTGACCCTAATTATATAATATCTATACATTATATATACATATATCATTTTTGTTGATTTTTTTATAGTCGGTACAAACTACAGTTACCTAACAAACCTAAATCAAAATGAGGAAATTATGCAAAAGGGCCACTTGGCCATTTACTTTACACAAATATTGGCCTAATTTTCGAAATTGGCCAAATATTGTTCTTCTTGATTCAAATTTCACCATTGATGGCTTCTATACTTTTTTTTCCTTTCAATTTTTCTATTAATGGTTGTCTTCTTCTTCTTTGTTATTTTTTTTAAAATTAGACGTATTAAAAACGTGAATTATTTTGAGTGAATTATATATCAAAATACTTAAAATATCGAGAGGATATCATAACTAAATTTTGAGACTATTCAGAGATGATTTTAGATTGATCGAGATTGAATTCATTAGTGTATATGTTATGTATAGTTAGTGTATACTTCATGTATAGTTAGGCTATATTTAGTCTTTTGAGTATATCATAATGTATAGTTCGTGCATAGCTCATGTATACGTACTCTATATTATATTATCTGTGTATAGTTTCTATGACTTTTGTCAGGTTATAGTGTATACACAATGTATACTTCCAATGACTTATTTTAATTGTACATTATATATGAAAGCAACCATTTTTTATCGTACAATATCACTACAGTCATGATCCAAGCTAGGCCCAAGACGCGACACACAATTAAATTCCATAGAACTCCAACCAAGCATCTTAGCATGTCATTCATGAGCGTACATAAGGTAAACAAACAAATAAGCTAAAGCATTGGCACAGAAGCATAGTCTCGAAATAGAGCATACGTCTCAAAATAAGGAATGGAAGACAACATAAACTCAAAACACCCCACATGCCTCTGCTATTAGATGGGGGCGTAAGACAAGATCCTAGATCACCTAATATAACTATAAAAAAGAAGTTATAAGCTCATAAGAAGTAAAATGTTACGTCCTCAATACAAGTAAAATAAGCTCTAGCCACGAACTAGAGGATGAACGAGATCGTCGAACACTACATTATGATATAATATGTGCAAAAGTATGCGTTAGTACATGGAATGCACTAAGTATGTGAGAAATATGCATGGACAATAAATATAAGACATAATCAATATGAATCATGAGATGCAAAACCAATATCTTAAAGTATGAGTAAAACCTTAAAAACGTTAAAACATCATAATCATTGGTCAATACATCAAAACATCATTATCATATAAACTTTATAACTTTTATTTAACTAGTGTGGGATAGGAGCTTAACCGACACTTAAAACCATGCGTGCTGTTATACAAAATCTGATGATCCCCACATAGAGAAGGAGAGGCTTCCTTGTCAAGGCATATTTCATCATGGTACTTTCTTTAATGGGGCTATAGGAAGATCCACTAGCTTTGCCATATTGGCATCTTCAAACCTATGTAGGCAACGTAGTTAGAGACTAAATGTTGCTACTAGGATTCCCATGGGTAGTTACAATGGCTATCGGATTGAACCCCACCTTAAGTTCCTCTTGGTTCTAAGTCATTATCCCAATGAAACTTTCACGAAAAGATAGTCATTAATATCATTAGGAAAGATAATATTAAATATCAATCTATCTTTATAAAGATAACATAAGAATAGCTCATCTATCATCATTATAGTAAATTCATAAAAATAGCTAATTAACTTGCTTGATTCATAAGAATCCATGAATTGGTGAGAATTTTCCTTTCACCTCTTTAACATGATAGTGCAAGAATTGTCCTTATTTTACCATAAATATTTTTTTCTTATAGAATTATTGAAACATCATTCATAAATCTTTCATCGAAATAACTTGAAAATCATGATCACAACTCATAAATAATACTTGAAACTAGAATATAACATAGGTCTTTGAAATTCATCTCGAAAAATATGTAATTTCATGTGAATTATGCATAATTAGGCTAATAGCATTGAAATATATCATACTTAACGAGACCCAATGTAAATCATGAAATTAGGGCTTTCAGAAGAATAAATCATAATAGATTTTGAGAAGAAAGCTTTAGAATTCCATAGGTGAAAGGGCCCATGGATGAATTTCCACATACCTTGACCTTTAGAAGCCGTAAATTATAGAGAATAGAAGCATGACCTTGAAGAAATCCTTAGAATTCACTTAAGGAAGAAGGAGACTTGGAGAGCACACTTTTAGGGAAAAGATTTTGATTTAGGGAATTAGGATGAGAATAAGAGGGTTTGGAGGGCTTATTGAGTTAATAGATTAGAATATAGTCCACAAAACTGTCCACATTCATTAATGATAACACAAGGAATGACCAAAATACTCCCAACTTAAAACTTAAATAGAACTTGAATGGGGGGCCCACCACGGTCCATGAACCTCAACCAGGCCGTGGTGGTGATGGTGGTGTTAATTTGAACTTCTAGGAAATAAGGGTCCTGAGGGGGTGACCTTCACGGAAGTCTCGACAGCACATGGTGACCACAGCGGATTGTGGTGCCTTCCCTTGGTAGGAACCAAGAACAGGGGCAAAGGAGAGTTGGGCTTCACGGACCACACCAGTACATGGTTCGCACCACGACACAAGGTTCCAACCATGGGCCCTGAAGCCATCTGTGGTCCTTTCTCAGCTTTTCCTCTTTGAAATGGTGACCTTTACGAACCCTCTCCACAGCTCATGGCAAGAACTACGGGCGGTGAAGGGTCTCATAAAGAATCAACTGAGATTTTTTGAAAACTTCTTTTGAATCTCATTTTCTAACTTTTTAACTTCCGGGGTCTTACAATATCTCCCTCTTAGAAATATTCTTCCTCGAATGGAACTCAAACTAGAATGAATGGAATAGGAAAGGAACATAACAACCCAACATGAATGCAAAACATCTCGAAAGTGCATAAAACATGAAATACTCAATCTCAAGTTAAAACATGATGTCAAAACTCATTTCATGAACATAAATGCATATGACAACATAAGAATTACTGAAACACATAACTTGGGTTGAATGGATCATGAAGGAAGTAAATACCTCAAATAGGCACGGAAGGAAAGAGATAAGGATATCGGGTGGCTTCGGCTTCCCATGTAGCATCCTCAACCTCTTTGTTCCTCCATAAAACTTTAACTGAAGTTATTTCCTTCTTCCTTAACTTTCTAACTTGCCGGTCTAGGATGTCAACCAGAACCTCCTTATATGAAAGACTTTCCTTCACACCAATGCTTCCCAAAGGTACTATAGAGTTAGGATCACCAAAGAACTTCCTCAATAAATACACATGAAACACCGGATGCACCAATGCCAAATCCGAAGGCAAATCCAACTCATAGGCCACGTTGCAAATCCATCTCAAAATCTGATATAGGCAATATAGCGGGGACTTAGCTTCCCTTTCTTACCAAAATACATCACACCATTCATGGGTGAAATCTTCAAGTAAACCCAATCATTCACCTCAAATTCAAGTTCTCTTTTCTTTATAACCGAATATGACTTTTGTTGGTTTTGGGTTGTCTTTAATCTCTCTCTAATAAATCTCACATTCTCCATAGCCTCATGTACCAACTCAGGTCCTATCAAAGAAACTTCACCTACCTCAAACCAACCGATATGAGACCTACACCTCCTAACATATAAGACCTCAAATGGAGCCATCTGAATATTGGAATGATAACTGTTATTATAGGCGAACTCTATCAATGGCAAATTATCATCCCAATTTCCTTTGAGATCCATAACACAGGCCCTCAAAGTGTCTTCTAGAGTCTGAATGGTGCGCTAGGCTTAACCATGCATCTATGGGTGAAAATTTGTACTAAGCTTCACCTGAGTACCAAGACTCTTTTGGAAAGATTTTCAAAACTAAGTATCTTGATCAGAAATGATAGACAATTGAACACCATGAAGCTTAACCAACTCTCGATATACAACTTAGCATAGTCCTTGGTTGAATATGAGGTCTTATCAGGAAGGAAATGAGTCAACTTAGTTATTCAGTCAACAACCACTCAAATAGAATCATGTTGCCTACGAGTACGAGGAAAACCTATAATCAAGTCCATATTCAAGGCTTCTCACTTCCAAGTAGGAATCTCAAAATCTTGAGCCAAACCTCCCAATTTTTTATGCTCAACTTTTACTTGTTGACAATTGGGACATTTAATGACAAACTCCGCAAAATCTATTTTCATGCCATTCCACCAATACACTTTTCTCAAATCACGATACATCTTTCTAGAACCCAAATAAATAGAATACTGTGAGCTATGAGCCTCGGACAATATCATCTCCCTCAAACCATCAACATCAGGAACATACAACTGGCCTTGATATGTCAAAAAACCATCTACCCTTGGGAGAAAGCCTCAATGACTTTTTCGGCAACTGTCTTCTTCAACTCAACCAAAGTAGGATCACTATCTTGTTCCTCCTTAACATTCGCCACAAGAGATGATTCAGAGCCATTTTGCACAATAACACCACCATCCTCGGAGTCAACCAATTGGATACCCAAACAGGCCAATCTATGACTATCCGAAACTAGCTCTTTCTTCTCATTCTCAACATGGGTAATACTATTCATGGACAGTCTACTAAGAATGTTGGCAACCACATTTACCTTTCCTTAATCCTTCAATAATTCAAGCCATCTCCTTTGTCTAAGATTCAAGTCTTTTTGAGTGAACACATATTGCAAGATTTTGTGATTGATGAATACATCTACATGGATACCATATAAATAGTGTCTCCACAACTTCAATGCAAAGCCCATAGCCGCTAACTCTAAGTATAGGTCAAGTAGTTCCTTTCTTGAACCTTGAGTTGCCTAGAAGCATAGGCTATAACTTTACCATTTTGCATTAGTACACAACCAAGACCAACTCATGAATCATTACAATAGAAAACAAACCAATCAGAATCTTCCTACAAAGTCAACACCGGCGCGGAACAAAATGTATCCTTCAACTCTTAAAAACTCTTCTCACAATCCTCGGACTATTAAAATTTCACCTTCTTTAGAGTCAAAGTAGTCAAGGGTGAAGCAATAGAAGATAAGTCTTCCACAAACCGTCTATAATAACTGGTTAAGCCCAAGAAACTTTGAATATCATAAGAGGACATTGATCTAGGCCAATTCTTAACCGCTTTGACCTTCTTAGGATCAACCATGATACCTTCATTGGAGACAATATGGCCAAGGAAAGCAATTGATCTCAACTAAAATTCACACTTGCTAAACTTAGAAAATAGCTGACGGTCCTTGAGAATTTGTAAGACAATCCTCAAATGATCGGCATGCTCTTCCTCACTCCGAGAGTAGATCAAAATATCATTAATAAATACAATAACAAACATATCTAAGTATTGTTTGAACACCCTGTTCATCAAATCCATAAAACAAACTGCGGCGTTCATTAGTCCAAAAGACAACCAAGAATTTGAAGTGACCATACTGAGTTCTAAAAGCCGTCTTCAGAATGTCATCTTTCTTTATTCAGAGTTGATGATAACCCGATCGAAGATCAATCTTTGAAAAGTAGCTTTTTCCTTAAAGTTGATCTAACAAGTCATCAATCCTTGGAATGGGATACTTATTCTTAATTGTAACCTTATTCAATTGTCGATAGTCAATACACATACGGAGAGAACCATCTTTCTTTCTAACAAAGAGAACCGGAACACCCCATGGAAAGATAGTCAGCCTAATGAAACCTTTATCCAATAAATTCTTTAACTCTTTCAACTTTGTTGGGGCCATTCGATGTGGTAGAATAGAGATAGGCTGAGTATCAGGGAGAAGATAGATACAAAAGTCTATTTCCCTTTAGGGAGGAATGTCTAGGAGGTCATCAGAGAAAACTTCTGGAAACTCATTAACAACTAAAACTGACTCAAGAGTAGGAGCTTCAGAACTTGTTTCTCTAACCCAAACTAGATGATAAATCCAATTTTGGAAATCATTTTCCGAGATTTAAGGCAAGAGATGAATTGACCCTTAAACACGAATTACTACCTTTCCATTCTAGGGTTGACTCAATTGGAAACTGAAACTTGATCATGCAGGTCCTACAACATATAGAAGCATAACATGCATGAAGCCAATCCATACCGAGAATAACATCAAAATTGGTCATTTCAAACTCTACTAGATCAACTGAGGTGATTTTATGAAAAAACAAAACTGGGCAATTCCTATAGACTCTTTTATCCACAATTGAATCATCACAAGAGTATAGATCGAAAAAGGATCTAACAAGTTATCAGGACTAATAATGAATCTCATAGCAAGATAAGGAGTAACATATGATAGAGTATCACCCGGATTTAACAATGCATAAACATCAAATTTCAAAGACTTTTAACATAATAGTGACAACATCGGGGAATTCTTTAATTCCTAACGAGTCTGAAGGGCATAAAATTTGTCTTGGCGCTGACCACCACCCAAAGTAGTAGCATGCTGATCCGAATGATCGGTAGCCTGAGTCTGAGTCTAGGGTATAACACCACTCCTACACTCCTTTGCATGAATACCTGTCTTCCCACACTTATAGCACATATCCAAACCTACTAAGCACTCTTCTTTATGGTTTTTCCCATACTTCTTGCATGAAGGAACAATTTGACCACTTAGGGATCCTCCTTTTGACTTAGGATTAGGCACCTTATCCTTATAAAATTTTGGAGCCAGAGTGTTAGGTGAAGCTTGGCCAGAATACCTTTGATAAAACTGAGACGACCACTATTTCCGGACCTACCATGGGAGAAGTTACCACTGGTTCGAGCCCTCTTGGAATCCCTCTTAGACCTCTTATTTAGCTTTTCTCTTCGATTTGTTCGGCATGTGTCATAAGCCTTAAGATATTCATCTCCTTGATGACCATGTCGATTCTACATTCTTTGACTACTAAATTGGACACACCCAAAAAAATCATACGAGCTCTTGGATCTGCAACCATGAAAGGAGAATATTTGGAAAATTTAGTGAACTTGAGGGCATACTCTCTCTCATTCATGTTAACTTGGCACAAATTGATGAACTCTTACACCTTAGCCTCTTTTAACTCCAATGGAAAGAATCAGTCAAGAAAAGTATCCTTGGACTCCTCCCAACCAACGGGACCATTATCTATACCTCTTTTTCCCTTTCATTGTTCATACCACACTTGGGCAACCACTTTGAGTTGATATGCCACCAACTTCACTTTTTCAACTGAGCTAACATGGGGTGATGCCAACAATCTTACAAACACCCTCTATGAACTCCTATGGATCCTCATCCACCTTAGAACAATGAAACTCAAGAGGGTTCATTCGGGTGAAATCACGAATACGGCTAGCCGTTATATCCATATTTGGATTCACGAGAGCTACCACCTCACGATTCACTTGAGATGTCATGGCTTGCGCAAGAACTTCAACAATAGCTTGGAACTCCGCATAAGATACTTGGAAATTCAAGGGGTCATTTAGAGCTTGTTGCTCCTCTTCAGCATTCCTTCGGATGGGGTATCTTCGCGAAGGCATGATTCTGCAATCGCAAAGAAAGAGTGTTAGAGGAGGAATCCTTAGAGTTCAATTCTATAGCATGATGAGATCATGAAAGAAGTGATGTTTTTCCTAAGATGCCTCATAACCTCCTATTCATAGATATGGCATGCTTCATACCAATGAACAAGAATCTACTCGACTCGGCATGTTAGACTCCCTAGGACACTTGAACCTTGTGCTCTGATACTAAGTTTGTCACTACCCAAGTTAGGCCCTAGACAAGACACATCGATTAGAATACCGTAGGACCTCAACCAAGCCTCTTAACATGTCATTTACGAGCGTACATAAGGTAAACAAGCAAATAAGCTAAAGCATAGACATAGAAGCATAGTCATAGAGCATACGTCTCAAAATATGGAATGGAAGACAACATAAAATCAAAACATCTAGCATGCCTCTACTACTAGATGGGGCGTAAGAAAAGCTCTTAGATCACCCAATATAACTATAAAAAAGAAGTCATAAGCTCGTAATAAGTAAAATGTCACATCATTAAAACATGAGGACTTACCACCAATACACGTACAATAAGCTCTAGCCACGAACGGAAGGATGAGCAAGATCATTGAACCCTATATTATGATACAATATAGGCAAAAGTATGCGTTAGTACATGGAATGCACTAAGTATGTGAGAAGTATGCATGAACAATAAATATATGACATAATCAATATGAATCATACGATGCAAGACCAATATCTTAAAATATGAGTAAAACCATGAAAACGTTAAAATATCATATCATTGGTCAATGCATCAAAACATTATCATCATTTAAACTTTATAACTTTTCTTTAAATGGTGCATGATAGGGCCTTAACCGACACTTAAGACCATTTGAGCTATTATATGGAATCTGATGATCCCTATATCGAGAAGGGAGAGGCTACCTTGCCAGGCATACTCCATCATGGTACTTTCTTTAACTGGGCTATATGTTGATCCACTAGCTTCATCATATTGGAATCTTTAAACCTACGTGGAAAATGTAGTTAGGGACTAAAAGTTGCTACTAGGATTCCCTTGGGTAGCTATAATGACTATCGGATCGAACCCCAACTTAATGTCCTCTGGCTGCTAAGTTCTTATCCCAATGGAACTTTCATGAAAACATAGTCATTAACATCATTAGGAAAGATAATAATAAATATCAATCCACCTTTATAAATATAATATAAGAGTAGTGTCACGAACCGAACTAAGGCCTAATCGTGACACGATGATTAGAATCCCAAGGGACCCCAACCAAGCCTCTTAGCATATCATTCATAAGCATACATAAGGTAAGTAAAGCAAATAAAGCTAAATTAAGATATGGAAGCAACATATCAATAAGAGCATAAGTCTCAAAATGAGAAAAGGACAACATAGACTCTTACTATCTAACATGCCTCAACTACTAGATGGGGGCATAAGACAATATCCTAGCTCACCCAATATGAAAGATAAAAGAAAGTCATATACTTATAAGCAAGTAAAATATCTCGTCCTCGAAATATGAGGACTCACCAACAACACAAAAGTAATGAACTTTAGCCACGAGTAGAAAGAGGATGAACATGATCGTCGGACCCTATATTATGATAAAATATAGGCAAAAAGTATGTTTTAGTACATGAAATGCACTAAGTATGTGGGAACATGCATGAACAATAATCATAGGACATAAGCAATATGAAAAATGGATGCAAGACTAATATCTTTAAATCATGAATGAAGCTATGAAAACATTAGAACATTTATCTTATTGGTCAATGCACCAAACATCATAGTTATCATAAGAACTTACATATGTGGGTGATAACCATAACTGATATTAAGACCATGCAATCTATTATATGGAATCCGATAATACCCACATCGAGAAGGGGGGAGGCTACTTTCCAAGGTAGACTCTGTCTAACATTATCATAATCATGTGCTATATGTGGATCCACTAGCTAGGCCATATTGGCAATCTTATGGTGGCAACATAGTTTAAGGGACTAGAGGTTGCTACTATGGCTTAGGTCGAACCCCCACCTCAAATTCCACTCGGTGCTAAGTAAATCAACCCACATAATACATATTATGTCATAATTCTTAAATCAAGATTTTCATAGATCATAAGCTTTTCATAATCATAATTCATAGAAACTTGTTCATAGGAATATCTCACTATCATGTAATTTATGTAATGGGGGTATAAGCCTTCCACAAAACATCTTTAAGGTCTTAAGTCACCTTCCTCATTAAGAATCTTAAGTCACCCTTTCATTAACTTGCTTAACAATCATTGAATCATCATTTAGCCCTTTTCATAAGGCATTCATAAACCTTGAAAATCACATAAGCTTCCATTGAATATAACTTGAAAATCATGATCATATATCATAAATCATACGTGAAACTAGCATATAGCATGAGTCATTGAAATTCAACTTGAAAACATGCAATATAATGTGAATTATTCATAATAAGGCTAATAGCATTGAAAGATATCATAATTAAGAAGACACAATGCAAATAATGAAATTAGGGCTTTTAGAAGAAGAAATCATAAGAGAATTGAGAAGAAAACTTTGGGATTCCATGGGTGAATGATACCTATGGATGAAGTCCCACATACCTTGATCCTAAGAAGCCCTAAATTGAAGAGAATGGAAGCTTTACCTTTAAGAAATCCCTAGAACTTGATTGATGAAGGAGAAGACATGGAGACCAAACTTCTAGAGAGATTGATTTAGGAGATTAGGGTGAGAATGAGAAAGTTAGAAGGGCTTAGGGTAGTTAATAAATGGGAATATAGTCCCAAAAATCACCCATATTCATTAATGAAATATAGAGAATGACTAAAATAATCGAAACTTAAAAATTGAATTCGGGACCCAAGACGTACCCTCACCACAACCCGTGAAGGTCAATAAGGACCATATTGGGGTTCATGGTTATGGACTTAACTTATGGGAAAGGGTTTTTAAAAGGGGTGTCCACCACGATACCCACCATGGTTCGTGAAGGGACGTGGACCCTGATTTAGAATGAACTCTGAGGGTCTCTAGGGGGTCACCATTGAGGGCACTACGGCTCGTGGTGCTCACCACGGCCCGTGGTCCCTGTCATGGACCTATCCCTGCAGAGTCTGAGACTCTAAACTTCCACCAAGGCAGCACACCATGAACCGTGGTGGGGAACATGGCTCGTGATGGCCTTTGTGGTCATCACTTGGTGCCAAAAATTGAGTTTATTCTGGAAAACATCTTTTAAACCTTGTTTTATGACTCTCTCACTTCCGGGGTCTTACAAGTAGCTCATCTATCATCATCATAGTAAAATCATAAAAATAGCTCATTAACTTGCTTGATTCATAAAGAATCCATGAATTGGTGAGAATAGTCCTTTCGCCTCTTTAACATGATAGTGTAAGAATTGTCCTTATTGCACCATAACTTCTTTGATTATAGCGTCATTGAAACATCATTCATAACTTTTTTTCATTGAAATAACTTGAAAATCATGATCACAACTCATAAATCATGCTTGAAATTAGAATATAGTATAGGTCTTTGAAATTCATCTCGAAAACATGCAATGTCATGTGAATTATGCATAATTAGGCTAATAGCATTGAAATATATCATAATTAAGGAGACCCAATACAAATCATGAAATTAGGGGTTTTTAGAAGAATAAATCATAAGAGATTTTGAGAAGAAAGATTTGGGATTCCATAGGTGAAAGGGCCCATGGATGAATTCCCACATATCTTGATCTTTAGAAGCCCTAAATTGCAGAGAATAGAAGCTTGAACTTGAAGAAATCCTTAAAATTCACTTGAGGAAGAAGGAGACTTGGCGAACACACTTTTAGAGAGAAGATTTTAATTTAGGGAGCCAAGGTGAGAATGAGAGGGTTAGGAGGGCTTAGGATAATTAATAGGCTAGAATATAGTTCCAAAAATCATTCATATTCATTAATGAAAATATAGGGAATGTCTAAAATACCCCCAACTTAAAACTAAAAGTGAACCTGGATGGGGCCCACCACGGTCTGTGAACCTCACCACGGGTTGTGGTGGTGATCGTGGTCCTTGACTTGAACTTCTGGCAAATAAGGGTCCTGAGGGGGTAACCTTCACGGAAGTCACACGGTACATGGTGACCACCACGACTCGTGGTGCCTTCTTGTGAAAGGCAGCCAGAATAGTGGCAAGGGGGAGTTGGGCTTCACGGATTACACCATGGCACGTGGTTCTAACCACGAGCCGTGAAGTCATCCGTAGTTTTTCCTCTTTCAAATGGTGACCTTCACGAACCCTCTCTACAGGCCGTGGTGAGCACTATAGGCCGTGAAGGGTCTCGTAAAGAGTCACCTAGTGCCAAAAGCTGAGATTTTTCTTGAAAACTTTTTTTGAACCTCGTTTTCTGACTTTCCAACTTTCGGGCTCTTACAAATACATACACTATATGTCATATATATATATACGTTTATACAGAACTATACACTATTGATTATTGATACATTATATAATAGTTATGTATAAACAATGCATATGGGTATATATACATTTTAAATACATATATATATATATACACTATGTATACAATATTAATACATTACATGTACAATAATTATTATTATTGAAATTTCTTTTTGTCACATGTATGGAAAGGGTAGAAATTTACTCCATCATGTTGTTTTTCATTTTTTAATGTGAGAAATATCTTGAGAAGCCACGTATATAATAGCGATACTCATTACAAAAAATGTAGTTTTACCCACAATTTTTCTTCCATTTAGCCACGGTTCTCGAGTAGCTAAATATCACGTTTTGGCCATTTTTTCTTTAAAAGATATGACTATATTTATTAGAAACTAATTAATTTGTTTTATATAGATATATATATCCCAATCAAAATTAGTTAATAAGGTTTATTTAGTAAATCGATGATTTGTTCATGGAGCGGGAAGTAAAATGAGGCAAATAAATTGAAATTGAGGGAGTAGACAGTTGAAGTTTGTCCCCGGAAGAAGGAAGAAGGAAGAAGGAAGAAGAAAGAAGCAGCAGTTTTGAAGTTTCTCGCTCCTTTCTACGACGATGTTGAAACTCACTCGGCTTCTGCACTACAGGTCTCTGCTTAAACCCTGCTCCCTCTTGTCACGAAAACAGTAAACGTTTTTCTCTAAAGCCCTGCTTAAACCCTAGCTACTCGTTTAGCTTCTCTTCTACGTGTATAGCAGTGTAAGTGGTAGAAAATAACCCTTTGGTCTCTCGAATATATGAATGACCGGTCTAGACATACTCCTAGTTGGAACCAACCAAATGGTTGTCGTCATTTCCATTCTACTGGGAAAAATAGGACCCAAGCTCAAACTTGAATCTCTGTGTACGGTTGCTTACTCTCAAATTTCAGTTATGTATACGCTTCTATTTATTATTTTAAATATATATATACTGATTAAAGAAAAGAATAGATGCCAAATACAAGTTAAAAGCGGAAGACCCTAAAGAGAGGATAGATCAAGGGTGTATTCTAATGTTTTCCATGGAAAATAATTTTCATGAAAATAAGTGGGTTTCTTGTTTATCTTCAAAAAATATTATCCTCAAAATATTTATATATAATCTAGATAAATACTATGGGAGGTAGGTGTGAGATAGTGGGAATGGGGGCTATGGAGTTTGGGGCGACTTGTAGAAGTTGTTTTTCTTACTTTCACTAGTGAAGTCGTTTTCCTTATTTTTAAGGAATTTGTATTCACAGAAATATTTTCCAAAAATTTTCACTAACCAAACACCCCTCCCTAGAGTAAAATGAAGGAAGTCGACCATTCTTAAATTAATACAAATCTATTTAAGACCCCATTCCCATGTTATGTTATGGAGGCACGCAAATTCTCATGAATTTTTTAAAAAAGCAGATTAATTGATGTTTAACTCAAGAGTATCTTTAAATGAGAACGGTTCATATATGTATCAATGCTCACTGTGTGAAATGCATGGTGAGGACATTATCCACACCTTTTCATCCGTTGCTCATTCACCAGCAAATCTGAAATCTCGTTTTCAACATTATTGGAGTAAATTGGATAGGAGTATTTCTGAAGACAACTTTGGAGTTTCTGCAGTGCTGGTGGACTAAAAGGCATGAGAAAGAGAAAAGTGAAGACCTGAAACTCAATCTCTTGGCTATTTGATGCAAGAATTTTTGAAAGCAAACCTGAATCTGTAATTAGCATTAAGTACAGATATATCTCTTTACCTATTTTTTTTTTGCTGTTTCGTGGTTATTGCAAATGACACTGATACCATGATGGACTTTTTGTGTTCTTTACACATGTAGCAGTGATGCTCTCTCTGTAATATTCCTACAGTACTTCTTGATGCTGGATACTCAATAAAATACCTTTAACAATGTAGGAAAAAAAGAGTTAACTTCTTAGCATGCAGAGTGAATAGAATTTTTAAAGTAAAGTTAATAATTATAAAAAAAGAACCTTCCTAATATGATGTTTTTCTCTCTACACAATAGGAATCAGTTGTTGCATAAAAACATGCTTGGAGAGGGTGTCAAAGTTTCTATCTGGCAGCATGCCATGAACACTTTTGCGGGCTTTTCTACTGTTCGACAGAATGTTGGGGCTGATGGTATGAATTTTATTTTCAGATGTTCATGAAGTCTCAGTTGTAATCTTGATGCTATAAAAATCTTTTTGTCTTACCTCTTGACAGCAGGAAAACGGGAAGGTCGAGTGTTTGCTCCCTACTCAGTATTTAAAGGCAAAGCAGCACTTTCTGCTGAACCTAGGCTGCCCACATTTAATAGACTGGATGTATGATCTTTGTTACCTTTTAAATAGAAAAAGAAACTGGACTTGCCTCTCTTCGTGATGTACAAATGATGCTTCCACTCATCCATTCTTCTTATTACAGTCTGGAGGTGTTAAACTAAATCGCCGGGGTGTCATTATGTTGACATTCTGGCCATCTGTTGGTGAGCGCAAATATGACTGGGAAAAGAGGCAGGTAATGTGCTCATACAGTTATCTCTTATTACTGAGTACCACCATCATGATTGGAAAAAAGTTTAGATCTTCATTTGTCCCAGCAAAGCTCTTCACATCATGTATGTTGAGGAATTCTCGCAAGTGTTACAGCTATGGATTTTTCTCCATTTATGAGATAAAAGAAGAGGGGTATTGTGGCATGTAACATCCACTGGTGCCTAGCTTGCAAAGACTGGAGATGAGCAACTTATTCCTTTTCATCCTCAATAGTTCCTCCCAATCAACAGTCCTCCATTCCCTCTAATGAATTCTGAAACAAACTCAATTTGAACTTGCACATATCGACAGATATAAGATTCAGCAGGATATTTTTTTCTTTTTAAGAAGTTCCTGTCAGCTTAATTCTCTTCAAGGCTGTAAAGTTTTTGTTCTTGTTTGATGGTATATGAGCAGATTCCTAAGTTTTGACAGAGGATTGATTGGTCATGTTTGGATGCTTAGTACTTGGTCTAGCATGAGCCACTAACTTGTAGGTTTATAATAAGCTTGAGAGGTGGTACTTTCATAACTAGGTGAAGAAATTGCTTGTAAATTTCTTGTTAATGTTGTTTTGCTGCTTGGTTTTTCTTTAGAGTTATTAGTCATCTATAAATCTGTCTATTTTTCTTTTTTAAATGTTCATCTGGATGTTAAATATATATCCATCTCTATGTTTGTTTCACCATTCTCTCTTGCTCTTTCTTTTCTTGCATATGTTCACATATCTGATAGCTGACTTGACTGACAGATGACTCAACATATTGCAGTTGTTTGCTTTATCAGCAACAGAGGTTGGATCATTGATTAGTATGGGGACCAGAGATTCTTCTGAATTCTTTCATGATCCTTCAATGCTGTCTAGGTTGGTTGATACAGTTCTTGGCTAAGGGCAATCTTTTAGTGTACATATCTACTTACACCCACCCACCCACTTTTTAGTACAGAATCCTTGCATCTACTCATTATTTGTTTCTCTTTATTCTCATCACTGTATAACTAAGCAGAGGGTATATTTTACAGTAATGCTGGCCAAGTTAGAAAGAGCTTGTCAATTAAGCCAAATGCTGATGGCAGTGGTTATTTCATTTCATTGAGTAAGTATCAGTCTAATATGTTCACCTTTTTCATAAAATTTTGCTTCCAACCCATAAGATGCATCTCAATTTGTCTGTAACGGATAGCTGTCCATGTTAAGGATCAATGATATGCTTACAAGTACCGTTTTCGTGATATGTTAAAGAAATGATAGATATGCTTCATCCTGTTCCTGTATGGCTTCTGGGTGTATTTCTTCTATAATTTGGCAAGCCATGTATTAATGCTCACAACTAATTGCAGCATTGGGTTTTGTCCTTTATGCAGGTGTTGTCAACAATAATCTCAAAACCAATGATAGGTTTACTGTTCCTGTTACTACTGCCGAATTTGCTGTTATGCGAACAGCTTTCAGTGTACGATCTACTAATATGTTTGTGTTGTTAAAAAATTATGCTTCCATTCATTTAGTTTTCCTAAGCACCCTGCTTCCTTATTACTTTGAGATGCTTCTGTTACCTGTTCTTATCCTAGCTCTGACTTCTTTAGTGAAGCCTAATTGATGGTGAATGAGCATTTTATATCAGGGAATGGAGCTCTGAGAAAGAAGTAAAACTGGTTGTCAGAATCTCATACATAACCAATATGTAGTGATTGTTTTGTGTATTAAGAAAACATTTTACCTTTACCTGGAAATGAAAATGCATTCAATCTTGAGTTTGGCAAAAAATGAACCTTATATGGCGGTCAATGGTGTGAATGCATTTGTTACGAGAATTTGGAACATATTTTGAAAACTTAGTTTCCCAAATGATTTTTTTTAGGATATTGACAGAATTTGGTCTGTTTTTAGGGTCCTTTCTTAATAATTGTAACCTTTTTGACTTGTATGATTAAAACCGCTTAGTGTTAGTTCTTGTTGGTGCACCCACAAGGTTCTTATTTGTGTTGGAAGATTGCGTGTTGTTTGTAGAAAACAACATTTTTGGTAAGGTTTTCCACTTTTTAGTACAGTTCTTGTACACGAGCATGTTTGCCTCTTTTGTTAATACAATTTCATCACTTCATTAAAAAAATGATTAAACTGCTTAGTGCTTACAAGATGTGTACCTGCAGTTACATTGTTGTACAAAGTAATCACCAAGTAGAATGTCCTTTACTGTTGTGTGCCTTCTACAAATATTTCTCCAATCAGTTGCAGCTTCATTTTTACTTTTTGGTTGTGGTTCTCATTATCTATTAATAATTTTGGTCTTCTAAATGTAGTTTGCGTTGCCTCACATCATGGGATGGGATCGCTTCACTAATCGGCCTTCAGAAAGCATCTCTCAAAGTCCCTCAGTGGTTCCACAGCTTATGGAGGCAGAGTGGGATAGATGAGAGTTTTTGTTTACTGTGTAGTAGTCTCATTCTAGCGTGAGCTATGTTCTCTTTTGGTTGTGAAAGGAACTTGCTTGGCTTGTTAAGTTTTTGTTCAGGTGCAATGTAAACTTCAGAAGCTGTCGGGTTCTCTTGCATCACAGCTTGATTGTGTTGCATTGCTATAAACTTCAAAATGTACTTTCGGAGTTGAAACTTCGGAGAGTATATGTTATGTCGTGTTGATCAATCAATTATATTCTGTTAAAATGGAGCATGTAATGAATTTGAGCTCCAGACCAGCATGTGGCACAGAATGTCTAAACTATTTTGGTTCTGTTCTAGGTGGGATTATAAATATCTTTTATAATGAATAGTGTCACACGTTCATGCTTCTACTGTTGGATTGGGATGACAATGGGGGTCTGTGGGTTTGCGGGTATAATGTTTTCGGATTTTGAGTGATTTTAAGTAGGGTGGAAAAATCAATGGAAAAAGGTCATATTTGTCTATATACTCTTAAAAAAGGGTTATATTTGCTCTATGTCATACTTTGTTGATATGTTTATCATGCTATCCAACTTAAGGCATATATTTGCCTTTGACTTTTAAATCTGTATCCCTACTTTTATCATCTTATGTGGCATGCTTATATGGATATATATTTATTCCACTTAAAATTTTATCCTAATTTAATTATTATATCCAATCCCAATAATAATACCCATCCATTTAACCCAATCCAATTTCTAATACTTATTTCATTGTCACTTTCCCATGAAAACCACGATTGTTTGATAGAAAAAGAACTAGGCCGTTCATTCAAATCTTGAACTGAATCTAGAGATACTTAGAATGGTTGTTGATGACTTGCTTGTCAAGCTTCCACAAGTATTTGCCAAACAAAATTCCCAAACAATATTCCTTATAAACAACTATGACATGATAATATCGATTCTGAAGGTAAGAAATTACTATAATTTTTTTTTCTCTGATCTACTATAAATGAATCATGAAATGTGCGAGTCGTTGTGGTGGATTTATATGGGTAGTGCTCATCTGCTAGCTAGGTAATTTCCAACGAAAGAACTGTAAACAATAAATTTTCGAGCCGAGAAAAATAAATAATCAAGATCGAAAAATTAGAGTAACAAAGTATAATATTTGATTTCAAAATATAGTGCGTGTTACAATCTCTATGATAATCCTCTATTCTTCAAATAATATGGCATATGTTGAACTTGAATTTGATTTAGATTCAAGGGCTTGAATAGCTTGATCTTGAATCTTCATCTTCAAATTTGGATTTGAATTATTCGTCATGAACACTTGTATGGTTATGACGAATAATAAATGTGAACAAATAAATTGATCTTGAACGTCTTGATATTTGTCTTCGTTCTTGATCTTGATCTTGAACTTGAACTCGAACTTAATTGCTTGAACTTTATAGCTTTATAGAGAATTTGCGGCTTTTGATCCACGAGCTCTCTTCTTGCTTTTTTTTTTTCAAACTCCTCCCTTCTGAGATTAATAATGAGGATCCCTATTTATAGTTATAGGAAATAGTATAAGAGTGTGATTTGATTGATTGGTTTGAACTGACCAATCAGATTCTTTTGGTAAAAAGCTTTAATTTGATTGGTCAGAACATGCCACAAATACACGTGACATTATTCTAGTGACTCATTTAATTTGACTTAGATTGCTACATAATTTCGACACGTGGCATAATTTTAGTGGCTTATTTAATTTGATTTGGATTGCCACATAATTTTGGCACATGACATGATTCTAATAGTTCATTTAATTTGATTTGGATTGTCATATAACTTTGACATGTGGTGTAATTTTACTGGGTCATTTAATTTGATGTGGATTGCCATATAACTTTGACACATGGTGTGCTTTTAGTGACCCATTTATTTGACTTGAATTGCCACATCATTTGAACTATTTTCTTGAATTTAATATAGTCCAAATTAATTTACGGATTTAAATCCAATATAATTTTAATGCTTACAAATGCCCCCTACTTCAAGTCTTGTCGAAATATTTTATTTGTTGAAGACTAATCTTGAAGTAAATATATTTGAGTGCTATTGTGAGATATCAATATGAAACAATGTTATAGAATTAAGAGTAAAAGGATAACCCTTCGCCTGAACTTGTGCGGCCAAAAGTTCAACAAAATTCTCCTTTTTTGTTTCTTATTAGAAGTTAAATTCATTTTTTTTATGTGTTTCAGTGATCTAGTGTAACTAAAAGTCATCACCGCCTCAACATATTGGGTCTTCTTAGAAGACGTATTATCAAAGGAGTCCAATATTGAGAAAGTGTCATTTATAGAACTTTCTTAGTACGTTAACTGAGTACTAATCAACATGTGTATATTTTTATTTCATTTTTAAAAATATTTTGTACATATTTATCATACGTGGAAAAAATAATTAAAATATACCATATATTTATTTTCTCTGGATGGAATTAAAGCTGCTGAATGATTTGTTAATTCAACTTCAAATTGGGTGAAGATAATTTTATTCCTTGTAGGATTCAACTTTGATTTTACCTCATAAAAAAATAACTACCGTTTTCTTATCCTAATAATATTTGACTTATCAAATATTGAATTTGTATTGATTTAGGATATTAATTCTTATTTCACCACTCTATAAATCTTAGCTTGTCACATTGAGTATTCATAAAAAAAAATTGGCTTTGAAAAATTTAATTTGTTGAAAGAGGAAAGACGGTAGCAGTCACAAAGTGAGCATCTGTAATTTTACGTTTTCCCTTTTTTATTCCATTTTTTTCTTATTTCAGATGCGTCATCACTTCATTATATATATATATATATATAGTGATATTGTAGACAACTTTAGGAACAGTGAAATACAATTTTCAAATAATAAGCAATAGCCATTTTTGTTGACTTTGTAGTCATAGCATCATCTTTTTTTCTTTTCATGCTTCTGGCACCCATATTTATTTTACATTATATGAAAATTGCCAAATTAAAATAATTAGTTTTTAATTCATGAGCATTTGTTGTCTTTACATCCAAGTTTTTTTTTTCAGGTTGTAATTCCTTTTTTTTTTGCACTGCGTTACTTCTTTTTCTTTCCCTTTATCTTGCAAGTAAAAATATTACTTAATATACAATGAACTTTTATTTTATTGGAGCCAAAGGTGTTGCATTGTTTGAGCCAATAATTTTACATCATCCTTAGCGCAGACTTTACACTGTTTGACCCGAAGGTGCCGCATTGTTCGAGCCAAAGACTTTACACTGTATAAGATAAATATTTTACATGATTTGTGGCAAAGACTTTACATTGTTTGAGTCAAAGACTTCACATAGTCCAATTCAAAGACTTTACACCATCTAAGACAAAGACTTTACATGATTTGTGGCAAAGACTTTACACCGTTTGCGTCAAAGACACTATATAGTCCAAGCCGATGACTTTACACCGTCTAAGGAAAAGACTTTACATGATTTGAATTGAAGGTATCATGTTGTCCGAGCCAAGGACTTTACACCATATAAGGCAAAGACCTTACATGATTTGAGTCGAAGGTATCATGTCGTCCGAGAAAAACACTTTACACCGTCTACGACAAAGACTTTACATGATTTAAAACCTAAGGCTTCACATTATTTGAGCTAAAAACTTTACACCGACTAAAGAAAAGACTTTACCTAATCGATAAAGACTTTATACCGTCTAGATTAGGCATAGTTTGCGCTCAAAGAAAATAATTGTTCATTATTGAGATTCATAACCATGATTATTGAATTACTAATTTAAGTACTAATAAAATACTTTTTTTTTGCAGATTGAATCATGGTTTACTATAGAGATTTGACGTCCTCTTCTTCAGAATCGTGATACCTTGTAATATCAGATAATAAGGATAGTGAGGTGGAGACCAAATTGCTTGTAGGTACGCCATTAGCTGGCAGTATGCTCCTCCATGGCCATCTTTGGGGGACCTTCCTGGTTTAGATGATTGGACTCTTGAATATAACAGTCGTCCTCCTAAGACGTGGTACTTTGTACTCCTAATCATCATACCAAAAATATTGCAACTTCTTTATGATGTTTGGATCGACGAATCATAAATGGAGAGACTCGATGGGATGACACTTTCACATTTGATGGAGAGTTTCGCTATATTCCAGGCTATTGGAGTGGGCTGAAGATATCCTCAGTAAGATTAGCCATACTTTGAAGGATGCAAAAATATATGATGCTGTGTATGATTCACTTTTTACTTATGATCATAACACTAACATCTTTCAAGCCTTCTGCGAAGCTTGGTGTCCTATTACAAATACACTGCTTACCTCAGTTGGAAAACTATCTATATCACTTTGGGATTTATATGTGATTGATGGTCTACCCATAAAAGGAAGTCTTTAGGAGGAAGTCCTGCCAAATGTTGCAGAAATTTTAGGCACATTTGATAAGGGAAAAAAGTTTCTCCCTCACTCTTGTGAGCATTTATTTGATGCCTTTCATCGGATCCGAGTAGAGAATAATCATGACCCGAATATTTCTATGGAAAGATGGGTAGAGTTTTGGTGTAAGAAAGATGTTACACCCCACACTCTAGAGCTCGGAATGTTTTGTAAGCTTTTTAGAAGTTATCATGTAAGCCGGATAATCTATGACACTATCAAACAATTCTAAGGAAGGGAGAATATGACACCCCATAATAGAGAAGGTTGAAAATAGGGTCATGAGAAGTCGGAAGGATTTGGAGACCAAGTAATGAGTCGTAGGACTCGATTTACCTACATAAGCTACTAACTTAGAAGTCTTACATACCTAAGCTACTTGAGGATATATCAAGCTTACGAAGCACGGATTACATAGGCTCTTAAAATAAGACGAGATTACGAACCCACGAGGAAGAGAAGAGAAGGACACATGGTAGCAACTTAAGCAAGCAGGTGACCCACCTGCTTGGGGTCAAGTAGGTGACCCACCTGCTTGGGGGGTGGACCCCACTGCCATGTGGCAGCCCCTCCTTGATTACATGGATACTGTGGCCCAATAGGGGCTGGACATGTGTCACCCTTAGGGGATGACATGTTTCACCTCCTAGGACCACCTATATATATGTATACATGACTATTAACTTCAGTACATGTTCAGAAAAATCAGCCAAGGCAAAAAGAAGAACAAAACCCTAGTTTGGAGAGAAAAGGGGACGGTTAGGAGGAGAAAAAGGTAAGTCCCAATTTTACTTCATAAATTAATTATCTAGGGTATACCAAGATGGTACGAAGGTATTAATAGTATAAATTTATGGTTTGGAGCAGCACCAAAGGGATAGCAAGCAGCCACGACGTTTTAATCGCATTAGAAGAGTTTTTGAGGTGCAATTTGGTAAGTTTTGGCCAATTTTGAGTAAGGTAAGATTTTGTCTTTTAATTTGGAATTTATGGGGTGGTTATGGAGGGTATTATGTGCCTTGAATGTGTCTGTAAGTGTGAATATTTCATAGGAAGGCTTGGCGCCCGAAACAAACTAAACTAGAGTTGCTATAGTTAAATTGTAGTCGAAATGAGGCGTTGTACGTGTGGGGGCTGCTTCTGGTCGTGTGGTGGTGTGTTAAGGTGCTGGAAAATTTTCTAAAATATGTGTGGGTGATGATGGTTTCAGCCACACGGCCCTCCAGTTCGTGTGGTTAAAAGTATTGCAAAATGAAAACTAGAAACCCTATGTTGGTATCGTGGTTTTGAGCGAGTCATTTGGAGTTTATGTTGTATAATGTTGATGTGAATTGCATATATATATTCTGAAGGTTATTGTTGTTGGTTGGCTTTAGTTATTAGGAGTGTAATTAGAAATTCAGATAGGGCATATTATAGGGGAGGTGCTGCCCAATTTCCGTTAACTCCTTAACTAACTAAGGAACTAGTCGAGAAGGCAAATAAGGAATTGATTCCTATAGGTGCTTGGTTATGGATTTAGGAGCTTGAAAGTTGAAAGTCACTAACATTTGTATTACTTCTGTGTTAAATAGGTTAAAGGAGTACCGAAGCGAGCTTGAATGCGATTAATCCATAACAGGTATGTAGAGCTACTCTTCTTTTCTTTTGGCATGTCTTAGGTATAAGTTATGAATGGTTGTACATGAAACATGGGGATAATTCTACTCATGAAACTCCAAATATAATTCATAGACTTTACTCACTTTGTCTCTTCTTCCTTTTGGAATGTCTTAAGTATAAATGCAATGACATATGATATGAGGTGGAGGAAGTTCCAGTTATAAGCTCCAATTATAACTTGTGACTTTTATGCGTTACTTGATATTAGGATGCTTACAGTAGCTGAACTACTACCCTCGAGTCTCCTATCTGATGAATAATAATTAAATGCATCAGCTCCCATTCCTAATGTCTCTGCGATGACAAATGTCTCTACTTCCGTAAGCTGTTTAACCTTATCTCGATACACGTCTACGATCCCTGAAACTCCAGCTAATATGATCCCTGAAACTTCAGCTAATATGATCCCAAATGGTATTTAGAAAATACTTAAGACGATTACTACTTTGGTCTTCAAGTGACGGTTCACTTGACAGTTTCATTGAGTCTCAAATAATGATTTAGTTGCATATGGTTTCTCACTACTCTACTCATGCACACCGTAACCCATCTTCCTCTGAGTCCCATAGAGGGCCCGAGAATGCGGTCGTGCCTAGCTTTACTCTTCCCTTACTGAGTCCCGGGCCGGTTATATATATATGTAGAAGAATTAATGATGAAATATCGTATACAATGAAGTAAAACATACAATGACGCCGTATGTGATGATGCTCGTCACTGTATCCCGAGCCATACATGTACATGATGATGTGATGGAAAATGTGGATTGGGCCGTACGTTACTCGGCATTGTTTTAAAATATGGATCGAGCCGTATGTTCTTCGGCATTGTTTTAAAATATGGATCGGGCCATACATTCCTCGGCACTATTTTAAAGTATGGATCGGGCCAAACGTTCTTCGGTATATTTTACTATATGATATTGGCCCCGAGTCCCATAGCGGGTCGGGTACGGTAATACATGTACACCAATCTTTCACTGAGACCCTCACTAAAGGTCCGGATATGATATATAGGCATACACATGAAAATATAGTGAGGTACTGGTAATGTATGAAATGATACCGTATACGAAGGTATGATGCCGTATATGATTATATGGTAACACCAAGTCCTACTATGGTCCGGGAGTGATATATGAGGATGATATGCATGCCCTCTTTTCATAAGGTGCAGATATAGTGAATTGTTAACTGTCATACTTGTTTCCTGCATCCCCATTTCAGTTGTTGTTTCTGTTATGATATGTTATGCTCTATATACTCAGTACATATGTCGTACTGACCCCCCGTTCTCTGGGGGGATGCATTTCATGCCCGCAGGTATAGACGTTCACTTTGGAGATCCGCCAGCTTAGGGTTTCCACTCAGCGATATGGGGAGCGTTCCACTATTTCACAGCCTAACTTTTGATACTGGTCATGTAATATGTATATATTTTTTTGTCCAGGGGTACGGCAGGGGCCTTGTCCCGCCATAAGTTGCTATTACTATTCTTAGAGGTCTGTAGACATATGTATGTGAGTTATTTGTGAGTATGTCATTCTATACATGTTATTGTATTATGGAAGCTTTGTTGGCTTGCGTGCCCTTTCATGATATAGTACGAATGAAAGAGGCCACACATACACGAAAAAGTTTTAATTCATTAGGATTTTTGTAAGTAGTATTACTTTGTTTATAATTTAAGAAGACTACAACTGATAGGTATATATATGGGGGTCCAGGTTGAACCCCAGTTGCGACCCACGGGGTTGAGTCGTGACAGAAGTGGTATCAGAGTAGTTCATTCTTGGAGTATCAACAGACCGTGTCTAGTAAAGTCTTTTTTATCGGTATGTTGTTTACCACATCTATAAACATGAGGCTACATGACATTTAGGGTGTTACTTTCTTTTAGTTCTAAGATCGTGCGATAGAGCCGAGTCATAGGGAATAAAATTTCTCATACTAACCTGTGATTTTAACAGAAAGACGACAACGATAGAAGAAGTGACTGGCGATATTGGGAGTTACAAAGCACACAGATAAGTAAAGGAACGAAAAGTATATGTTAGGTAAGATGTTGAAATATGAGTGACATACAAAGTAAAAGAAAAAGTAGCCAGGAAAGTTTAACAGGTGCAGTTTGAGTGGATATGCGAGGTAAGTCCTTCAGTTTATACTGTTATTGATATTGGAAGCCCTGTGTGGCTGTGATATGAATATATGTGTTGGCCTTGTGAGGCATTGTTGGCATTTTCTGCGTGTAAGTGTTGAGATAGTAAGAAATATAGAGGAAACTCTGCCCACATTTTTCTAGAAAGAAAAGAAGAATAAGATACAGGGTTATAGTATGCCTTGTCCATAATAAGAAATGAGATTTGACTAAACTACGAGTGTGGCTGGCCTTGAGAAATAAGCTAATTGCGGAATTAATGGTAATAGTAGTTAGGATGATCTCTCACTAACATACCTCGAAGGTCATTAGGACTCATGCCCAGTCAATGCTGGGGGTTGTGTTCCAGTTGGTAAGCTCTACTATGCCGCTACTGTCATGACCCAACATCGTAGGCTGCGACTGGGGTCCAACCTGGACCCCCTATACCTACCTATCCATTATATTCATACTGAACTATGAACAAGGGGGTACTACTCGCAAAACCCCCAATGAGTTAAAACTTTTTCATGTTTCTGTAGCCTCTTCCATTCATATCATATCATAAAAGGGTACGCGCCGACGAGGCTGCCATAACATAAAAATATTTACAACATGCCGTATAGGCACAGCTGAAACAAACTTATAAACAACTCATATCCATATGTCTACAGACCTCTAGGAATAGTAACAACAACATATGGCTAGATAGGGCCCCCGCCGTACCCCTGAATGTACAAATATATACATTAAGTGACCAGTATCAAAAATTAGGCTCCAGAACAGTGAAGCACTTCCGACATAGCTGAGAAGAACTCCTAAGCTGACGGATCTCCAGAATGAACATCTGTACCTGTGGGCATAAAACGCAGTCCCTCCAAGAAAAGGGGGGTCAGTACGATATATGTACTGAGTATGTAAAGCATAATACATCGTAACTGAGGCCATAACTGAAATAGGGATGTAGGGGACAAGTATAACAACTTAACGAATTACTGTACCTGCACCTTAGGACACATAAATCATACACATCATCATATGCTGTGCCTAGCCCTCTAGTGAACTCGGTGTTATAAGCATTTTCTCATATTCACATGTCATCGTATCATCATGTATTTTATTTTATCATATCATCGTATACGGTATCATATCATCGTATACGGTATCATATCATCGTATACGGTATCATATCATCATATACGGTATAATCTTATCATATATGTCATCGTATTACATCCGGTTCACTACGGGGCTCAGGGTTATAAATGTATCACTCTAATGTCATATGCATGCCTACATAAAGTATCCGGCCCCTTTAGTGAGGGACTCGGTGAATGGAGTGGTGTACGTCTATAGCGTACCATCATAATATACATACCATACCCGGCCCTCTAAGGAGGGACTTGGTGTTCCTTCCTTATTGCGCCACATATACTATCATATTACAGCCAGCCCGGGACTCGGTGAATAATCATATCGTCATAACATATAACATATATCATACCTCACGTATGGAATCGTCTCCTTATGCGTGGAACTGTACAAATCTAGCCTGGAATGCGGTGAAAGAAATAGTAAAACTGTGCACGATAACTATTCTCGGCCCATCGTGGGATGCGGTGAAGGATGGGTTACAGTATGTATGAGTAGAGTAGTGGGAAACCATATGCAGCTAAGTCATTATCTGAGACTCGATGAAACAGTCAAGTAAACCATCACTTGAAGACTAGGGGAGTAATTATCCGAGGTACCCCTTTAGATGTCATTAGGGATTACATCAGTTGGGGCTTCAGGGATCACAGACATGCATCAAGATAATGCCACACAATTTATGCAATCAGAAATATGGTTTGTGCAATCAGAGACACGGTTATGCAATTAGAGACACAGTTATGCAATCAGAGACACAGTTATGCAATCAGAGACATTGATCCTTTAAGAGCCTTCAAGAAAAGGAGCTTGTATCTCCGCTTACTATTCACTATATAGCAGGCTCGAGAATAATAGTTTGACTACTTTCAGGCTTTTAATGGTTAGAAGTGACTACAAGTCACGAATTATACTCAGAGCTCATAATTGGATTTTTCTCCAAATCTATATCATATATCATTTCACTTAAAATCAATCCATTCCAAAGGAAAGAAGATATAGGCTTTACATGTACTAGTTTTCATCACATAGAAGACTTAAAGGCAATGACTCAGTTATTGCAGGAGTTCTAATATCAAGAAGTAAACGAGAATCTCGACTCATACCCAAGGCTTTATGAATGGATTGAATCCCAAATGTCATATACATATCATTTATATCTTACATCTAAGACATGCCAAAAGAAAAGAAGAATAGCTCTACATACTTATTCCAAAAATGCGCCAAAAGAAGGCTTCACATACCTTGTCTGAGTTATTCCTTATCCTGTTCGCCTTGTCGTCCTTTGAAACTATTCAACATTAAAGTAATACGAATATCAACCGCTCTTAACTTTCCAGCATCATAGGTTGCACCTTAGTATTAATGAAATCTATTTCCTTAGTCGTTTCCTTGACTAGTTCTTTAGTTTGCTAAGGCATTACCGAAACCTCCCCTATAATGTGCCCTATCCGAATTTCCAATTAAGTCCCAAAGACCTACAACCAACCAACAACAACAACCTGCAACATATGTTTAAGCAATTCACACCAACAATATACAACATAAACTCCAAACGACTTATTCAAAAATATGGTAGCACAATAGGGCGTCTAGCCCTTATTTTGTAACGCCTTTAATTATACGCAACGAGGGGTCATGTGGCTTCAACCAGCATCACCCTAACCCACATTAGAACATATTTAGGCCCTGAAACAACACATCACACCCATGCAACAACACCTCATACGAACAACACTATCCTTCGACGACAATTTAACTATAGCGATTCCAATTTAGTTTATTTCGAACGTCGAGCATTTCTACGACATTCTTAAACTTCCAGCAGCATACAAGGGGTTTAATACACCATATAACAACACCATAAACTTCAAATTGAAAGGAAAGACCTTACCTTTCCCAAAATTGGCCAAAACTCGCCAAAGCTATCAAAACGTGAATTCTAGACAGCCTACTGTCTTGTATTGTCGCTTAGTTTCGAAGGGGTAATTGAAGGAAACAAATTTGTTTCCTCAATGAAAGTTATAGACATGTGTCTTAGGGTTCCATAAAATTTTGAATTAACCCTACAACAATTTTGTACAAAACGATATGCCAAAATACCAATAGCAGTCCTTGTAGAATTTCTAAAATGAAATCTGGGCAGCAGCTCCCCCATGCTTCACCACCCTTTTTCAAGCAGAGAAAAGCAAAATTGGGTTTTAGAGTCTAAATGAAAGTTATATCCCTATTAAATATCTTTCGAAAACATCTTGAATCACTTGAAAAAAGCCTTACACAAGGAGTTATACTTGTATTACTAACAATAGTTTAATTCAAAAATGGGTCTGTTCCCTAGCGTTTATCTTTAAGCTTCTCTTAGTTTTCCAAGTGTAGAACTGAAAATACGGTTCTGTAGGCATCGTAATGTACATATATACACCTCCACGTACTTGAGGAACACCGTATATAATTAATTCACGGAGAAAAAATTAGAAACTTACCTTAGTTTTTCTCTTAAGCCGTGCTGCCTTCTTTGGCTCTCTAACGTTTTTCTCTCTTCCTTTCTCTTATGTTTGCTGAACTTTTGGATAAAAAACTTACCGTAAGAGTCATACAACAAAAATACATGGGATGCCTTGGATGTGACACATGTCATCCCCTTAGGGTGACACGTGTCGAGCTATAATTGGCCACCATATCATGCTGCCAACTAGAGGCTGCCACGTGGCAGTGGGGTCCACCCCCAAGCATCTGCATCACCTACTTGAACCTAAGTAGGTGCATCACCTGCTTGCTTGAGGTGCTGCCACGTGTTGCTCCTCCATTGGCTACGACGCATCGTCTTTTTTCCTTCCTCATGGGTTCGTAATCTCGTCTTATTTTAGGAGCCTATGTAATCCATGCTACGTAAGCTTGGTATGTCCTTAAGCAACCCAACCGTATAAGACTTCTAAATTGGTAGCTTACGTAGGTAAATCAACTCCTACGACTCATTACTTGGCCTCCAATTCCTTCTGGATTCTTATGACTCTATTTCCAACCTTCTCTACTATAGGGTATCACATTCTCCTTTCCTTGGAGTCGATTGATAGTGTCGTAGCTTATCCGTCTCACATGATAATGTCTAAAGAATTTAAGAGACATTCCGAGCTCGAGAGTGTGGGGTGTAACATCCTTCCCCCCTTTTGAACATTCTTCCTCGAATGTTGAATAAAACTTCCCTTAAGACTTTATACAAACTGTAGGAAGATTCCTTTCTATTGCAATAACATACATTTTCATTCAAGTAATTAATATATGAGTTCTAGGAGTGGTTTACCCGTAGACATTTGGAAATAGGTTCGGATACCTGTGTTTCATGTCCTCTTCAGTTTCCCAAGTTATTTCTTCATGATTCTTATTCCGCCACGGCGCCTTGACAAAAGCTACGTCCTTAGTTCACACCCCTTTTAATCTGCCAATCTAGGATGGAAATAAGTTGCCCCTCGTAGGATAACTCCCTGTTACATAGACCTCCTCCCCGGGAAATATTCTGGGAAGGTCGTTTATATACTTGCGGAGTATTGATCTGTGAAAACTGAATGTATTGCTTTAAATCAGACAGTAGGTCCCACTTATAAGCAGCTTTATCCATCATAACCCATATAAACTTATACTTCTGTAGAGTGTGAGGTTAGCTTGGACTATAACCTACCTTAATTTCCTTCCATTTCCGAATCGGGATTCCCATCCCCCGTAACAAGATATCAAGCCTCTGATGCTCCACTTCCTTTAAGCTATTATACAATTCCTCTTAATTCAACTTGTAACACCTTAGGTATGCTATCTTGCTCTTTTACTCAGATCTTCTTTCCAGTTTTACTACCAAACATTATGTTGTAATTCTTCCAGTTTTACTACCAAACATTATGTTGTAATTCTTACACAAACATATGTAGGTACTTAGAGAAATTCAGAAAATGCCTTAGCATCGCTATACTAGCGGCTTACCTCCTTCAGTCGAGGTCAGGGCTCCACTATGGCTTCTGCCCTTAATATCGATTATATCTTACTAGTTTTGCCTCGAACCATCTTACACATTTGTTTAATAGATTCTAAATATGGAAATCACATTGCTATTACTAATTTCTTTTTATCGAGTAATCATTTGACCTCGCTCTTAGTATGCCAATGTTCGTAAGCTGCAAAACTATTCTTGTGCCATTTTCATGAGGTGCGTTCAGATTTAGTCATAATCTTTTCTACTCTTGGCTTACTTTGTTCCATATGTGCCATTGCACTAACACGCACTTACAATCTCTTTTTGTCATACTGGTTTTGTTCCCTTTTCACTTCCCAAGGGGTCACCCATCCCAGTGCTACTCTCACCCAAGCACGCTTAACTTCAGAGTTTTGACGGAATCCGGTGCAGTAGTGCGGGTATAATTGCGTCCATCCCTTATGGTTCATTTGAAGTTTAAGTGTTCCCATTTATATAAGATAGCGTCAGTTGGTTTTCTCTTACGCTTGTACTTCTCTTGTCCACTTCCCCCTTTTAGGGTGTACCCATGTCATCCTCCATTTATTTTCAGCTATTCACACGCGAATGATTCTACTCCAACCTATTTAACGTGCCGCACCATATCTACATTTTCTGTTAAATCATCCATACGTTAGGTTGCCTTTATAGGAAGCCCTAGCACAACCATAAGGTGCTTTAGTCTTCGGAATATATCCTATAAAATATCATCTAATGGTTGATACTCGAGTAATATCCATCATGTAGCAGTGCATTCAAAGCCACATTCCATTCATCCCAATCAGTAATTAGCTCGTGCTCATAATTGGTTCAAATTCTCCACTCGGGAGTACTCATACTTTGATGATCCGTGTTTCCAGCTCCGCCATTATACTAACCTTATTCCAGTGGATACCACTTATCCTTCTAATAACCTCGTAATACAGCAGTTGTTCTGCAAATCTTTCCACTATAACTTGTCATAGTTTATCCCTATGTATCAATTCAGGCGATGCCTTACTATATTGTTTTATCCCGATCGATCAGTCTTCTCTAAGTCGTCTTCTATGGTCTACAGGTCCTTCCCAACTTCGTTCTATTATACCCATATCGACCTCCTAATTTTTATTGCCATTAATTCAGCAATTAACTCATTTCTCGAGGTCAACCATATCCGTTTAGTCAAATCTCATCATTGTTGTGAGCTCAACCTTTCAAGATATACTACAACCCTGTATCTCATTCTCTTTTTATTTCTACAAAAATTTGGGTAGAGTTTCCTCTGTATTTCTTACTATCTCAACACCTGCACGCAGAAAATACCAACAATGCCTCATAGGGCACACATATATATATTCATATCGTATCATATTGCAGCGACCCAGGGCACACATATATATTCATATCATCTCATATCGCAGCCACACAGGGCGCCCATATTAGCAGTATGAACATGGAATTACCTCGTATGTCCCCTCGAATTGCACCTGTTGCACTTTCCTGTATACTTTCCCTTTCATTTTTCAACTTTATATATCAATCGTATTGCAACACCTTACCTGACATAGGTCCTTCATGCCTCGGCTTACTTGTGTGCTTCGTAATATCCAATATTATCAGTTACTTTCTTCTATCGGCGTTGTCCTCCTGCTAAAATCACAGGTTAGTATGAGGAATTTCACTCCCTATGACTCGTCTCTATCACACGATCTTAGATCCAAAAGAAAGTAACATCCTAAATGTCATGTAACCTCTTGTCTATAGATGTGGTGCACAACACACCGGTAAATAAGACTCTACTAGATACGGTCTGTAGACACTCTAAGGACGAACTGCTCTGATACCACTTCTGTCACTACCCAACCCCGTAGGCCGCGACTGGGGTCCGACTTGGACCCCCGTATACCTACCTATCCATTATAGTCATACTGAACTATGAACAAGGGGGTACTACTCGCAAAAACCCCAATGAGTTAAAACGTTTTCATGTTCCTGTAGCCTCTTCCATTTATATCATATCATAAAAGGGCACACGCCGATGAGGCTGCCATAACATAAAAACATTTACAATATGCCGTATAGGCACAGCCGAAACAAACTTATAAACAACCCACATCCATATGTCTACAGACCTCTAGGAATAGTAACAGCAATATATGGCGGGACAGGGCCCCTACCGTACCCCTGATTGTACAAATATATACATTAAGTGACTAGTATCAAAAATTAGGCTCCAGAACAGTGAAACACTTCCGACATAATTGAGAGGAACTCCTAAGCTGATGGATCTCTAGAATGAACATCTGTACCTACGGGCATGAAACGCAGCCCCTCCGAGAAAAGGAGGGTCAGTACGATATATGTACTGAGTATGTAAAGCATAACACATCGTAACTGAGGCAATAACTAAAATAGGGATGCAGGGGACAAGTATAACAACTTAATGAATTACTGTACCTGCACCTTAGGACACGTAAATCATACACATCATCATATGCTGTGCCCGACCCTCTAGTGAACTCGGTGTTATAAGCATTTTCTCATATTCACATGTCATCGTATCATCATGTATTTTATTTTATCATATCATCGTATACGGTATCATATCATCGTATACGGTATTATATTAGCATATATGATATAATCTTATCATGTATGTCATTGTATTACATTCGGTTCACTACGGGGCCTGGGGTCGCAAATGTATCACTGTAATCTCATATGCATACCGACATAAAGTATCCGACCCCTTTAGTGAGGCACTCGGTGAATGGAGTGGTGTATGTCTATAGCGTACCATCATAATATACATACCGTACCTGACCATCTAAGGAGGGACTCGGTGTTCCTTCCTTATTTTGCCATATATACTATCATATTACAGCCGGCCCGGGACTCGGTGAATAATCGTATCGTCATAACATATAACATATATCACACCTCACGTATGGAATCATCTCCTCGTGCGTGGAACTGTACAAATCTAGCCTGGAATACGGTGAAAGAAATAGTAAAACTGTGCACGATAACTATTCCCGGCCCATCGTGGGACGCAGTGAAGGATGGGTTATAGTATGCATGAGTAGAGTAGTGGGAAACCATATGCAACTAAGTTATTATCTGAGACTCGATGAAACAGTCAAGTAAACCATCACCTGAAGACTAGGGGAGTAATTATCCGAGGTACCCCTTTAGATGTCATTAGGGCTTACATCAGTTGGGGCTTCAGGGATCACAGACATGTATCAAGATAATGCCACACAATTTATGCAATCAGAAACATGGTTTGTGCAATCAGAGACACGGTTATGCAATCAGAGACACAGTTATGCAATCAGAGACATTGATCCTTTAAGAGCCTTCAAGAAAAGGAGCTTGTATCTCCGCTTACTATTCACTATATAGCAGGCTCGAGAATAATAGTTTGACTACTTTCAGGCTTTTAATGGTTAGAAGTGACTACAAGTCACGAATTATACTCAGAGCTCATAATTGGATTTTTCTCCAAATCTATATCATATATCATTTCACTTAAAATCAATCCATTCCAAAGGAAAGAAGATATAGGCTTTACATGTACTAGTTTTCATCACATAGAAGACTTAAAGGCAATGACTCAGTTATTGCAGGAGTTCTAATATCAAGAAGTAAACGAGAGTCTTGACTCATACCCAGGGCTTTATGAATGGATTGAATCCCAAATGTCATATACATATCATTTATAGCTTACATCTAAGACATGCCAAAAGAAAAGAAGAATAGCTCTACATACTTATTCTAAAAATGCGCCAAAAGAAGGCTTCACATACCTTGTCTGAGTTATTCCTTATCCTGTTCACCTTGTCGTCCTTTGAAATTATTCAACATTAAAGTAATACGAATATCAACCGCTCTTAACTTTCCAGCATCATAGGTTGCACCTTAGTATTAATGAAATCTATTTCCTTAGTCGTTTCCTTGACTAGTTCTTTAGTTTGCTAAGGCATGACCGAAAATTGGGCAGCACCTCCCCTATAATGTGCCCTATCCAAATTTCTGATTCGGTCCCAAAGACCTACAACCAACCAACAACAACAACCTTCAGCATATTTTTAAGCAATTCACACTAACAATATACAACATAAACTCCAAATGACTTATTCAAAAATACGGTAGCACAATAGGGCGTCTAGCCCTTATTTTGTAACGCCTTTAATTATACGCAATGAGGGGTCATGTGGCTTCAACCAGCATCGCCCTAACCCACATTAGAACATATTTAGGCCCTGAAACAACACATCACACCCATGCAGCAGCACCTCACACGAACAACACTATCCTTCGACGATAATTTAACTATAGCGATTCCAATTTAGTTTATTTCGAACGTCGAGCATTTCTATGACATTCTTAAACTTCCAGCAGCATACAAGGGGTGTAATACACCATATAACAACACCATAAACTTCAAATTGAAAGGAAAGACCTTATCTTTCCCAAAATTGGCCAAAACGCGCCAAAACTATCAAAACGTGAATTCTGGACAGCCTACTATCTTATATTGTCGCTTAGTTTTGAACGGGTAATTGAAGGAAATAGATTTGTGTCCTTAATGAAAGTTATAGACATGTGTCTTAGGGTATCATACAATTTCTAATTAACCCTACAACAATTTTGTACAAAACGATATGCCCAAAATACCAATAGCAGTCCTTGTAGAATTTCTAAAATGAAATCTGGGCAGCAGCTCCCCTATGCTTCACCACCCTTTTTCGAGTAGAGAAAAGCAAAAATGGGTTTTAGAGTCTAAATAAAAGTTATTAACCTATGAAATATATTTCCAAAACATCTTGAATCACTTGAAACGAAGCCTTACACAAGGAGTTATACTTGTATTACTTACAACAGTTTAATTCAAAAATGGGTCTGTTCCCTAGCATTTTCTCTTTAAGCTTCTCTTAGTTTTCCAAGTGTAGAACTGAAAATATGGTTCTGTAGGCATCGTAATGTACATATATATACCTCCATGTACTTGAGGAACACCGTATATAATTAATTCACAAAGAGAAAATTAGAAACTTACCTTAGTTTTTCTCTTAAGCCGTGGCTGCCTTCTTTGGCTCTCTACCATTTTTCTCTCTTCCTTTCTCTTATGTTTGCTGAACTTTTGGATAAACAACTTACCTTAAGATTCATACAACAAAAATACATAGGCTGCCTTGGAGGTGACACGTGTCATCCCCTTAGGGTGACACGTGTCGAGCCATAATTGGCCACCATATCATGCTGCCAACTAGAGCCTGCCACATGGAAGTGGGTCCACCCCCCAAGCAGCTGCATCACCTACTTGACCCTAATTAGGTGCATCACCTGCTTGCTTGAGGTGCTGCCACGTGTTTCTCCTCCATTGGCTGCCACACATCGTCTTTTCCCCTTTATCATGGGTTCGTAATATCGTCTTATTTTAGGAGCCTATGTAATCCATGTTACGTAAGCTTGGTATGTCCTTAAGAAATCCAATCGTATAAGACTTCTAAATATGTAGCTTACGTAGGTAAATCGACTTCTACGACTCATTACTTGGCCTCCAATTCCTTCTGGATTCTTATGACTCTATTTCCAACCTTCTCTACTATAGGGTATCACATTCTCCTTTCCTTGGAGTCGTTTGATAGTGTCGTAGCTTATCCGGCTCACATGATAATGTCTAAAGAACTTAAGAGACATTCGGAGCTCGAGAGTGTAGGGTGTAATAGCCAAATCCATAGGAGCCTAGGGCATCAACGATCGCAGATCTCGAGGCCCCAATACTTGAGCCTTCAGCCCCACAATCAGGGCTAGAGGATAGGGTGATAAGAGATGCAGTTTTGTTGCTAACCAGATTTGTCGCAGGGAAGGCTCGAAGGCATAGGAGGGGGAGAAAGGGGCAACACAGAGGGCGACAGCCCGATAGAGGTTATGATAGAGGCCAACATAAGAAAACTAGGTCAGCTGGGGATTTGGGGGAGTTTCAAGGCAGACAGCCTCAGCAGTATGGTAAATACCCTTTCCAACCAGGTTGGAGTGCACCCTTTCATGTCCAGGTGGGAGATTCGATAGCATGGAAGGTCTAGAAGTCGGTCAAAACTCCAGGGTGCTAGGTCCATAGATGGGTAAGGGTTAACGTTAGTCGAGGCCGCCTTTACCTCAGTGTCCTCATTGTGATAGGGCTCATTTTAGGAAATTCCATTTGGGGATGGGTGCTTGTTTTACGTGTGGCCGTCAAGGCTATCTCATGAGAATGTTCCAATTCGGAGGTAGGTTACGTGGTGCAGCTCCGCTTGTGGGGACAGTTGCAGGTTCTTCTTTTTAGTGGTTGCGCGCCCAGTGGGACAGGGTACTTATACATCAAAAATGTTTGGGGCTGTGGTAGGGGCCTTGGTGGACCTTCTAGTTCTAGCGGTCCTTCTAGTCGCATTTATTCTTTAACTAGCGGACAGGGCCAGGAGGCGCCACTAAATATGGCCACAGGTATGTTACAAATCTTCTTCCAGGATACATATGTATTGATAGACCCAAGCTCCACTTTATCATATATGTATCCCCTTTTATTGCTAGTCAAATCGGAAAAAAACCCAAATTAACGAACCCGTTCACCAATAGGAGAATTTATTGTGAAAAAGCACGGTGAGTGTAGATAGTTGTCATACCTTGGCTAACTTATGGGAGAAATGATAAGAAAGTTCTAACGGAGGCATCTAGGATAGTATTATAACCAAGTTTGAAACATGCGTCATCAGGTTATAAGTCCTCCAGAAGGGGGAATTCAAAATGATGATAAGAACCTTCTAATTTTGTTAAAGTTTCGTACGTAGGTAACCTAAGGCATAAATATTGTACAATATACCAAATGTGTTGGGAAAGAATCATACGCATTTGAAAATTTTGAAATAAGGGCATAAGGTAGGACACAAACAAATAGTGATAGGGAAACACCCTAAAGGGGGGAAGTGGCTTTAAGCGAAATCCCATGCTGGAATAAGCTAGAAAGATCTAAAAACCAGTAATGAACGGGTAAAAGCCAAGATGATATCTGAGACAGTGTGGAGGATTAGTGGGGAGAACCTTGAACAGTATAACATCAAAGAATGGATACATATAAAGGGGATGAATACGATAAGGTAATCACAATAAGAACGTAAAGATATTGTAAGGGATAGCCAGGCTACACATGACTAAAGGCTAGGATGTTGATAACAGAGTTACTGGCTACTGACATTGTGATATACAAGTAACAAAAGAGAAAGGATAAGAAGTCTCTCCTATATTGGAATATGAAAAAACTTAAGAGTAGGTGAAGGAAATGAAACAGGTATGACAAAAGAGACTAGTATAGCGACGCTAAGGCATTCACTACAAGAAATAGGACTTATTGTGATGACATTTAGTAGCGTCTCTAAGTGTTGCAACAAAAGTTACATATTTAGTGGCAACAACTGAAGTCGCTATAATATATAAATATTTAGTGACAAGTAATCTTAGGCCGCCTCTAAAAAGCGTCGCTAATTGTCAATTCTCAATTCCCGCTAGCACCAAAAAATTTGGCTCCAAATGTTCAGTGGGGACTTGTAAATAATTACTGGTAAATGTTTATACAGGCGACTTGGTTACCTCTATTACTCTAAATTTTCAGTGGCAACTTGTAAATAATGCTACTGAAAGTTTTATTTAATTTTAAAATAAAAAAATGATTCAATTAAAACAATAGCAGTGCATCCTCTTTCTTCCTTTTTCTTTATTTCTCCATCTCTCTACAAACTTTTCTCCCCTTTCTCTTTAATTAAATCTTCTTAGAAGAAACCCTTAGATCATTTTGAGGGTTTCAATTTCTCTACAACCAGAAATATATTGATCAAGGTTTCAACTTTATCGCCTCTAACAAGTGAGTTGTTCAAATTTAAGAAACCCAAAAGCCCTAATTTAAAATTGTGACTCCATCAGGTGTATTTTTTTTACCTATTTCTTTTTGGTGGTAGTTTTTTCCATTCACCTCCCACTCCTTTAAACCAATCAAAAATATATAGAAGCTGAGTAGAAGGAGGAAGGAAGAGAGTTCAATTATTGAAAATCATTGCGGGGGTTAAAGTTGATCTAATTTCGATGTTTTGAAGTTGTTTGATATTTTTGAAGGTATAACTCATGTTTATTCTATTTTATTTTTTGCATTTTATTAATTCTCGGTCTTGACTGTCGTCTATGAGTTTACTCCCTCTGAGTAAGCTGAAAGTTTTCTTTTGAAATTTTAGATCTTTTGATGTTGTTATTGTGATTGTATATTCATAGTACATTGGGTATCTTGAATTTAGTGATTTATGCAGAGAAAAGATGCTTCTTTCTTGTTAAAATTATCAATTTTTAGTTTTGAAGATGATGTATCATATTAATTTTGAATTATTGAGTTATTAGAAAGTTAATAAGTATTTAATTTGCAGAATACAGCTTTTTTTCTTGAAATAGATGGGTAAAACTAATTTTTGTTGCTTTATTAACTTATGAGCACCAACTTTGATTGGTGGTGTGTTTTGTGTCTATTTTATTTGCAATAAGGCGCTAATTAGCACTCTAGATTTTATATTTGGTGAGTTTGATAACTTTTTTCGTAAGGAAAATAATGACTGGTGTTTTGTTGTTTTTCTTTTATTGATTAGTGTAATGCTTTAATCATTGAACTAAAAATTTAGTCCACTTCACCTTATTGATAACAAAAGTTAGCAAAATTGTAGGAGTAGGAAGTATTGATCATTTTACTTAGCTCTAGAAAGTATTTATTGGCTGTCAACCTTTATTCAATTATGATTAATCTCTTGGCTGTAGTTTTAGCTTGTAAATGTGAGAAATTAACAAGAAAAAATGAGATTAATCAGTTCACTAAGCTATGCAAATCTTACATTATCACATCATAATTATTTTTATTGGCCGTGTTATCCTAATTTGAATTAGTTTGCACAACTTATATAAGCCAAAAGAATCAAGAAAATACCGACTTACCAAATTGTAATTTTCATTTGAGGATGTATGGAGAAATAATTTCTATATTTTACTAGTATTTCTGCTTTCAATTATTATACTACTCTCAGTTGGTAAATTTTCTTTATAATATCTCAATGTTGATCACTGGATTATATAAAATCTGATGGATATGTCACTTTTTCATCTTGGTGATCTGTTATTGAGGATGTCACTTATAGAGTTATTTGCTGAAGAGTGTACATTTTTTGTTGACCTTGTTCTATAAACTAACGACCATCATATCCATTCATTAGTAGATGTGTGAAATTGTTAACATTCATTTTTGCTATTATTTTAGTTGTTGTAAATATACCTGATTTAGAGATGTGAATTTCTGTCATGTTGCACTATAACAATTGGGATCCCACAACGCTCTTATTTAACATCAACAAGGATCCTTTAGAACAATGAATACTTGTTATTTATAATCTGTTCAGTTTTAATACTTTAAGACTAAATTTAATGGTCTAATTTTGATATACAAAGTCCTCTGACTTTCAGCCTTAATTATTCACCCCATATGCATGTAAAATCCTCTTTTGTTCTAAATCTTCTTGCATCTGTTCCCTAGACCATGAGAATGCAATGCTTCTTTGTCTTCACTTGGTACTAAATTACTGATTTTAGAGTTAAAGATTGATAATTAGTGGCATACTAACAAGCTACTTCATGATAGAAATAACTTTGCACTTGATTTTCCTGATCATACTTACATGCATAGTTAAGCTTAGAGCTCTATGAAATGATAATGTTCAAAGAATTGGCTATTTTTAGACTCCTTATATCTGAAGTACTTACAGCTATGCAATATGAAAGCTTAGATTAAAAAATAGTTGCCCAAGCTTTTGATCCTTAATTCAAATATTTCTAGAATGGTCCTTAACCCCCAATAACCCATTTCTTGTGTCCATATTGACATGGAAGGCTTCTCACAAACCATCATTATCTCAAAAATATCTGTCTTAACATTTATGTCCTTGTATTTTTTTTAATTACTCCTTTTTGCTTCTTCAATAGCTTAGGAAGCTTAAAATTTGGGAGAATAAATGACACATATATTTAATCTATAATAGCTTTTGAGTTTCTCTTTAGTTGACATAATACTATTGAGGTGAAATATGATTCTTTTTCATGATGAAAAGGTGCTTTTCCGTGACACATTAAATTAAAAGAGAAGCAAAGAATCTAGTTCTTGAGTGCACGCTGTCTATTAGTTTTTATCTCATGTTTATGAGTTGATATTTTCTCCGACTTGTAGATATATATTTTAGGCTTTCTTATTGATTTCTAATTCTGATGCTTCTCCTTTTTCTATGTTTATCTGATGTTGAAGGAAATAAAAGGAATAGGATGAGGTAAAATCAGGAGAGGTGTGAGAAGTTGTGGACATAGCAATTTTAGAGGACATGGAAGTTAGAAAATGACATCTATCCACAAACACAACTAATAGGGATTACCAAGATATCTCTAGAGATAGGACAATCACGTAACCCAAGTCAATGGCCTCTACTAATAGAAAAAGATGTTACACGAATAAATAGTTGCTATTGAGACAAGAATGCAATAGGTACTTGATTGCTCCTCCTTAAAAAGTCTTCTCCTTTTCTACACAATTCTTTTTTCTTACCTTTTGACAATTATTTTGTGACTTGCTTCATATATGTTGTTGGATTGTTCTTTTAAATCTTATTTTATTTATGACACATATAAAGTGTTTGAAAAATATTTGTGAGATAAAGTAAGCACAAAAAAATTATTACTATAGTGTTTTGAGTCTTCTTTTCTGTGTTAGAAAAGGGTATTGCTGTTGTCTTTGTTTTCAGTAAAATTTTATATGATTTTGTTACGGTAAATATTTTTAATTATGCTAAACTGGGAGGCTAAACTAGAAAAGGGATGTTGTTGTTGTTGTGTTCTTGTAAAATCTCTTTTAACAGTTAATTGGAGTTGACCGATTAACATCTTGACAAGCTTTGTGGCATATGATATTGTAGCTTATTTAAAGAAAAATAAAACCCTTTGAGTATTAGAGAATGATCACACAAATCAGTAGTGGAGATTATCATATAAACTATTTTTGAAAAATTCAATAGTCTCGATTGTGGAAATATTGAGATCAAAGCTGCAAACTACAAAGCATCACAACTCATATTTTAAATCAAAACATTAGAGTTATTATGTGGTCTAAATCTTGAGAATTGAATGAAATGCCGGTTAGCATTTAAAAATACCTACTAAGGTTGTTTGAACACTAATTTCAAGAGGTTGAAAAGTTTTACATTTAGTTTCTTTCCCAAAAAGACATACTTGTTAGGTTGGAAAAAGTTTAAAATTTCAAGAGGGTGTTTGAATTTGTACAATTTTAGTAATTCAGAAATAAGTGAAAGAAAGTTGGCTTAGTCTTGGTAAGGTGCATATCTCAAGACCTTGATTATCTCAAGACCTTGATGAATGACTTGTATATTTCTTATTTGATTTAGGGAAGAAGTTAAGCTTTCAACTATATCGTAAGTTTTTAACAAGTTTGTAATTTATGATGGTCTTGCTTATTTACATGATATATATAAATTACCAAGATGGTAGCTGCTTCTTGAACTTGCTATTGCCTACTATTTATTATTTGACCTAACCCTAATAATTTTTTTAAAGTATTAGTTGTTTTCTTTTGTGTGTTTTCTTCACACTTCCACTCTCAATTACATTTGCTTTCTGTATATTGCACTGGGAGCGTCTTCATCTGTCTATAACTTTTGATCCATTTCTATTTTTCTTTAAATTTATCTTGAGAAGTGTTTGAATTTATCTTGAAAAGTGTTTGAACTATTATGTGATTGATTTTTAAAATCTTAATCGCTCTGTCATCCTTTTTATTATAATTAGCATTAGATTGTGAGATTTTTCAAAGTGATTCTATGTTCTTTTTGTAACAGAGATAAGCTTTTTAAACAATAGGGCTGACCAAGGAAGAGCTTGAAGGCATGTTATGAAAGCTTTTTTTTTAAAATCATATGTATATATGCATACAATGTCACTTATACACTAAACAATATGTAGTTGACTTTCTAGTAATGCACTTATAATATACGGTTTGAGAATACTTTTGCAGTTTGTAGAATACTATTGGATGCTTTTAATAATTGTATATTAATTTTAGAGAATTCAGTTGCATTGAAAATTTGCTATCATTTTTGTTGTTTTATGGTAGTAAATCTGATTTAGAGGGGACAAATTTAGTAGTTTTTGTAGCATCTATTATTGCTGCTAGAAGTTGTTCTTTTGTAACAAAGTGAAACTTGCCACAGATGGAAAACTAGTTTTTGTGGCGATAAGGATCGCTACTAAAGAGTCTTTTTCAGTAGCAACATGGAAGTTGTTGTTGATAGTTTATTGGTTTTGTGACAACAAGAGTTTCTACTAAAAGTCCTTTTTAGAAGTGATATGGAAGTTGCTGCAGATAAGATTTGCCTTTTTGTGGCGACTATATCGTCCTAAATCTTATTTTATTTGTGGCAACTTGACCATGATCTTTGGTGTGATAACTATTTTTTGTGGCATGCAAGTTGATTTATTGTGGCGATATTTATCGCCGCAAAGGTGCATTTATTGTGGTGACTTTCCATTATCGTCACAAAAAACCTCTAGTTATGAAAGTACTAGCTACAATGCAATTGTTGTTGCTATATACTTTTAGTGGCGACTAGTGGGCCTTTTGTGGCAACATTTGTTGCCACAATAAGTCACAATTCTTGTAGTGATTCTTTAGACTTCTCTAAGCACCTACACACGTTTGTATAAAGATTATAATATGATGTGTGATAAAGGAACTGGAGAGAAGGTCCGAGTAAAAGTGCGGTATAACATGCCTACAACATTATAAGCTGGATTAAGAGGGATTGTGCAATAGCTTAAACAAAATTGCGTATCAAAGGCTTGATAGCCTGTTACGAGGGATGGAAATTATGACTCGGAAATAGAAGGCAATTAACATAGGTTATAGTACTGGCTGACCTCGTATTTTATGGAAGTATAAGTTCATATGGGCTATTGTGGATAGGCTGACAGGAATCAACCCACTTCTTTCCAGTCAGGACCATGTATTCGGCCAAGGACTATACGAGACTATATAATAAGAAAATAGTACAACTTCGCGGGATCCCCATAGCTATAATCTCAGACAGAGAAGCCCCATCTATAGCTAACTTCTAGAAGGAATTGGGAACTTAGGTGAATCTTAACACAACCTTTCACCCTCAGACTAATGGACAGGCCGAGCGCACTATGAAAATGCTAGAAACTATGTTGCGGGACTATATTATTAACTTTAGAGGTAGCTGGAGTGATTGCCTGTCACTTATTAAAGTGCTTCTAATAGCATCCATATAGCACCCTAGAAGGTTTCGTGTAGCAGAAGACGCAGAGCACCTACTAGTGGTCTCGAACACGGGCCAACAGGCTATTGATAAAGTGAAACCCATTTAGGAGAAACTAGTAGCAGCTCAGAGTTAATAGAAGTCATTTACAAATAGTCGACGTCAACCTTTCAAGTCAAAGTGGATGAATGAATATTTATGAAAGCGTCACCAGTGAAAGGTTTAACAAGACTCGACAAGAAAGAGAAATTTAGCCCTTATCAGACCATTCATAGCATAGGCAAGGTTGCCATTGAGTCAGACCTACCCTCTAGTTTGAAGCAATATATTCAGTTTCCATGGATCAATGCTCCATAAGTCTATAAGCGACCCTCCTAGACTAGTCTCTGTGGATGAGGTCCACATAACGGAGAAGTTATCCTACGAGGAGCAACCTATCGTCATCTTAGGTTGGAAAATTAGAAGGTTGCAAACTAAGGACGTGGCTCCCATCAAAGCATATGATGAGATAAGGATAAAGAAGAAATATCCGGATGGATTCCTTACGACTACAGGTAATCTAAACTCCTGAATCTATGGGGTTGATGAGTAGGATGCCTATGGATGACAACTGGTATAGAAAATTCCCAAAGTCCTGGTAAGACCTCATAAAACTAACTAACATTCGAGGACAAATGTTTTAAAGGGGCAAGGATGTTACAACCTAGACTCTGGAGCTAGAAATGTTTCATAAGCTTCTTAGAAGTTATCATGTGAGTCGGATAATCTACAAAACTATCAAACAACTCTAAGGAAGGGAAAATGTGAAACCCCATAGTAGGGAAGGTTGGAAATAGGGTCATGAGAAGTCGGAAGGAGTTGGAGACCAAGTAATGAGTCATAGGACTCAATTTACCTACGTAAGCTACTAACTTAGAAGTCTTACATACCTAAGCTACTTGAGGATATACCAAGCTTACAAAGCACGGATTACATAGGCTTTTAAAATAAGACTAGATTACGAATCCACGAGGAAGAGAAGAGAAGGACACGTGACAGCACCTCAAGCAAAAAGGTAACCCACCTAATTAGGGTCAAGTAGGTGACCCACCTACTTGGGGTGGTGGAACCCACTGCCATGTGGCAGCCCCTCCTTGATTGCATGGATACGGTGGCCCAATAGGGGATGGACACGTGTCACCCTTAGGGGATAACACATGTTACCTCCTAGGAACACCTATATATATATGTATAAATGACTATTAAATTCAGTACATGTTCAAAAAAATCAGCCAAGGCAAAAAGAAGAACAAAACCCTAGTTTGGAGAGAAAAGGGTGACGGCTACGAGGAAAAAAAAGGTAAGTCCCGATTTTGCTCCGTAAATTAATTATCTAGGGTATACCATGATGGTATGGAGGTATTAATAGTATAAATTTATGGTTTGTATCATCACCAAAGGGATATAAAGAAGCCACGACGTTTTAATCGCGTTAGAAGAGTTTCCGAGGCGCAATTTGGCAAAATTTAGCCAATTTCGGGTTGGGTAGGATTTCTTCTTTAAATTTGGACTTTATGGGGTTGTTATGGAGGGTATTATGTGCCTTTAATGTGTCTGTAAGTGTGAATATTTCATATGGAGGCTTTGCGTCCGAAACAAACTAAACTAGAGTTGCTATAGTTAAATTGTAGTCGAAATGAGGCGTTGTGCGTGTGGGGGCTGATGCTGGTCATGTGGTGGTGTGTTATAGTGATGGAAAATGTTATAAAAGAGGTGTGGGTGCTTCTGGTTTCAGCCACCCGACCCTCCGGTTTGTGTGGTTAAAAGTATTGCAAAATGAAAACTAAAAACCCTATGTTGGTATCGTGGTTTCGAGCGAGTCGTTTGGAGTTTATGTTGTATAATGTTGATATGAATTGCATATATATATATATATATATATATATATATATTATGCAGGTTATTGTTGTTGGTTGGATGTAGTTATTAGGAGTGTAATTAGAAATTCGGATAGGGCATATTATAGGGGAGGTGCTGCCCAATTTACGTTAACTCCTTAACTAACTAAGGAACTAGTCGAGAAGGCGAATAAGGAATTGATTCCTATAGGTGATTGATTATGGATTTAGGAGCTGGAAAGTCGAAAGTCACTAACATTCATATTACTTCTGTGTTAAATAGGTTAAAGGAGTACCGAAGTGAGCCTGAATGTGATTAATCCATAACAGATATGTAGAGCTACTGTTCTTTTCTTTTGGCATGTCTTAGGTATAAGTTATGAATGGTTGTATATGAAACATGGGGATAATTCCACTCATGAAACTCCAAATGTAATTCATAGACTTTACTCACTTTGTGATGTTAAGACTCCTGTAATAGTTGAGTTATTGTCTTTAAGGCTGCTAGATCATGAACAGTAATATATGTAAGGCCTGTCTCTTCTTCCTTTTGGAATGTCTTAAGTATAAATGCAATGTAATATGATACGAGGTGGAGGAAGTTCCAGTTATAAGCTCTGGGTATAACTTGTGACTTTTATGCATTACTTGATATTAGGATGCTTACAGTAGTTGAACTACTACCCTCGAGTCTCCTATCTGATGAATAATAATTGAATGCATCAGCTCCTATTCCTAAGGTCTCTGCGATGACAAACATCTCTACTTCTGTAAGCTGTTTAACCTTATCTCGATATACATCTACGATCCCTGAAACTCCAGCTAATATGATCCCGAATGGTATTTAGAAGGTACTTAAGACGATTACTACTCTAGTTTTCAGGTGACGGTTCACTTGACTGTTTCATTGAGTCTCAAATGATGATTTAGTTGCATATGGTTTCTCACTACTCTACTCGTGCACATTGTAACCCATCTTTCTCCGAGTCCTATAGAGAGGCTGGGAATGCGGTCGTGCCTAGCTTTACTCTTCGCTCACCGAGTCCCAGGCCGGTTATATATATATATATATATATATATATATATATATATATATATAGAAGTATACAATGATGAAATGCCATATACGATGAAGTGAAGCATACGATGATGCCATATGTGATGATGCTCGTCACCGCATCCTGGGCCAGACATGTACATGATGATGTGATGGAAAACATGGATCGGGCCGTATGTTCCTCGGCATTATTTTAAAATATGGATCGGCCTGTATGTTCTTTGGTATTATTTTAAAATATAGATCAGGCCGTACGTTCCTCGGCATTATTTTAAAGTATGGATTGGGCCTAACGTTCCTCGGTATATTTTACTATATGATATTATCCCCGAGTCCCATAGCGGGTCGGGTGCGGTACGACATGTACACCACTCTTTCACTGAGACCCTCACTAAAGGGATAGATATGATAGATAGGCATACACATGAAAACATAGTGAGGTACTGGTAATGTATGAAATAATACCGTATACGAAGGTATGATGCCGTACATGATTACATGGTAACACCGAGTCCCACAACGGGCCGGGAGTGATATGTGAGGATGATATGCATGCCCTTTTTTCATAAGGTGTAGGTATAGTGAATTGTTAACTGTCATACTTGTTTCCTGCATCCCCATTTCAGTTGTTGTTTCAGTTATGATATGTTATGCTCTGTATACTCAGTACATATGTCGTACTGACCCCGTTCTCTAGGATGATGCGTTTCATGCCCACAGGTACAAACGTTCACTTTGGAGATCCGCCAGCTTAGGGTTTCCACTCAGCGATGTTGGGAGCATTCCACTATTCCGGAGCCTAACTTTTGATACTAGTCATGTAATATGTATATAATTATTTATCTAGGGGTACGACGGGGGTCCTGTCTCACCATATGTTGCTGTTACTATTTTTAGAGTAAGGATAAGAAATCTCTCATATATTGGGATAGTAAGAAATACAGAGGAAACTCTACCCAAATTATCCTAGAAATAAAAGGAGAGTGAGATACGGGGTTGTAGTATTTCTTGCCCATCATAAGAAGGAGATTATGTACAAATAATGTTCTCTAAAGGGTATAAGAGTGATATGAAATTCCTCGGGCACAAAAAAAGAGGTGGACATAGGCTGGCGAAATAAAAGGACTACGAAGAGAGGCACTTGGGATAGACATGATTAATTAAGTATGAATATCGGGCAAAGAGGGAGATAGATAGCTACAAATTAAAGGTTTAGTACAACGAAAAGCTGAGAAGACAAGACCGCTATTAAAGTGAAATTAATGAGATTTCGAGTAAAAATAAAAGTGAGCATCACGTACATGAAAAGGATGAAAGCTCATGAGGCATAAAGAAGTATTGTGTATACGTAACTCCACCTTAGAGATTAGTGAGATTCTTCAAGGAGAGGGGATGTCGATTTATAGAACAACTGCTGCATTATGAAGTTATTAGAAGAACAAGTGGTACCAATTGGGATAAGGCTAGGGCTATGACAAAGCTTGGGACACTGAGTGTCAGAATGTAAGTACTGCCTAGTCGAGAATTAGAAATAACTATAATTACTAGCTAGTTATTAATCAAAATAAATAGAATGTGGCTTCGAATAAATTGCTACGGGACTCGAGTACCAATGATTAAACTAGATCAGCACCTCACGATTAGGTTAAGCTGTCATACATGGACAACCAGAGGTACAGATGATATAAAGGAAGGCATAGACCTAGTGCAGTGTACCAAATGTATTGGGAAAGAATCATACGTATTTGAAAAGTTGAAATAAGGGCATAAGGTAGAGCACAAACGGATAGTGCTATGAGTACACCCCTACAGTTCCTAGGTAGGGGATTTGATAGCACAGTGTATTTAAGAGCCGGTCAGAGCCCTAGGGTTTTAGGCTCGCAAATGAATAAGGGTTCGCGTCAATTGAGGTTATCTTTTCCCCAATGTTCTTATTGTGGTAGGTTTTATTTTGCGGAATGCCATTTTGCCACTGATGCTTGTTTTGCTTGCGGCTGTCAGGGCTATGTTATGAGGGAGTGCCCATCTAGGGGCAGGCCGGGGAGCGCAGTCTAGCCTACCAGGTCAGTTGCCAGTCCTTCTTCTTCTGTGGTTGTGCGCCCTATGGGGCGGAGTCTGCAGACACTAGTAGGACATAGTAGAGGCCCTGGCGGAGCTTCCAGATTCAGTAGCCCTTCAAATCGGATATACTTCCTGGCTAGTAGACGAGGCCAGGAGGCGTCACCAAATATGGTTACAGGTATATTATCAATTTTCTTCCAGAATATATATACATTGATATTAGTAGCCCTGTGTGGCTGCAATATGATACGATATGAATATATATGTTGGCCCTGTGAGGCATTGTTGGTATTTTCTGCATGCAGATGTTGGAAGCGCTCCACTATTCCGGAGCCTAACTTTTGATACTGGTAATGTAATATGTATATATTTGTATATCTAGGGGTACGGTGGGGGCCCTGTCCCACCGTATATTGCTGTTACTATTCTTAGAGGTCTGTAGATATGTGGATATGGGTTGTTTGTGAGTTCGTTTCGATTGTGCCTATATGGCATGTTATAAATGTTTTTATGTTATAGTAGCCTTGTTGACTTGCGTTCCCTTGCATGTTTGACATAAGTGAAAGAGGTCACACGTACACAAAAAAATGTTTTAACTCATTGGGGTTTTTGTAAGTAGTATCACTTTGTGCATAGCTCGATTTGACTACATCGGAGGTATATGGGGGTCCAAGTCAGAATCCAATCGTGGCCTACGGGGTTAGGTCGTGATAGGTCTGTAGACCTATGTATGTGGGTTGTTTGTGAGTATGTCATTCTATACATGTTATTGTGTTGTGGAAGCCTTATCGGCTTACGTACCCTTTCATGATATAGTACGAATGAAAGAGGCCATACGTACATGAAAAAGTTTTAATTCATTGGGATTTTTGTAAGTAGTATCACTTTATTTATAATTCGAGAAGACTACAACTAATAGGTATGTATACGGGGGTCCAGGTTGGACCCTAGTCACGGCCCACGAGGTTGGGTCATGACAAAAGCTATAAAATATGGACAACCCCACCAAGAAGAGAAAAGAAGTCCGCCCATCTCAAGTCATCACATAACCCAACTAGCATAATTGGTGAGTCTGTTAATTGGTCTCCTGCTGAAGAAGCTTTGTTTCACAAGTTAGAAGTTAAGAGTCACAAGAAAAATGAAACATACTTGGCTACCTTTTTATCTTGCTGGTTGTGTGTATTTGTGCTTCCTACGAAGGAGGATGAATTTATTCATTCGGGCGTCTTCAGAATTGCTTGTCATTTAGCATGTGGATGAAGAGTTAGCCTTGCATTTCCAGTCTTAGCCAGCATTTACAAAGGTCTAAATATAATTTCAAGATGCTCACGACTTGATCTCATCCAAACTTGTTTTCCAATTCATTATGTGTATGGTTGGTTGGCATATTACTTCAAGACTCATTACCCATTAACAGGTGGACCAACCGGTCCTCTTATGGCTTCCTTTTCTGGTGAAGGTGCTGTCAGGTATTTTGAAAAAGAGGATGCAAGGAAGCGTATATATGGAGGGGGAACCATTTCTTGGGATGCAACATTGATCAAAAGGCCTAATGCTCATCACTACCATGATGATGGCACCAAAAAGGAATTTGAATTGAATTTTTTTATGAGACTTCACTCAAACTATCTCACTTTAAGAGATGAAAATATCTTTATTGTGGAGCCTTATAGTCCCCATATATTCAGTTATCAAATTGGCTTTTTTCAAGATTTTTTTAGTCGATTAGATCGAGATTTTTGTGAAGCTTCATTAGCCGAGGGCTTAAGGCTTGCACGGATTTATGTGCTGACAAAATCTAGGCCAAGAGCAATATTTCCTCCTAGTGGGTCCAACTTGAAAAAATTCTTTTCGCTCAATTACAAGTCTTGGTGGGAAAAAGTGTATGGAAATTTTCTTGAAAATTATATACAATCCTTAGTAGGTGCTATTGGTCCAGATACTAATGTTCTTCAAAAGAAAAATGAGGAGGTCTTAATTGTGAGTCAACCTCCTATTTTTAAGTCTAAAGTTGTTGTTCCACACAAGATCAAGGGATCTTCCCATGAAGAAGTTCAAAAAGAAAAGTATTCAACTCAAATTCAATAGACCTCTCACAAGAGGCCATATCAAGATGAAAGTAGTAGCACTCGTAGTGATTGTTGTTGGAAGCAATTGAAAATACCTTCTAACATGTCAAACGATGCTAGTTCACATCTGGTAGAGATTTTCGACAACAATGTTAGTTCTTCAAGGACTTTGACAGCTATTAAAGAGGTAATGATTTTTTTCCATGATACCACATGACTCCACTAACTATGATATTTCTTCATATATATATATATATATATATATATATATAATATTTTTCTTTTTGAAGGTAAATGATATTAGCATGTTGGAGGCTTCTGACCAAAGCAAGCCACAAGATAGTAATGAATCTTTAAAGGGGACGACTTTAAGAAAATTAATTTTGTCACCCAAATCAGAGCGAGAGGCTACTTTCATCCCATATGAAAGAACTACTTCAAATGTAGAATCTCTTCCTCATAAGAAACCAATAATGTCCATGTCTATTTTTGATGGAAAGCAAGTCATCTCAAAACTTCGAATGGAATTTGTCGAGGGAGCTTGGAATAAAATTCGTTCTAAACTTGCCGATGTTACTGCAGAACGTGTTTCTTCTCTTAAGGATGAGATCCAAGTAATTCTTAAGGATGTAAATGGAATGTGGGTAGATATTTCTTCTTTGAAGACCTTATTGGAATCTCTCTTTGAACTTGCTACCTCCTATGACCAAGCACGATCATTCCTTGCTGATAAAGCCCTGAAAATTGAAGAATTCAAGCCATATATAAATGCCAAGAAACACCTTGATCTTGTCTTGAATTAAAAGAATGAGAAATTTAAAGAATTGTCTGGCGTCTGTCAATCCCTTAAGGAGGCGAGGAAAAAGGTGAAGGAGTTAAAAATCCTTCGAGATGCTGCAAAAAAAGAAGTCGAAGATATCGAATCTAAAGTCTTAGTAGCTAAACAAGAGTACAACAAACGTGCTGATGTTTTCCTAGCGACTGTGAATACCCCGAATGATATGGAAGAGAAAAAGAGAGTTTTAGAGATTTCTCTTCAAGACTTAGCTAGTTATAAGCTACGTTTAGACTAGCTGATTATGAACTTTTTTTGTTTTTTTTTTGCATTCTGATTGATTAGTTATCACTCTTTTGGAAATCCTTTTGATTGCATTATATTGCATATTTTTTTAAGTATTTGTTTTATGTTTCAGCTTCAAGAGTTATTTACTCATAGTGATGCATTGACGTAGCATTAAGCTTGGAATTTCCCCTAAACATCATTGATTATCACCTTGTGTGTTTCGATAGTACGATAGATATATCATTGTATGAGAGCACCAAAACCATGAGAGACTTAATTTATCAAAAACCAAACTTTTTAATCTAAAACATACCCAGATTTTATAGCTCAAGTCCCTCAGGATCATCCTAAACAAACTTTAAAAATAAATTTCACATGCAGAAAAACTGACAGTTTCATATTCACATGATCTTATTAAAAATACCCATATCTTAGTGTAGAGAAACAAAAATAATAATTTTTTTATCGATTGAGAATGAGACTCATAGAACTACAACATGTACAATAATCACAAGTGATAGCTTTACGAATTTGTACGAATATTTCTTTGTAGTTAGCTCAAATTCTGTCTTGATTGGCCCTCTCTTATTCACACGTTATATATGAAAATCTACAAGAATATTGTGATTCTCCAATAATAGCGTGACCCATTTATTTTGAACTTATGAGACTAAACTTAGGATGTAACTCCAAGCACCACAGACCTCGGTGAAGAGGGTCAAGTGAGACTATGTGTTTTTTGGACACTCATGCAACTGAACTCAGAATGTAATTCCAAGCGCCTACGTACCTCAGTGAAGAGGATCAAGTCATAACGTAGTTCTGAAGGAGTGTTTTTTATTTTATTTTTTTGTATCCTAAATTTTTCCTAGGCCACCTCTTTCAAGATTTTCAACCTAGTGAACATTATTTTTTTATTGTTTTTGATGCTGTGCACAATTTATACTCTTGCGGTCTAGGAGTAACATATAATTTATGCTCGTACCTTAAGGAGCGTGTTTATTTTCTTCAAGGATAGTATCTCTTTATGAATTTTCCATTAATGGGGCCAACGCGCAATCCTTTTGAATCAACCAGTTTGTAAGCGCCACTTGAGTATAATTATTGTACCATATATGGTCCATCCCATTTAGTGGAGAACTTGCTTCCAGACTGACGAGAAGTAATAATGCGCCTTCTTACAACAAAAACTTGATCACCAACTTGGAAGCATCTAAGAAGAACTTTCTTATTAAAAGATTGAGCTTGACGAGCTTGAAAACATTCTAGACTTTGTTGAGCCTCTAGTCTTTTTTCATCAAGAGCCTCCAATTCTTCAAGGCGTAACCGATCATTTTCTTCATCAATGAGTCCTTCTTGAATGACAAGGCGTAACATGGGATTTGATGCTCAAATGGAAGGACTGCTTCAACTCCATAAATAAGAGAATAAGGAGTCGCTTGTGTTGGCGTGCGATACATAGTCCTATATGCCTAAAGAGCTTTTTCCATTCTTTCATGGCAATCTCTCTTAGACTTGGAAACAGCTTTCTTCAAAAAGCTGTAGAGTGTCTTGTTAAATGCTTCAGCAAGGCCATTAGTAGCAACATAATACATAGAGAAATTTCATTGTTTGAAGCCAAAAAGATAACATATCTTTTCCATCAACTTTTTATCAAATGTCTTGCTATTGTCTGTCAATATGTATCAAGCAATGTCGAAATGGTAGATAATATTGACTCAAATAAAGTTAACGACATTATCCTTCTTCACTTCTATAAGAGAAACAGCTTCTGCCCATTTTGAGAAGTAGTGAATTGCAACCAGAATGTACAAATGTCCACCAGAGGATTTAGGCAATGGTCCAACAACATCCAAACCCCAAGCTTCAAATGGCCATGAGGAAATAGTTTGGTGCAATACTTATGGGGGTTGATGTATAAAATTTGCATGGAATTGGCAAGCTTTACATCTTCGGACGTAATTCAGACAATCTTTCACCATGGTTTGCCTATAATATCCCATTCTTTTTATGTGAAAATGAAGTTTTGGCCCAGATTGATGCGCTACACATACTCCAAAATATGCCTCTTGCATAGCTTGAGTAGATTCATCTGCCCCCAAACATCATAAGAGAACTCCATCGAACGATCGCCTATAGAGTGTATTTTGATAATAAAGAAAATAAGGGGATCATCGTCTGATTTCTGTCCTTCTTTGAAGATTTTCTAGAAATATTCTAGAATACAAGTAATCAATTATTGGTTATCACCAATCTTGAATTTCAGCCTCCAAAGTGGTGGTAACTTATTGAAATTCTTCTTCATACTCATTGAGAGGCGGAGTTATCCATATTTGGAAAACCACAACTTGCATTTGATCAGGCGATACTAATGCAAAAGCTAAAGCTGCCAAGACATTAGCCTTCTTATTCTTCTTTCTAGGGACATGTTGAATAGTCACCTCTCCAAGCCAACCTATCATCTTTTGAGCATAGTTACAGTATGGGAGTAACTCAAGCTTCTTTACTTCATAATTATCCAAGACTTGATTGATCACCAACTTGGAATCTCCAAAAACTTGCAGTTGCAATTATTTCATATCAACAACCATTTCAAGTCCAAGTAAGAGTGCTTGATATTCGGCAATATTATTGGAGAAATGTTGTTTTAGAGTGAAGGAGTACGATAAAATTCTCCATGGGAAGTGACAAATACCACTCCAACACCGACTCCTTCACGATGTGCATCACCATTAAAATACATCTTCCAAGGTGGCTGAATTTCCACTAGCATTGGGTCTTCATTTGGTAATTCATCAGATAACTCCCAATCATTCAGAATTGGATAATTGGCCAAGAAATCTGGTAGCACTTGTCCTTTTACTACCTTTTGAGATATATACATAATTTCAAATTATTGAAATTGAAGGTACTACCTTGCAAGTCGATCACTTAAAATAGGCTTGGACATGACAAACTTAATAAGATTCACTTTAGAGATAAGTCGTACAACATGAGCTTAGAAGTAATACTTCATCTTCTAAATCGAGAATACGAGTGCCAGACATAACTTCTCAATAGGTGAATACTTGATCTCATTTTGTGTCATCATCCTACTCAAGTAATATAGGGCATTTTATTTTCCTTCATTATGTTCTTGTTCCAAAAGTACTCCTACTAACCTTTCTTGTGCTGCAATGTATAAAATCAATGGTATTCTAGGTATAGGAGCTACAAGTATTGAAGGCTTCATCAGATAAGACTTTATGTTCTCAAAAGCATTTGTACAAGCTTGGTCCCATTCAAAAGGAACATCTTTATTCATAAGGTGATTGAATTGTTGACATCTCCCAACTAGATTTGAGATAAACCTCCTAAGGTATGCTAATTTTCCCTGCAAGCTTTTTAACTCATGAATATTTTTTGGCTCAAGCATCTTCAAAATAACATCTATCTTATCTTATTCAATCTCGATCCCTCGATGTCGAATAATAAAACCAAGAAAATTTCCCGAAGTACCTCCAAAGGCATATTTTAAAGGGTTCATTTTGAGTTGGTATCTTCGAAGTCGTTCGAACACCATTCTCAAATCTTACAAATGGTCTTCACTCTTCCTTGATTTCACCACTAAGTCATCAACATAGCACTCAATATTTTTATGAAGCATGTCATCAATAATATTCTGCATGGCTCATTGATAAGTAGACCCAACATTTTTTTTAACCAAAAGGCATTACTTTGTAGCAATATATGCCTTTAGGAGTGCGAAATGCAGTAAGTTCTTCATCCATTGGTGTCATACGAATTTGATTGTATCCATATGAACCATCCATAAAAGACATTGTCTCGTATCCAGTCGTGGCATCAATCATAAGCTCAGGGATTGGAAGAGGAAATTCATCCTTAGGGCATGCATTATTAAGATCTCTAAAGTCAACATAACCTCGAATTTGACCATTCTTCTTTCTTATAGGTACAATGCTTGAAATTCATGTAGGATATTTGACTTTACGAATGAAACCTTATTTAATGACCTTGTTAACTTCAGTTTCGATTAAAGGAACCAGTTCAGGTCTAAAGCGACGTTGAGCTTGTTTAACAGGACGAGGGCCTTATTTCTCTTTGAGTTTGTCTCCCTTAATTTGCTCGATGAAAGTATTAAACTGAGATATGTCCATTTCCTTGATAAGCATGGCAATACGACATTCCTTATAAAACAAGTCGGATACCCCCGATATGAATTGACTCATTCGGTCACATGGATCATCAACCAATGAAGGAGCATACTTGGATAGTTTGGTGAAATTGAGGGAATAATACCTCATTCCAATGTTTCCTTATCGAAGATTGATGAACTCCAACACCTTGGCTTTCCTTAGCTCAACAAGGAAAAAGTGATCAACACAAGCAAGTTTGAAGGGATCCTATTCAATAGCTCCTTCATCCATCCTCTCTATCTTCCATTAAATATACCAAATTTAGCAACACTCTTGAGTTGGTAAGCCGCAAAATCCTCTTTCTCCTCTGAGGTTACCCATATAATACTCACTATCTTGTATACCTCATCGATAAACTCTTGGAGATGTTCATTAAATTTTGAACCATGGAACTTTGGAGGGTTCATCCTTGCAAAGTCCCTCACCCTAGAAGCCAAAGTGGGGATATTAGGAGGAGTCAAAACCCCTTGGTTAGCCACTACTTAGGCTAACATAATAATAGTGGTTTGGAACTTCGCATTAGTCACTTGGTTGGGTAGAGGACCATTGTCTTGAGAGACTTGTCTTCTTGGAGGCATTTTCTGGAAATCGCAAAGAATAACATTTAGGGAAAGAAAGTCTTAGAGTAAAAACTATAGTACGACTTAGATCATGAATGAAGTGAGAATTTCCTAAAATATCTTATAGTATCCTATTCATAGATGTGGCACGCTTCACAATTGTGAATAAGAATCTACTTGATGCGGCATGTTGAACTCCCTACGACAACTTAAAAATTGTTCTCTAATACAAAGTTTATCATGACCTGACCAAGGACCTAGTACTAATACGGTGATCGAAACTCCAAAGGGCTCCAACTAATCATCTTGACATATATCATTAGCATGTATAAGGTCAAGTAAGTGTGGAAATAACATAAAAGGAGTCTAAATCATGAATCATAAAGTGTTTAAGAATGGACAACATAGACTCTAAACGTAAGTCCAATGAATGCATCTACTACATATAACAGGTGGGCGATAAGAAATGTTCCTACCTCACCCTCAAAATGAAACATAACAAAATCTTTGAAATGAAACAAGTAGCTAATAACAACTCTCCGATAGATGAGAACTCACCAAAACTTCACCAATAAGGAAACTTTACTATCCACTCATGATAGGAGCATGATCCTCAACCCCTATATTATGAAACAATATAGGAAATAAATATGTGGTAGTACTTCTGAATGTACAAAGTATGAGGGCATGACATAAAATATAAATCATAAGATACAATGATTAATTTAGTACAAAATAAGGGGATAAGTAAAGGCATAAGAAAATCATAATGATGAAAGCATGTGAAAGACATAAATAAGATCATGAAAGAACATAAGAGAACATACATTTATAAGATAGACCCGTAACCGACAATAAGATCATGAGAGCTATAACATGGAATCTTGATGTCTCCCCGTTTAACAGAAGAAAAGGACATCTACTTGTTAAGGTAGACACTACCCTGATTGGTGGGTCATGTACATATGCTATATGAGAATCTACTAGCTAAGCCATGAAGGCAACCTATGATGGCACATAGTTGAAGAGACTTGACGCTGCTACTAACGCTTTTGATAGGGCCCATACATCAAATCCACTTGGTGCTAAGTCAAATTTCGTGGGATAAATATATAACATAATAGTCATACTTAACTTATATCATAAACTTTTTTATAAACTTCATAATTCATAAAATAGCTTATTTCATAACATAATTGCAATGTGGGTATTGTCCTTCCATTATTAAAATCATAATTTCATAATACATGATGTTAGGTTCCTTGGTCAACACATACGACCCAAAGTCACCTTTTCATAATTTGCATATAATTCATAACTAGAACATAATCGTAACTCATGATTATAATTCATACTTGATTTTTGGGTAAAATATTAAATACATAATCAATTTGATTAAAAACTATGGAATACTTTCAAATCATTGAACTTTATAATCATACTTCATGTAATTCATCATAGAAAATAAATTCATACATGGGCAATCGTAATTCAACTTAAAATCATATAATTCATATAGGAATATACTTATAATGATGGTAGTTAAAAATAAATCATAATTAAAGTAACCTAATGAAATTGATCAAACTATGGTTACAAACGCAATTGACATTCATGATATTTTGAATGAAAAACTTGGGAATCCATAGGTGAATGGGACCCATGGATCAATTCCTATATAACTTGATTGAATTTGACATTAGAATTTAAAAAGGAGACATGTTCTTGAAGAAACCCTAACCAAACTTGATGAAGAAGAAGACCCCTTAGATGAACCTTGAGAGAGAAGTCTTAAAGTTGATTGGAAAATAATGAGAGAAAAGGTTAGGTTTAGGAATATTTAGGATAATTTTTCATAATGAATCTAGTCCTAAAAATGTCCACATACATTAATGAAAATATAAGGAATGACTAAAATGCCCTTAATTTAACTAGAACAGGAACTCATCATAGAGGACCCATCATAGTCCGTAATGCTCATCACGGACCATGGTGGTGTCCATGATGTTAGACTTTGAATTGGAATTCTGAAGTTACAAGGGAAAGGTTTTAGAACTTCCTCTATCGAATCCTTCATTGTCTGTGGAGTGCATTACGACCCATGAACCATGATCGTGGTGCAGGACCAACAAGGTAGTTTGTAGGAGTGACCACCACGGAACCCACCACGGTCTGTAAAGGAATATGTTGTCATGACCCAAGCCTAGGGCATAGACATAACACATCAAATGAGACACTCGGAGGTACCTCACCCAAGCCGTTTAGCATTGATTAAGAATTTTATTGGTAATGATAACTAAATCAAGCGAAAATATGAGGGATATCGGGACTAAGGGGCTTCACATTAATAAGAGTCAAAGATAATATAACATCTTTTACTATGTCAAACAATACCTTCTACATTAAGACATGGCGGGGGCTAAGACATTTTCCTAGCTCACCCTCAAGACTTAGTCAAAATACCAAATGTAATTTAAAAGTCTAAACATAACATAAACTAGATAAGAGAGGAGTTCGTTCCTGAAACATGGAAACTCACCAAAGTGGTAGCTTTCAATGATCAACTTAGCGATGGGGAGGAGAGTGTGGAGCGATGTCTATCTCTATATGGAGATATCATGTAGGCAAAAGTATTTGTTAGTACTTTGAATATACTAAGTATGTGAGTATGCTATGAAGTAAAGAACCTAAAAGCGAGACATGTATAAGCACTATGCATAAGTGAATGCATGAATGATAAATCATCATGTGAAACCTTTAAACATTTATTTTATGGGGAAGTGACCAAAAATGACATTTAAGATCATGTGAGCTATTACATGGAACCCAACATATCCCCCTATGTTGGCATGGGGAGACAACCTTCTAGGTAGAACATCGATTAATTTTAAACATTTATTAACTTTAAGTTTAACATTTATTTGCTACAAAGACCTAGCCGAGAAGGGGCCCTATGGAGGCATATAGTTAATACACCATGAGACTTTACTTACGAACCCTTTTTAGTCGAGTCCCCATCTTTATGATACATTTGGTGCTAGGTCAATTCCCACAGAATAACATTTAAATAGCAATATGGCATAAGCATTATATAACTTTAACATTAAAACATCAATTAGCGGAATAGCTCATTAAAATCTTTCATTTAATTCAATGCGAGATTTGTCCTTTCACATTGAAATCTTACTTTGGCTAAGAAGCCCTTCATCAATCAACCATTTTATAAAGACTCCCTTTCTTACGCATTTACTTCATAACATTCATTTGGAGATAAACTTCATTTCAACTTTGCCTTATCATAAGAATCTAGGTGAGTTCATTTCATAAAACCCTTTCTATGCCTTTAAAAAGAATTCTTGCATGCATGAGAGTAATGGAAATGCATAAAATACACATTTCTAAAACAACCCACCTTATATGTCTTAAAAATCTTTTCAATCCTTCATATAGGCACTTTAATAAAATCATAACTTCATGAAATCAAGAGTACATATACATCAATATATGTAAGGAAACTTCAAATGTACCATAATCCTGGCATTTAAAGTCATCGTGTAAACGCCCATAAGATTTCATCATTTAAAATTGAAAAGATAGTTTGAGAAAACATTTGGGCTCTATGGGTGGAAGGAACCATGGATGAAAATCCACATACCTTGGGAAAAACAAAATACCTAAGAACATTTGAGGAAGAAAGGAGACTTGAATGCCTTGAGTTTGGATACCCTAGACTTGGCTTGAAGCCCTTGGAAGGACTTGAGAGGAAGGGATTTGTGCTGGAGAAATAAGAGTTAAAGAAATTAGGGCTTTAAAGTGTTTAGAGTCTTTAGATAAGAGAATTTAGTCCTCAAAACGACACCATTTTGATTTAAAACATAGTAAAAGATTAGACTCCCCCCTTAAAAATCTGGCCGGAAGAGACTTCATGGGGACCCTTCACGATCCGTGGTGATCACAACGGTCCATGGAGGGGTCCTATGATAAGGGAATTAGAGAAATTCAGAAAAAAGGACTTGTAGGGTAGTCTCTGAGGTTCCTTCATAGATACCTTAATGGTCTGTGAAATGCATCATGGCCCGTGAAGGGTGGACACAATGAAGTTCTTGTAGGAGGCCTATGAAAGTGTTCACCACGAACCATGCAATATTCCATGAAAATATCCATGGCCCGTGGTGGTCGTACATGAAACCTACCGTGAGAAAATTTTGTGAGGGCTTTGGAGAGAGCTCACCATGGAGGGCTTCATGTCCTGTGGTGCTCACCACAGTCAGTGGTCCTCCATCGTGGTACATGTTTTGCACACTATTCCTTTGAATCTCTACCACGGTTGTACACCACTGTTCGTGGTGCTTACCACCATCCGTGGTGCTTACCACCATCCGTGCTTCTTACCACGGTCCGTGAAGGCTTCTGTGGTCACTTTCTGTGCCAGTTTTCTGCAACTTTCGGAGAATTCTTTCTTGGTTCTTGGTTTAGGAACTTTTACATTTTTGGAGTCTTATAATATCTCTCCCTTGGGAACATTCATCCTAGAATGAGAATCATTGACATAGAAAAGGACATGGAATAAGGAACATGAGGACTAACAAACCAACATATATATATTGACACTTAAGATGCATCAAACATGAAATTCTTAAACTTGAGCTTAAAACATAAGTTCAAAATTCAACTTCATGAATATTCATGCACATGATGACTTAGAAAACTGAAACATAAGAGTCTTCAACATTTGAACATGAATGACTTATTACCTTAGGCTTGAGTAGAATGAAAAAGCTGAGGATAACGTTCCATCATATCCTCTTCCACTTCCCATGTAGGACTTTTAACTTGTTGATTCCTCCAAAGGACTTTAACATACTCCACCTCTTTGTTCCTCAACCTTTTGACTTGTCGTTCCAACTTTTCAATCGGGACCTCTTCATAGGTCAAATTTTCCTCAAAATTAATTACCTTTAAAGGAACAATGGAGTTAGGGTCTCTCACATATTTTCTCTATATTGACACATGGAACATCGGATGAATCACGGTCATTTCTGAAGGTAGTTCCAATTCAGAGGCAACCTTGACAATATAATACCCCATCTCCATCTTATGAAAAGACCTCTACCTTCTTTTCCTTCACCAACTTCTTTAACTCGACAAGTGTAGGGTCAAGGTCTTGTTTCGACTTGATATCTACCACCATGGAGGATTTGAACCCATTTTGGACAACCATACCACCATCACCGGTACGACATAAATTTACCCCTATTTTAGCCAACCGGTGAACATATTTCACCAACTCTCTCTTTTCTTAATCAACATGGGCCACTCTTCCCATAGACACTCTACTAAGTGCATCATCAACCACATTGGCTTTATCCGGATGATAATGCACGCTCATGTCATAGTCCTTGAGAAGCTCTATTCACCTTTTTTCCCATGGATTAAGGTCCTTTTAGGGTTAACACATATTAAAGACTTTTATGATCGATATACACATCTACATGTACCCCATAGAGGTAGTGCCGCTAAATTTTCAAAGCAAAAACAATGGCCACCAACTCAAGTTCATGGGTAGAGTAGTTATGCTCATACATTTTCAATTGCCTAGAAGCATAGGCTATGAATTTACCCTTTTGCATTAAGACACCACTCAAACCGATCTTCGAAGAATCATAATAAACCAAAAACCCTTCTAATCCTTTCGACAGAGTCAAAATAGGAGCGGAGGTAAGTCGATCTTTCAAAGTTTGGAAACTCCTTTCACACTCATCCATCCTTATGAATTTTGCCTTATTTTGAGTCAACTTTTTCAAAGGAGAAGAGATGGAAGAAAACCCTTCAACGAATCTTCTATAGTAACTGGCTAGACCCAAGAAGCTCCTAATGTCTGAAAGAGACAATGGTCTAGGCCAATCTTGAAAGACTTCATTTTCTTAGGATCAACCTTAATAACTTATAAGGAACCACCTATCCCAATATCTCATCTCTAACGGTCATCTCCTCCCTCTCTATCTCACACTGTTCATCTCTGGTCAGTTCTGAATGGCTTCACTGTCGCTGGTGAAGCTCCCATGGCCACCGAATATAGATCATCAAACATTACCAGCTAATGACACTCTGAATCTGCAAAATAATACTGCAATTTCAAGTGAAGCTGGTTTGAATCAACAACAATCGATCGGTCAACAAAATACTGATGCAATCACTATCTCTGAAGAGGAGCTGAGAATTGCACACAAAATCATCAATTTTCAGAAACATGGTTTGATTCGAGTATCAAGAACCATGGTAGATGATTCCTTATCTTTTGGACTATATACGGTCCAAAAATTGGATCAAACCACCACACCATTTGAGAGCACTGATCAGGCGACGCCTGAGAGAAACATCGCAGAGTCGCCGGAGTTGCGCCTTTATATTCGAAGGGGCTCCGGCGACATTAGAGATGGCGGACCCCCTGGGGTTTGTTCCCCATCTCATGGCGCTCCTACTACCAAAATTTCAACCCAAATGGACGGTGAAATCGTTGGGGACGATGGTACCGGCGAGGTTGCCGGAGCTCAGGCGACATTTTTAGGTGGAAACCAATACAAAACGGGGCATTTCATTGATACAAATACACCCTACCAGCAACTCACAAACACTAGAGAAGGACTCAAATCCTTTCAAATTAGCTCGAATTTGCCAAATCTACAGGGTCACTATCAGAGTGCCGGCGCCGGAGCTCTGGCGAACAATTTGTCATAAGATCAAATCTAAAATGTCCCTAAGGGCAATGCGCAACTTCTCATCCACAAGAGGTGTCTCGAATCATCAACAACAAATTCAAATTCAAAAAGTCGTCGAGACACTCGTCAAGGTGATATGCACATTTTCACTGATAATCAAGCTGAAGAACACACATTGGTTCAAGACCAATATCAACAATATGGTCAATTCAATCAACTAAAGGATGATATGCAAACAATTGATAATGCAAAGTTGATGCATCCTTTTTCCAAAAATGATAAACATGCCTCAAGAACTTCACAGCAATGTAACAGTGCCAATGTTACAGACCTTCAAGGTAAGACCAATCCTTCCAACTTGATATACTCTGAGACTGCCAATTTGAAATCCAGTGGAGTTCTTTTGCAACCTAATGCAAATGTAATCCCTAGTAATGCTGTAGGTAACTCCTTGCAGGGCACTGATCATACCAAAATCAATTCTAAAAGCAACCCTAAAATTCCTACCAAAATGCCTAACAATTCTATTCCTCAAACTAGCAACCAGCTACACACTCAACAACCTACCACCACCCACAATAGCTTCCCTAAGGTGTTTAGTAATTTTGATATCCAGGTTCAAACTAGCCAACCTAAGGTGTCCATCAGCTATGCTAATGTTGGTCCTAGACATGTTGGAATTAAATCAGTCAATACCCAACCTCAACCAAATTCCACTAACCAAAACCCCCAGAAAAATATTTTCCCCAACTTAAAGGACCAGGTCCTTCAGCCTGCCCCTTACACTGTAGTTCAGACCTTTGCTGCCAAACTCAGAAATAATCAAGCAAAAAATGAGGCTCCTATTGAATTAGCCACCCCTGAATACACAACCAAACAGGGCATGCCTGCTGTGTTTTTTGAAAAAGAAGACTTTATGCACAAACTAGCTCAAAGATGCAAATACACCTTGGTTGGCAAATTTACCCACACCATGCCAAAGATAGAGTTGATAAGAAGGAGCTTTATCATTCAAACTCAGCTCTCAGGAGGTGTAAAAATTGCTCATTTTAATGCTAGACGTGTCTACATTGACTTGGACAATGAGTTGGATTACAATACTGTCTGGACCAAACAGAGAATGACAATAGAGGGCCAACTCATGAGGATTCAGACATGGACACCTACTTTTAAACCAGATGAAGAAACCCCAATAGTACCAATCTGGGTAGCCTTACCAGAACTACCCTGGCATTGCTATAACATGGAGTTCACCACTGCCCTGCTAGCCTCTGTAGGGAAGGTACTTTATCTAGACACTGCTTCCGTACAAAAAACAAGGGGAAGCATAGCCAAGGTGAGACTTCAAGTGAACCTCACCAATAAAAGACCTCCCCATGTTTGGCTGGGATATGACAAAACTGATAAAACTCTAGGGAGGTGGCAAGCTATTTTATATGAAAATATACCTGATTACTGCATGTACTGCAAACATCAGGGTCACTTGATACATGTTTGTAATATTCAAAAAAGGGATGAAGAACAAAAAAAAAAGAAAAGAAGAAGAAACAGCAAAAATGAACAAAAACAAGAAGGGCATGCTAACCAAGGATCATGATGACACAAATATCAATACATTTGTAAAAGATTATCCTGCTCAGCCACAATAAACACTTGACAATGCAAAAGAACTGTTGTGGCAAGTTCAGAGAAACAAACAGTCTAAGGGACAAAACAAGCCCCAACAAACAAATGTGATCAGCTCTATTCAACCACAGCAGAACAGGGGAGTTGATAAACCTCAGCAAAACATCACAGGTCCAGGTAAGTCCTCTACTCCTATTTATACTTCCAATAATTATGTTGATCTTGTTACCCAGGATCAAACCAATAACCAAGATACAGGAGAACCAAGTAACCAAAGGAATTCCACTTTGAAGAATTCAGCAAAAATACAGGAAAACACCATAATTCAACAACAAGGTACTACTCAAGGGAGCAATGTAACAAGGAATGCAGGTATTGACTTATTACTCCCCATACCCCTTACACCCCCACATCATATTTCTGCTGCTGTTGGCTATGTAGTTGATGGAGGAAGGGTTGGAGGAGTAATGGAGAACCCCACTAATCTGCAGGATGGGGAACCCAAAAGGGGAGGGATCTTGTCTCATGTTTTGCATGAGAATATCACTGACCTTAGGAGTGCCCTTACAGCCCCTGCTACCTCTGCACACAAGGCTCAAAATTACATACCAAATACTGAATCCATCAGAAGATATCCCCCCTACTGATGATTCTACCATGCAAAACATCTTAGGCTTTATGGCCAAGGATTTGGGATCCTTTGCAAGCAGTAGTGGCAAAGACTCTAATGCTAAAAAGAACAAGTTAAGCAAGAAAAGGAGAGAGGCCATCAAAAAGAAAACAAACCTTTCTGAGAAATACCAAACTTCTTTAACTGACAGTATTGCAATGCAGTAAAGTAAACAGGGATGTCAACAATTTGTACTTGATGATGATCAGGTGGGTATATATATCACCTCTTTTCAAACTCCAGAGGTAGCTACAGATCACTTCACCTTCAACACCAACATACAGGACCCTATTGATGAGTATGATGTATGTGATTCAGAAAATGAAGAAGAGCCCTTGCATGATTAGAAGGAAGATGATATTATAAGTGAGCATTTAATCAAAAACATCAACCCCTCTTCTGAGAATATATATGAGGAAGACATCCAACAGGTGGCTAGTTCACAGGGTCTATCTCCTAGAGGGATACATAGGACCAGATTTAGCAACAAGGCAAAAATTTCTACAAAAACTGCCCCCACAGGCAGACCAAGTACCAGGTCCCATACTTCAAGAATTTCTCAATGATTAGTACCCTTAGCTGGAATGTAAGGGGTATAAATACCCAAGGAGCCATGGATAGAATAAAACTTCTCAAAAATATCCATCAAATTTCTCTTATAGCTCTAATGGAACCTTTTTCTAATAACTCTCAGTTACAATACTTCAGAAACTAGCTCAATATGGACCATGCCATCCACAATCCCAATGGTAAGATTTGGATTTTCTGGACCAAAGATGTGAATTGCAAGATTTTGGAGAATGATGAGCAACTAATCACTTGTGAACTCAATCATGCCTTGATCCCAAATCAATTCATCACTACCTTTGTCTATGCTAAATGTAAAGATCATCTCAGAAGACCTTTATGGGATAGCCTTCTACAGCAGTCTACTACATCCAATCCATGGTGCACTATAGGAGACTTTAATGTTATTGTAGACCCTGAAGAAAAATTAGGGGGTGTCCCCTATAATATGAGAAAGAGTTTTGAGTTCATTAGCATTATTGAGGCTTCAGGTCTTCAAGACCTTGGTTTCTCAGGTCAGAAATATAGCTGGTCCAACCCGAGGGGTATCAACTTTAGAATTTGGAAGAGACTTGATAGAGGGATGGTTAATGATAACTGGCTAGAAACCATGCCCCATACCAGCATTACTCATCTTCCTTCTGTGGGTTCTGATCACTGCCCCTTGCTCTTAGAAATGATTGACCAACAACACAACCCCATCAAGTATTTCAAATTCCTGAACTGCTGGCCTGAGCAACCTTCTTTCATGGATACTGTCAAGAATTGCTGGAGCAGACCTTCTAATGGAATTCCAATATGGAGTTTTCATCAGAAAATAAAAAGACTTACTGCTACTCTTAGCTGCTGGTCAAGAAATCAATTTGGAGACATCTATGCTAAAGTCAAAGAATATGAGGAGAAGGCTAGACAAGCTGAAGAGAATCTGATCAGTATAAACACCAATGAAAATAGGTCTCAACTGTATGCTATCAATGCTGAGTACATTAGATACATGAAGATGGAGGATTCTATCCTCAGACAAAAGTCTCAACTTCACTGGTTCAAAGAAGGTGACAGGAACTCTAGCTACTTTTATGCTTTCATCAGAGGTAGGAGAAGAAAGCTTTACATCCACAGGATCCAAAATGAAGAAGGCTCTTGGGTGCAAGGTGATAAAGAGATAGCTGATGCTGCTTGTGAATATTTCCAACAATTTTTTACTGGAAAGGAGGAGCACATCCAATAGCAGACACTCCATTGTATCCCTACAATGGTGACTGACAAAGACAATGATGATTTACAAGCCATACCTACTATGGAAGAAGTGAAAACTGCTATTTTTACTATGAATCCTCACTCTGCTGCTGGCCTTGATGGGATGAATGGAACTTTCTTTCAGGTGTGCTGGGACATCATCAAAGAAGACCTCCTTAAAGTGATCACATCCTTCTTTTGTGGATAAACTATGCCTAAATATTTCACCCATACTTGTTTGGTTCTACTCCCAAAAGTAAACCATCCTACAAAAATCTCTGAGTTCAGACCCATAAGCCTTAGCAACTTCACTAACAAAATCATTTCCAAACTCCTCTACCTAAGACTTGCTCCTATTCTCCCTAACCTCATTTCCTTGAACCAATCTGGCTTTGTCAAGAATAGAAAAATCTCTGAAAATATAATGCTTGCCCAGGAAATAATCCACCAGATCAAAAAACCAAATGTTGAAGGCAATGTTATGATAAAACTTGACATGACCAAGGCTTATGATAGGGTCTCTTAGAATTACACTTGTCTTATGAGGAGAAGAATGGGGTTTAAAGAAACTTTCATTGACATGATTTGGAGAATCATGGCTGATAACTGGTACTCTGTTATAGTCAATGGTTCAAGACATGGTTTCTTTCACTCCACAAGGGGTCTCAAACAAGGTGATCCTCTCTCCCCTGCTTTATTTGTCCTAGGTGCTGAAGTGCTGTCCAGACTACTGAATAATCTTTAATCAGCATCCCCAATTCCATGGTTTCTTTATGGCAAAAAAGGGACCTCAGATCAATCATCTGAGTTTTACAGATGATATCGTCATCTTTACTTCTGGAAGAAGACACACCTTAGCTCTCATTATGGAAACATTAACTACCTATGAAAGAGTTTCTGGACAATTGATTAACAAGCAAAAAAGTCATTTCATGGTTCCCTCCAATGCTTTCAAGTCTACTGTACTGAGAATCAAGAGTATCACTGGTTTCAACTAAAAGAGTAGTCCTATAACATACTTGGGATGTCCTATTTATATTGGTAGGCAAAGAGTTATTTACTACTCTGATCTTATTGCAAAAGTTGTAAGCACGATCACTGGTTGGCATGCTAAAATCCTGAGCTATGGGGGTAGAGCTATTCTTGTGAAGCATGTTATTCTAGCCATACCAATACATTTGCTTTCAGCCAGCATCCCTCCCTCAACCATCATCAAGCAGATTCAGAGCATCACTGCTAACTTCTTCTGGGGATGGAAAAATGACAAGAGGAAGTACCACTGGTCTTCATGGAAGAACCTTAGCTATCCTTATGATGAAGGGGGCATAGGGTTTAGACAAATCACTGATGTGGTCAAATCTTTTCAATACAAGCAGTGGTGGACCCTTAGAACCAAGAACACCTTGTGGGGAGAATTCCTTAAATCCAAATACTGTCAGATGGCCAATATTATTACAAAAAAGTGGGACACTGGTCAGTCCTTAATTTGGAAGCACCTCATGAAAAACAAACACAACATTGAGCCTCATATTCAGTGGCAAATTAAGTCTGGCTCTTGCCTTTTTTGGTGGGACAACTGGCTAGGTGTTGGTCCTTAAGCTCACTTTTCTGCTAACAGCTGTAGGTTTAACCACACCCAAGTTTCAGCTTTTCTAACTAATGGCCAATAGAATGTTGATCTCATTATCCAAAAAGCCCCTCCTCAGTTTGTTCCTAACATTTTAGCAACTCAATTCAGCTACCATCCCCTCAAATAGGACCATCCATACTGGATTCTTAATACCAATGGGGAGTTCAGTTGTTCTTCTGCCTGGGAGCTCATTAGAGATAAGAGGACAAATACTATGCTGAATGCAAGTACTTGGCACCAACTAATACCTTTCAAATGCTCCTTTCTTGTTTGGAGAGCTCTTAGAAGGAAATTACCTACCAATGAGAAAATAACCAGCTTTGGCAAAGCCCCCTCTCAGTGCCATTATTGTGATAGACCTGGCCAAGACACCATTGATCACACCTTTGTTGTAGGAACCTTTGCCAAGAATACTTGGAGGGTGTTTACTGATTCTTTGGGCATAAAAAAGGATTACACACCTCTTAGAAATATGCTTATGAGATGGTGGACATCTAAATACAAGAATGAAGCACATAAACTCCTGTTACAAGCAATCCCTATCTTCATTTGTTGGAACTTATGAAAGAATAGATGTGCTTTCAAATATGGTGGGAAGAAATCTAACCTTTCAAGAGTCAAATTTTCTGTCTACAAAGGCATCTCTAATCTGCTCAACACAGCTTTTCCTTATATTGAATGGCCAAATAACTGGAAGGACCTAGTCATTTCAGTGGAACAATGCTACCATGACACCAAAATTACCCCTGTATGCTGGATCAAACCAGGTGATCACATAGTAAAGCTAAATACAGATGGTAGTGCCCTTAACAACCCAGGCAACATTGGTGGAGGAGGAATACTTAGAAATACTCATAGTGACCTTATCTTTGCCTATGCAGTTCTATTGGGGGAAGGAACTAACAACCAAGCAGAAATCAGGGTTGCTATCTTTGGTCTATCTTGGTGTATTCATCTTGGTTATTTACAGGTAGAGTTAGAGGTAGATTCTCAACTCCTAATCAGGTGGTTACAACAAGAAGAAAAACCCCCTTGGTCAATAAAGGAGCTGCTGGACAATTTAAACAACATCATCAACCAATTCCAAACTTTCAGCTGTAAACACATCCTTAGAGAAGCAAACTACACAGCTGATGTCTTATCCAAACACAGCCACAAATGCAAATCTCCTAAACTCTATTTCACTATGCATGATCTCCCCAAACAAGCTAAGGCATACCTTGAGATAGACAAGCTGGAAATGCCTTCTTTCAGAAAAAAGAAACTCAGAAGAATAAAGAAACCTCCCTAACTCATTCCTTTTTTGGTTCTAACTCAAACTTCAATATGGTTTTGTCTATGCATAGCTATAAATACCTTGAAGATCTCACAGTTAGAACTCCTGGCAAAAGGAAAATCTCCCTTCCTTATTACTATCTTTATTATTTTCTTAGAATAACCAGTCTAACCTTAGAGTTAAGGAGTAGAGTAGTTTATATTTTGTCTTCTCTTCCTTCTTGGCTTAACAGGTATAGAAATCTTGATTGGAAGCCCAGGCTGGTCACACATGGGACACAATCAGTTGTCTTAAGCCTAAAGAGAGAGAAATTTGCTATTTGGAAGCTCCAACTTGGGCAAAAAGCCTTCAAATATTGCAAGACTTCAAATGTTAGCAGAATTTGCATAAGCCACATTACAGAAGCAGTAGTGACTCCAATTGATAAACAACAGCAGCATTCTAACAGCAGCACCAGAGGCCAAAAGCAACCAGCAGTACTTAACAAATACATCATGCATCACCAAAATGCCTCCATATTGTGCAGGATTACTGCAAATACAATTCTTGAAGATCCCATGGAGTTTCAACTCAAACGGATAATTGGAGATGTTAGTTGAGCGACCTTGAAAAAGTTAGCAGACTTAAGTCCCCAAATGGAGCTTTTCACAACTTGGAGCCTCCAGCCTGTCCAAATGACCTCCAAATGTTGCAAGAATACATAAAATACAGTATTTGCAAATCTCAAGAAGTTTCACCTCCAACGGATAATTGGAGACGTTAGTCGAGCGACCTTGAAAAAGTTAGTCGACTTAAGTCTCCAACTGGTGCACTTCACAACTTGGAGTTTCCATCTTGTCCAAAAGACCCCCAAATGTTGCAGGAATACAGCAAATATAGTAGTTGCAAAGCCCAAGAAGTTTCACCTCAATTGGATAATTGGAGACGTTAGTCGAGCGGCCTTGAAAAGGTTAGCCGATTTAAAGCTAACAAGCTCCAAAGCACTCTTTGAGGTTTTTTCCTTTCTTTGCTTTGTTTTTGTTTGTATGTGCAGGTGTTCTAAGGAGCTGATCATGAGGAAAGGTCTCCTCCTGAAGGTAACTTGCAACAACAAACAACTGAGCACTTCCACTATGAAGGCACCAGGAAGCTGACTACAGGTTTGCAGCAGCCTATACTTCTCCAACATTCATTTGGTTCTTTGGCTACTTGTTTGTGCAGGTCCACAGAGATCCAAACAAAGGGAGACAAATGCTAGAGATGCAGGAGCATCACCAGCCCTCACCAACAATCCAACCATGCCAGATTCCATCCTTTATTACCTGCATCAACCCCATTACATCCAAGCTACTTGGAACTCCTTGTTTGTTTATTTATTGGTGTGCAGACACATAATATAGCAGCAATGGAACCTTCCAAAATGCAAGGCTCCATCAGTTAAACACCTAAGCCAAGGCTACTTCTCCTACATGTTGTAATATACAACAGCAAAAGCATGGTGCAACAGGTACAACTGCTTCAACAACAATAAGAACATAAGGAGCTACAGTCACAGCAATTGGTCCATCCACAGCAATTCTACAGTAACCACAACAACTTGGGGAATTCCAATTCTGTTTGTGGATCTTTGTTTTTGGTCTTGTTGTCTTGGTTTTATGCATTTGCAGGTAGCTAGAGATATACTAAATCAAGTAACATTTGGGGATACAAGCCTCAATACACAACACCTCCAACAACATGCAGCACCCAAGAAGCTTGCAGAACTGCAGCATGAATCAGCAGAATTGCACCTCTTAATGTGCATTTCTACTACAGGTTACTACAGCTTACACAAGCATGATACTCTACACAGCTGCACACTAAAGAAAGGCAACAGGAAGTTGAAGCCTCCTTTAAACCTCCTACAAGATTGCAGTTGGATCTCCAAGCAGCAGTTCAGTCATAGCTGCACCACTTACATCTGCAACATACAGCAGCTCAGGACCATTTCATCCTCCACAACATCTCCAAAGCTGCTGACTAATACAGCTCCAAAGAGGCTGACTGATACACTCTTTCCATTTTTCATCATCCATAGCTGCTATAATCATGATATTGAAGTTGATGCATCTCTCCATTTGGACTTACTTGGTATGACAAGACTAAAAAGGGAAAAGATGAATAGAAATTTCTCATCCCATGCGAGATAGAAGTTTCGTATACTTGTTCTTCTTCAATTTAACTATGTTATTCGTCGCGTAGTTGAATAGGACTAGTGTAGGTTACTTTCTTGTTTTCTCATGGAAGGGGAGAGTCTCCCTCATTTATGCTTACTTAGTCGACTTGTACCGGGAGGAGTCCTCCCATAGGTTTAATGCTTTCTAGTTTTAGTTAGACTTTTTTTGTAACGGGAATGAGTTAGCCGACCTTAGTAGGTTAGCCGACTTATGAACCAACATAGGATCGGAGGAAAGGTTTATGTCCCCCTCCGTGTATTTTTACTTTATTTTATTTATGTTAAGGCTTGGGGGTGCTGCTCAACCCCTGACTATGCACGAGAGGTGGAAGCCTCGTGTAGGGTCTGTTCCCCCCCCCCCCCCAAAAAAAACCTTAATAACCTCACCAGACACTATGTGACAAAGAAAGGCCACCTCCTTCAACCAAAACTCACACTTGCTAAATTTCGCAAACAATTACCTATCCCTCAATATTTGGAGCACAACTCCCAAATAATCCTTATGTTCTTTCTCACTCCGAGAGTTGATCAAAACGTCATCAATGAATACCAAAAGAAAATTATCAAGGTAGGGTTTGAACACCCTATTCATTAGGTCCATGAACACTGCTGACATATTCGCCAACCCAAAACTCACTACCACAAACTTAAAGTGACCATACCTTGTCCTGAATATTGTCTTAGGAATGTAACACTCCCTCACCCTTTGTTGGTGATAGCCGGACCAAAGGTCGATCTTGAAGAAGTGACTTTCTCCTTACAATTGATCAAATAAGTCGTCAATCCTAGAGAATGGATACTTTTTCTTAATAGTTACCTTATTCAATTAACGATAGTCTATGTACATTCGAAGTGACCCATCCTTCTTTCTTACAAATAGCACAGGAGCAACCCATGATGAAATACTTAGCCTTATGTACCCATTTTCTAGCAAGTCCTTCAATTGTTCCTTCAACTCTTTCAATTTTGCTGGGGCCATTCAGTAAGGAGGGACAGAGATAGGTTGGGTATTAGGAAGGAGATCGATACCAAAATCAACTTCTCTTTCAGGAGGGACATCAGGAAGGTCATCGAGAAAGACATTGGAAAACTCATTGACTATGGGGACCAACTCAAGAAGAGGAATTTTGGAGTCGGCATCCCTAAGTCTCACTATGTGGTAAATACAACCCTTAGCAATCAATTTTCGAGCCTTGAGACATGAAATGAACCTATCCTTCTTTATCGAATCATGACCCTCCCATTCAAGAACGGACTCATTTGGGAATGAAAACTTGACTCGACGAGTCCTATAATCTATGGAATCAAAAGATGCATGCAACCAATCCATCCCAAGGATGACATCGAAATCTACTATGTCAAGCTCTATAAGATCATAAGGAATGACTTTACACAAGATGGACATGGGAAAAACTTTATAGACCTTTCTAGCCACAACTGACTCACCCACGGAGGTAGACACCAAATAAGGTTCTACTAACATTTCAGTCAATATTTCCAACCTATTACCTAAGAATGGAGTAATAAATGAAAAGTTTGCACTAGGGTCTAATAATGCATACACATCAAAAGTAAAGACCTTCAACATACCGGTAACAACATTTTGTGCTTCCTCAACCTCTTGCCATCTATGCAAAGTATAGAAATAGTTTGTACGTTGACCATCTCCTTGAGCTTGTTGGCCATGAGAAACTTGGCCTTGAGGCCTATTACCACCACCACCTCTACAATACTTAGCATGGTGACCCAATTTGCTTTATTTGAACCACATATTTGAGCCGGCCAAGCAATCCTCCTTGTAAGTTCTCCCACACTTCTTACATAGGGGAAAAGCTTGGGCGCCAACATTTTCTCTTGGGACCATTTGGTTAGGACCCTTATCCTTGTTGAAATTGGGAGGAGGAGTATTAGTGGAAACTTTTCCCATAAACCATTGCCTACCTTGACTTTTGCCATTGGTACCACAACTGGACCTTTGAGGGTTGGACCCTCCACCATCCACTCTAGCTTTCTTGAACCCTCTAGACCTCTTCATCAACTTCTCATCTTCGATTTGTTTGGCATAAGTCATTAACCGAGAGATGTCAATCTCCTTGACCAATATGGCTATTTTGTACTCCTTGGACACCAAGCTTGAGATGCCAGAAATAAACTCACTCATCCTTGCTCGGGGGTTTGAGACCATAAAGGGAGCATACTTAGACAATTTTGTGAACTTGAGGGCTTACTCCCTCACGCTGATACTCCTTTGATAGAGGTTGATGAACTCTTGGATTTTGGCCTTGCTAAGCTCCAACGGGAAGAAACGGTCTAAGAAGGTACTTTTGAACTCTTCCCATTCTATCATCCCCTTTCTTCATTCCTCTCAATAATCCATTGATCATACCACACTCGATCTATGCCTTTTAGTTTGTAAGTCACTAGTTTGACCTTTTTATTTGGTGGCATACCTATGATAGCCATAATCTGGTGCACTAGATCGATAAACTCCATAGGGTCTTCACCTAGCTTAAAACCATCAAACTCGAGCTGATTTATACTTTGAAATTCCTGAATCTGAGAGGCTGAATTTTGAACTTGAGAAGGAGGGATACTTTGATGCCCTCGGTGGACTATAGCTTGAGCCAATAATGCGATGATGTTACAGAACTCAACATGAGTTACCCCTTCCTCATGATGTAGGGCTTCCAAAACTGAAGGATCTTGGACCTCATTGTCAACCCTTGCTCTTAGAGGTATTCTTCCATGAGACATTATCTAGAGAACGTAAAATTGGTGATTAGTTAGAGGAAAACATAGGACATTCTAGGGAACGCCATGAATTAAAAAAGTGAAGCCCTTCATTAATGTCCCATAGTCTCTTATTTATAGTTGTGGCATGCTTTACAACCATGAAAAAAGACCCTATTCGATGTAGTATATTGGACTCTAAGGACTATTTCAAAACCTCGTGCTCTGATACCAAGTTTTTCATAACCCAAAACTAGGGCATAGATGTGACATGGTGAATGAGACACCTGAATATACCTCACCAAATCCTCTTGGCATTCATTAAGAATTTCATTGCTTAAGATAAACAAATCAAGAAGTAACGTGAGGGATATAATGAGTAAGGGGGGCATCACATTAATAAGAGTCAAAGAAAACATAACATCCTTTACTATGTCCAATAATACCTTCTACATTAAGACTTGGAGGGGGATAAGATATTTCCCTAGCTCACCCTTAAAAGTTAGTCAAAATACCAAATGTAATTTAAAAGTCTAAACATAAAATAAACTAAATAAGATAGGAGTGTCTTTCTTGGAACATGGGAACTCACCAAAGTGGTAGCTTTCAACGATCAACTTAGCCACGGCGAGAAGAGTGTGGAGCGATGCCGGTCTTTATATGGTGGTATCATGTAGGAAAAGGTATGTGTTGGTACTTTGAATGTACTAAGTATGTGAGTATGGTATGAAGTAAAGAACATAAGAAAGATACATGTATAAGCACTATGCATAAGTGAATGCATGCATAATAAATCATTATATAAAACCTTAAAACATTCATTTTGTGGGGAAGTGACCGTAAACGACATTTAAGACCATGCGAGCTATTATATAGAATCTAACATATACCCCTACGTTGGCATGGGGAGACTACTTTCCAGGTAGAACTCTGATCAACTTTATATATTCACTAACTTTAACTTTAACATTTGATGGATACAAAGGCCTTGCCGAGAAGGGCTCCTATGGAGGCATATAGTTAATGCAATATGAGACTTTATTTAAGAACCCTTTTCGGTCGAGTCCCCATCTTCACTTCTACTATATTGAAGTAAAGAACATAAGAAAGAGACATGTATAAGAACTATACATAAGTGAATGCATGCATAATAAATCATTATATAAAACCTTAAAACATTTATTTTGTGGGGAAGTGACCGTAAACGACATTTAAGACCATGCGAGCTATTATATGAAATCTAACATATACCCCTACGTTGGCATGGGGAGACTACTTTCCAGGTAGAACTCTGATCAACTTTATATATTCACTAACTTTAACTTTAACATTTGATGGATACAAAGGTCTTGCCGAGAAGGGCTCCTATGAAGGCATATAGTTAATGCAACATGAGAATTTATTTAAGAACCCTTTTCAGTCGAGTCCCCATCTTTATTCTACATTCAGTGCTAGGTCAAATCCAACAGAATAATGTTTAAACATCAATATAGTAGAAGCATTATATAATTTTAACATTAAAACATCAATCGGTGGAATAGTTCATTAAAACCTTTCATTTGATTCAATGTGAGACTTTTCCTTTCACTTTGAAACCTTACTTTGGCTAAAAAGCCCTTTATCAACCTACCATTTTATACAGACTCTCTTTCATAAGTATTTACTTCATAACATTCATTTGAAGTCAAACTTCATTTCAACTTTTCTTTATCTGAAGAAACTAGGTGAGTGCATTTCATAAAAACCTTTTGATGCCTTTAAAGAATTCTTGCATGCATGAGACAAATAGAAATGTATAAAATACACATTCTTAAAAAAACCCACCAGATATATCTTAAAAACTCTTTTCAAGCCTATATATAGGCACTTTAGTAACATCATAACTTCATGAAATCAAGATTCAGTTTACATCAATATATGTAAGGAAACTTCAAATATAACATAATCCATGCTTTTAAAGTCATCATGTAAAAGCCCATGATATTTTATCATTTAAAATTGAAAAGCTAGTTTAAGAAAATATTTGTCCTGCATGGGTGGAAGGATACCATGGATGAAAACCCACATACCTTGGGGAAAACGAAATCCCTAAGTACACTTGAGGAAAAAAGGAGACTTGAATGCCTTGAGTTTGGAAACCCTAGTCCTGGCTTGAAACACTTTGAATAACTTGAAAAGGGAGGATTATTTTTGGAGAAGTGAGGGCTTTAAAGATTTTAGGGTCTTTAGATAAGAGAATTGAGTTTCAAAACGACACCATTTTGATTTAAAACATAGGAAAAGACTAGAATGCTCCTTTAAAAATCTGGCCGAAAGAGACTTCAAGGAGACCCTTCACGGTTAGTGGTGCTCATAACGGTCCGTGGTGGGGTCCTGTGATAAGGGCCTTACAGAAATTCAAAAAAAAGACTTGCAAGGTAGTCTCTGATGTTTTTTCACAGACACCTTGATGGTCCATAAAATGCATCACGGCCTATGAAGGGTGGCCATGGTGAAGGTCCTGCAAGAGGACGACAGAAGTGGTCACCAAGGACCACTCCATGGTCCGTGAAAGTCTCCATGGCCCATTGTAGTCGTCCGTGGACCCTGCCTTGATAAAATTCCTTGGTGGCTTTGGGGAGGGCTCACCACGTCCTGTGGTGCTCACCACGGTCAGTTGTCCTCCATCATGGTTCATCCTATGAAGACTGAGCCTCTGAATCTCTATCACGGTCGCACACCTCAGTCCGTGAAGACCTTCGTGGTCCATTTTTGGTGCCAGTTTTCTACAACTTTCTGGGAATTATTTCTTGGTTATTGGTTTAGGACCTTTAACATTTCCGGGATCTTAATACGGCCCGTGGTTGTGAGGCATGGTCCTTGACTTAAGATCTTTATTTGAGGTTTCGGGGGAGGGGTCACCACAGAGGGGTTCATCGCCCATGCTCAAGACTGTCCCTGGTGCCTTGTCGTGGATCTCACCCTACAATATGACCTTAGGGTTATTACCACGGGGAATCACAAAAAGGCATGGTGCAGACCATGGCCCGTGATGTCTTTCAGTTGTAATCACCTAGAGCCATAATTTGTAGGTTTCAGAATTTTCGTGCTTTGATGCTCGTTTTTTTACTTTTCAAATTCTACGGTCTTATAATTTTTTATTATGTTAGATTCATTGATTTACCTTTTCTAATGACTATTTTTACGTATTCCATTGGGATTAACTTAGTATCTAGTGAACTTTATTGTCAGAATCCAGAAGGGAACCATAGTAGTAACCCTTTATTGAAAAACTACATGTTACTGTAGGTGCATTAATGGATTAACTAGTGGATCCACGCACAATTCATGTTCATATTATATGAAGTCTACCTTGGGTTTAAATTTTGGTTAAGGTTAATATCCCACATATATGTATATGATATTTACAAGTTAAAATGATGTTTTATGATACATTGGCCTTATGATATGATTTCAAGTGTTTACAAGTTTTTATTCATGTTTTTAAGATATTGCTCATTCATCACATGTTCATATTTTTTATGTGCTATTATTCTTGTTCATTCATTTTTCTCACATATTTAGTACATTCCATGTACTAATACATACTTTTTACCTATATTGTATCATAATGTAATTTCTAGGGATCACCACTCTACGCATCCCGCTCTTGGCTAGACATTGTGTTACTATCTCTTGTTGGTGAGTCTTCATGTTTCGAGAATGTGATGTTTATGTTTTTTTTATATTTCTTATGAATTTCTTCTTATGTTGGTGAGATAGAAACTTGTCCGAAGCCTCATCCATATTTGTAGAGGCATGCTAGATTGTCATACAGTCTATGTTGTTCCATATTCAGAGAGTTTAGCTTGTTTCCCATTATGATGAGATTTTCTTATTGAGACTTTTATTATATATTATGACATCTCTTGTTATATTCTTATTTACCTTATGTATGATCATGTATGATATATCAAGAGTCTTGATTTGAGACCTTCGGAATTCTAATTTTCGTGCCATGCCTAGGTCTAGCTTAGGTGGTTATAGGTATGAACCTAAGTTTTAGCATATCACAGGCGTCGCTTTTTCTACCTATGGCACACATATATCTAGGAGATTATACTATAAATAAAAATAAAAAAAATCCAGTAACCCTCTCCAACCCAATATTTGAATAATCATCCGCAACATAAAGAAAATGAGAATGCCATAAGTTTTTCAATGTTCTATGATCTTGATAGTGGCACACAACCTCAGTGAAATTATTAATTTAATGACTTTTTCTTAAGCATTCATGTTTATGTATAAATTAGCAGAAAATTATAAAATAATCCATATTTTAGAGAATTGTATACAAAAATTATACGAAGTAACTTAATTCCACGGTACATTGGGCTTATTAGTTATAAATGCACAGTCTTTGTTAACATAAATCTATGCATAGACATGCATGCTTCTATGTAAATTAAATATACATACACTAGGAACTTGAACATCAAAATATTACATAAAATTGTAGTCAAAAATGTACTTGACACAAAAGACATTATTGTGGTAGGGATTAACAAGAAATACTTTCGATTGGTGGAAATGCAACATAGATATGGCATTTAGGGTTAATCTAGGCCCAGTGCTGCAACTTGTTTTGTCAGAAATTGTGAAGGAGATCTAATAGGTGCTAAAAGATTGAAGATTTTCAACACAACAAGTCTAGTAGCTGAGGTTGTTTCTATGACAGAAGTTTACACTACTATTTTGAGAAAAAACCTTGCAAACATTATCCTGGAAACTGACTTTGTGGTTGTGTTACATATACTCAATGGAGATTGAAATATTCCATGCAGTGTGACAATGGAGGTCAACTACATCAATAGATTAAGGGAACTTATGTCAATAAAAGTACAACACTCTTTAAAGGAGGAAAATACTCCTGCTGAATTTTTTGTTGTCACGGCCTGATTTCTCAAGTCATGATGGCTCCTATTATCAACCCACTACTAGGTAAGACTAACTCCACAGTCCGAAAACATAGGCAACATATCATCACAAGCAAATGAAAAGAAAAATTAAAATAATACAACAAGATAACCCCAATATCTAGTAACAGTCGGTAGTCGATCTACTAAACTAAATAAGGAAGTACAAGGTTTTTATATAGATAAAATAATAATAAAAATAATAACAATACAGACTGTCTTCGACTACAAAATAAAAACTAGTCCAAGCTAAAATAGAGGAGATAGGCAACCCTAAACGCCAAGAGCTCACTTAAGTCTCCAAAATCCAAGATTTTCTCTGCACGATATCCAAATCAGTAGTGAAAACCCATACTATTATCTGAGGGTGCAGAAGTGTAGTATGAATACCAACAGGTGGTACTCAGTAGGCATCAACCAACTGAGCTTAAAAGATAAAGCTAGTATAAAGAACATATAGGCAAAGAGTATACATCACTAGTAACTAACAAGAATAATACGGAAGCCTGCAATAAGAATATCTTATATAAGGAAGGAAGAAGGTAGGAAACACACAAGGAACCAAAGGACGTACCTGGTGGCCTCCGCCGATAACCAAAACTCCACAACACACTATGAAGGAGGATACTAAGAGACAACCTACTAACAGAAGTAAACCCAGAATTACATAAAAGCCAAAGGATCATATCAACTAAATCTCTGCACAAAAGTTAGATAAATAAGAACAAGGGTAGTAACTACCTTCAAACTAGTGACCAACCTTTATACCACCACAAGTTTGCAAATAGTAAGACAATATTTTCCGAGCCCTTGTGTGCCCAAAAAGTTCACTCACAAATAGGTAAACCTATACGGCATCTCATACTACCGATAGGTACAAACAACTATGCTAGTGATAGGCAATGTATATATGAATAAAATTCATGCAATAAAATGACTAATACCATATGTACGAAGTACCTCATACAAAGATATATGTACCTACTTTCAGTCCCGACTAGGAAGTAGGACCCATACGCTCTCTAGGATCACCGTGAGGGGCTTTGGAATGTTGTTATATACATTCCTAGTCCTGATCCATGTTTTATATCTATATCTATATATATCTATATGTCCGATCATCCAAGTCTGCTCTATCACAGTGATTTGAGATAAAAAGTCAAATCAATATAAAAAGGGTTGGAAATCTCTACAACGGGGCCAGTATTATAAAAATGTGCTCATCTTCTATGCCTCGAACCAATATACTAAACTAAGCACACCCTCGATGCCTCCAGTGCACTGATAATAGTAATAATAAAGGTAGTTAAACCTCCATACGAAAATCAGTATAAAATAGTTTCAGTTACAACCAGCTTTCTCAAATCAATGCTAATAACCATGCATTTACCAGGTTTGACTACATCCGTGAGAAAACAATGATCAAATACAGTACATGCCATCACCAGCACCCAAACATGTTCACATATAATAATAACGCCACAAGCACCTTACCCTCTAATGCATGAAAACTGGGATAGAAAATACGACCGACCTCTAATCAATGCCTAAAGCTCAACTCTATTCCTCTAACTCTATCGCAAGCCCTAAAAGAGAACTCAATCCTAGGTGGTAAAAGGAGGAGGAAATGAGGCAACAGGTGCTCAACTAGTCAATCAATACCTCCATATCCGACTCGGAATACCACCTTGAGATTTCGAACATAGCTAGCCCCGCCAAACTACAATACAAAGTATAGGGGATTCTAGCTCTAAATCTAGAAGTGAGATCCAATAGTAATTCACAAGCCTAACTAGGTGGAAATTTTTACACCAAGGCTTCAAAATAGGTGCTAATAGAGAAGGAAACTAAGTCTATGAGACTCCCGCCAACAACGGCTATATAATCTAAGTTTCATCCTAAACATTAATCCTAAAGTGAAAATTCGCCGACCACCATAAACATCAATCAATCTACCTAAAATAGGCTAATCAAGGCCAAACTAAGGCATAATCAATAGTTCTACCCACTAGACTACAAGTCTCATAAAATAACCTAACCTAAGGATCACACTGGACAAAAAACAAGAAACTGGGAATTGAGCCTAACCCACCATATACAATCCAAACTACAAGCTATTTATAGTAAACAACACCTTATAAAGCTCAATCAAAAGAAAAGAGACTATAGCCTACCTCGAACTCGAACGTGCGCGCTCAATATTCTACTTCTCGATAGATTTTTGCTCCAAAAATGACACCAAATGCCTCCGTGCAATCAAAATGTTGATCACCTCATCAATACCAATATTTTTACACTAAAATTGCATTTTTGAAGATGGATAAAAAATTGGGCCTAAAACAGAATTGTGGGACCTGCGATGGGAATCTAGAACATGACTTCTTGAAAAGGTTCTAAATGCATTATTGAGCTAGTACCCCAAAATGGGGCAAAAATTGATGCTTAAAACAACCTAAAGTATCCAAACACTACAAAACACCATTAAAGCTTAAACTAAGTTAAGGCATCCCCTTTGAGGAAAAATTTACCTCAAAACGTCACCTTGCATGCTTCTGCAAACCTACCAACACATACCCACAATCAATATCAACCCACCAAACTTAGAATAATTAAAAATGGAGCTCCCTAGATACCAAAATTGAAGAAGGAAAATGGGAGTAGGGGTTGGTTTATGCCTGGTCTTAAATTAAAATACCAGATTTGATAATGCATCGCAATTGCGAAGCTCATCGAGCTTGTACATCGCGATGGAGACCACCATCCTCGCAAACACTAAGGTCTAGGCAATAGGGCTACACAATCACAACATCGATGCATCACAAACATGATGAGCAATGATGCTGCAGCAACAGGTGCTGCACCAGCTCAAACACAGGCTTTAAGAAGCTCCGACAAGGTGCTCAGGATTTTTTTAAAATCCCGTGCATGATAACAGACTATGCTACCCCACCAAATTCAATATTCTAGACTCAATGGCATAGTTAAAATTTCCATCTGAGGTCGTCTCGAAAAAAAATGGGTTCCACACCCAAGCATGACTTTTGCCAATTCTACAATGAGGCTCAAAATAAGACCGAAAATATTGGAAAATGAACGAAAGGTCATTCTAGACCAAACTCAAATTTTTGGAGCTAACTTTATTGAATTTTTTTTAATTGGATCACATTTACCAAAAAATGTGTGAAAACTAAACCTTAGGCTAAAGCTTTAAGGTTAAAACGCCTAATGGCTCAAACTCACATTAAAAGGCTAGGGACTTGAGCCGAGCGTCCTACTAGCCTGACATTACCCTTTCGGAGCTGATGGAACCATAAAAACTCCTTTTTGAGAATGTTTTGTTGGAGGTTTGACCGAAGTCAACCATTCAAACTCAAAGATCTCCAAAAGAGGAAAACCAGCATAAAACCCAAATGAACGACTAGGCGACCGAACTGTCAGTGCCAACAAGTCATAAATGGCTTGGGTTCGCTACAAGAAAGCTTTAATGCTAAAAACATAAAAAAAATAACTAAAATGACCTGGTGGTCATTACATTTGCTAACATAGGTTTTCTTTTTGCAAATGCATATGAATTTAATCAGTTTTTGGAAGTCTAAAGCGCAGGTACATGAATTATCACTTTAGAAAAATACAACATTCAATAGTTGATAATAAGGCAGACAAATATGACATCATAAAGTAATCTTTATTGTATCAAGTTTCAGTTTCCTATGAATTTTAACATATATCTTTAGGTGAAGTACTCTACTAATATACCTGATGATGTATGAATTTATTTCTGTTGGCTAATATATCATGTAGTTTGTAGGAGCTCTGAGGTGTTGTATATGGTATAAAACAAGGGATCATGGAGTTAAAGTAGCATCTTTAATCTATAATTATGTTAAATTCATATACAACTCATTTAGATTTACATAGAAGGGTATTTTTGAAGACTATTGAACGTCCATTAGAGGAGAAAGTTGAGAAGGGTACCTCTGGTCGATGAACTGAAGTTGTCATTTGTTCAAACTGATGTTGTAGAGAAGTATGAGATCTAAACATAACCTCACAGAAAGTAAAATCGGTCATATTTTTATGGATTTTGGTTTAAGTGGTGGAATTAAATCTTTCTTGGATTTCAATCCACCAAATTCAGATCTATAAAAGAAAAACTAATTTTACCCAAGGTTTCCTTTGCATCTCATGATCCTAAACTTCCTAGATCAAGAAGATTAATCTTTAAGGCGAACATATTGATGGATAATAAACTATCCAGAGAAGTTAGGTCATAAGACTATATCGAAGTATTTCAAGAGAGTTAAAATGAAAGCTTAGTAAGGATAAAAATCTTAGCATGGAAGATGAAGTTGAAACAACATCACCTCATCGGGCTTTTCAACAACTTGTTCGATGTTAGATTCTTTGTTTATGTAAGGTAGAAGAGCTTTGTTGAGGATTTGGATTACCTGAAGATGACTATGATCGAAAGTGTCTCTTTATCTATCTCTGAGAGCATTTTTTAGGAAAGTATTACTGTTGAACAACCTCACATGTCTAGCTATTTTCTTTTCTCTTTAGATTTTCTTTTATTTTTGTTTTATTATTTCTCTTGATGGGACGAGTCTCTTTATTGGACTATGTTGTGTACAAAATTGGTTTGGAAATAAAAGAGGCTTTAAGCCTCAAAATTTTGTTTAAAATAAAAATGTGTACTCTGTTGTAGCCAACGCACACACTATGGTATGGAAGGAGGAAAATTATCACATTTTCTATACATTAAGGACTTCATTTATGAGGCCTACATTTAGACTAAAAAAGGATCAAGTTTTCTATACATCAAGGTTTATTTCAATTATATGGTGAACTAAAATAGTCCAACCCCATATATTAAGTTCCATTTTAATCAGGTAGACATGAGAACACAAAAATAAAATTAGCTCAATAGAATTTTATTCTTGTCTTAATCTTTATGATGGAAGAGATTTGCGAAAAAAAATCCCAAAATATTACAAAAACAAAGAGTTTCTGGGAACTCAAAATAACTCTCTTTTATTTACAAATTTTCAACGAAAACCCACCTTAGTCCCTCAAAGGAGTTTGAAGATGGAATAAAGAAGATTAAAAAGAGTAATAATGTTTAGCATAATGGAATAAGCCTTCATAAAATCAAGTGCACTATAAATATTAACAACGTATCTGGCCGTGACCAACTAATATCAACACTAACAACCTCTTCTTACCAACTTAGAATAACTGGTTTTTGAATAGGTCATGCAATTCGAATGAGTGACCTCACTTCATTTCCCAAAGCCTTCATCATCAACAAAGGTGTTTAAATTGGGCCATACTCCAACACCAAATACATGAGGGAGAGAAGAAAGGTAATTGAACAGGTCATGCAATTCGAATGAGTGCCCTCACTTCCTTTCCCAAAGCCTTCATCATCAACAAGGTTGTTTAAATTGGGCCATACTCCAACACCAAATAGATGAGGGAGAGAAGAAAGATAACTTTACAGGAGCAGCCACCGTGTTCTAAGGTACATCAAAGCACCGTGTTCTAAGGTGCATCAAAGCACCGATGCTAGAATCTGTAAAACTAGTTATTCTTCTATGATGAACCACCATGTTCTCAAGTGCATTCATATAACTGAATTTAGCAGCTACATAATTTCATATTCCTCTATGAACAACTACATTGTTATCATGTACACTCAAGCACTGAAGCTAGTTGTTGTATAATTGGAAATTCCTCAATGAGCAGCATTAAGCAACATAGCATCAAAGGTTTGTGCTTTTCCTAATATAAAAAATAGAACTCATATCATTGTGTTCATCCATTGGCTCAATGATAATGTTTCAAATTCACTCCTAAATGTAATGATAGGATAACTGTAAAATCTACTGCTAGTACTAGTACATGGTTGTTTGATGGGTAATAGGGATATTCCAACATCAACAAGAAACCCCATTTTATTAGCGTCCTTACTCCGTGATTAGGTCATCAATGCCTAAAAACAACTTGTCATTCACATCAGGATACCAAATACTCAATGCATTGGAAAATGCAATATTATGGCCTAAGAACTCTATTCTAACAGCTAATAGGGATCTTCCAGCATCAATAAGAAACCCATTAGTGTCCTCCTGCTCCATGATTAGGTCATCAATATCAAATATGAACTCATCATTCACATCACAATACATACTCTTTATTCCACTAAAAATGTAACATTATGGACTAAGGACGCTCCTCCTGCAACTAATAATGATCTTTCAGGATCTATAAGAAACCCAAGTTTATTAGCGTCCTCCTACTCCATGATTAGGAGGACACTAATGAAGCTAGGTTTCTTGCTGAAATAAGAAGATCCATAATAGTTGTTGGAAGAAAGTTCTCAGGCCATAATGCTATATTTATTAAAAAAATAAATAGTTTGTATCCTGATGTGAATGGTGAGTTTGTATTTTATAGTGATGACCTAATCATGGAGCAGAATCACGCTAATGAAGCTGGGTTTCTTATTGATGTTGGAAGATCCCTATTAGTTGCTTGAAGAGGGTTCTTAGGCCATAATGTTGCATTTGTCAATTGAATAAATAATGTAGCCTGATATAAATAATTATTTCATTCTAGGCATTAATGAAATAATCACAGAGCAGGGGGGCATTCAAAAAACTAGGTTTCTTGCTGACACTGGAAGATCCTTATTACCCAACAAACAACCATGTACTGCTACTAGCACTAGAACTTACTGTCATCCTATTACAAGAATTGGGAGTGATCATACAACAACACTAAGCTTAGGGACGAAGACAACGTTAACATTTTCATTCTTGATATTGGGAAAACATTCAATGCTAGCTTCATTGGTATAAATGCACCTAAGAAAAGTGTGGATGCTCATAGCAGAATGTTCGATTATGCAACTGCTAACTTTGGTGCAATGAATACACGTGACCACAATGTTGTTTCTCATAGCAAGATGCTGCATCTTGTGGTTGCTCTTGAATGTTTGCGTGACATATTGTTGCATCTCTCTCACTGCATCCTAAAGGATCCACCCTTTCAACTTCTAAAAACTAGGGATTTTATGGTCTACTCAACACTAAGGGTGGATTTTACCATCCTTTGTAAGCTAGGTGACCTAATGGCAACAAAGTCAATTCCTGCTTCATAAGTAAATTTCCTTATGGATTTCAAAATATCTTGTGAGGATCAATCTATAACAGAAGGACTAGATCCTTTTGAATTCACACCATAATATTTTTATTATATTTTTAGAACTCGTAGATACATGTGTGTTATTTGGTTCACCATCTCGAGGGCACCAGTTCCTCTTGAAAGGAAGGCTTGGGTGCTGAAGTTGCTCAATTTTTTTGATTAAATTTTCATTTTCTTATCAAGTCTCTCAGCTTCAAGTGCTTATTTAAAAAGTATAGGAGCTGCAAATTAAGGAGTTACATCTCTATGAATGCCTCCTAAATAGTGTTTAACCTGAGTAAAACCAGAAACAACTTTACCGCAATAGTTGTACTAAATTTTTAACTTCTTCTAATCAACTGCCACACCATGTTGAAGGATATCAATTTTATATCGAGTAATTTTCTACATTTATATTTAGTGTTCTTCAACTACAAAACAACAATCCATGGATTGTTAAGACCTTGAGAATACCCATAACTTTCATTCCGAAAATGGTGAAGTTATAAGCTCCTTGATATGAGTTAACCAATGCAGAAAACAGAAAAAATATTCAATCATGATTATAATGAAATATGAAAGTGCCAATTTATATAAAGCATGGAATCATAAAAAATACAACAAAAGGAACTAGATAGTATGGCATTAATAATACCTAAGGAAGATTGTATAACTTCTTGGCGAATTTTTATATATATTCAAGAAAAGCTTTCCTGAAATTTCTACTTCATTAATTTAACAAACGAGGACATTTTACATTGTCACTACATTTCCAGTGTGTACATAAACAAAAGAAGACCACACAAACTCAAAGTAAGTATGCTCTGACTTTACATTCTTGATGTGAGCTATATCCAAAATGGGAAAAATATGCATTATATGAACCAAAGGGTGTGATGTCGTAGTTTCATGGACAATGAAGAGAACCATGGAAGATCATCAGGGTTCAAATGTTACTAAAGATGGCAAAAATACTAGGTATACCTTCCATCTAGACAATTTGACCACTTCTTGCTACCAATGATAATTTCTTCCAAGTTCAATATAACAGAAAGTTTATGTATCAATATTAGTAAGTAACACATTTTTAATGCATTTCAGTAAAAAAAATTATTTATTATTAAAATGCTCTAAAAGAGACTATCCAATTAAAGGAGAAAATAATATTATTTTCACATATTTATCCAAAAATATAAAATACAATGTCAAAATAAGGGTAAAAAGGGTCAACACCTTCACTTTGAAACCAATTACATACCTGTTTTCTTCTTCTTACCATCTTATTGCAACTAAAAAATTATTTTTAATGATGAAAAAAGTAAAAGGGGTAGAAACAACAAAAACAAAAAAAAAGATGAAGGATGAACTAAGTCAGTGTAAGTGATCTCTTCATGAAAATATAAAAAGGTTATCATTTTTCAATTCGGAAAATTTGAATAAAATATTTCTCATTTTATTAGAAAAAAGAATTTTATTGTTATCTAAATGAATATTAATAATGAATTACTACGATCTTAAATGTATGACCTATATTATCGGCTAAAAAAGTACATGAGATCATTCCACCTTAATTTAAAAAATAATATTAAGTAGAATAAAAGTTATTTCCAATTTTTCTATTAATTAAAGAGATTTTAAAAGAGAAAAAAAAAGTCTAAAAACTAATATTTTTATTAGGAAAAGAACATATTTTAAAATAATATGTTCATTAAAAAAAGAGCAAGTCTGGCTCAATTAAATAATAATAAATAGGGGCATTTTGGAATCAAGTTATTATCGAAAGGAATTTTATTCAATTTCACGTAGTTTAACTAATGGCATTCTTATATTCTTAACCTAGTCACATTCAAAATTAAAAAGAAAAACGTAGTTGCATTGTCGAGTGCAGAGGCAGAATTTAGTGGCATGGTATAATGAAAGTCCAGGTTATTTCCTTCGTTTTTCTCTTCATCATTTAGAGCTTTTCTGTAGCGACCCCAATTCATTCTTTACTTGATAGTAGTAACAATTCAGTCGCATGATCATTCATTTTGGTTTTATGCCCATTTCCCTATTTTGGAGATCTAGGAGTTTGAACGGTTGACTTCAGTCAAAACTCTAGAAAATAACCTAAAAATGGAATTAAGATGGTTCCATCAGCCTAGAATGATTATTTTAGGCTAGTAGCATGTTCGTCTCGAGTCTCGAGGCTTTTAGTGGAATGTTGATTTTTGTCTAGAATAAACATTCGTGTAGTTTCTACCGCTCCTGGTCTCATTTCGATCCCTCTGGTGGATTTTGACTTAAAGTAACGCTTAGGTGTGGGATTAAATTTTATCGAGATGACCTCGGATGAAATTTAGAATGCGTTGTTGAGTCTGTAACGTCAAATTTAATAGAGTAACATAGTTCATTTGCATTTTATGGGGTTTCGAACGAGTTTCAAGCCGCCACAAAACTTTTCCTCAAATTAGAAGTGTGTTGGTGCACTGCTTTTGGTGTAACAAATTTTTCTCCTCCATGTTTGTGGGTATGGAAGTTGCACATTCGCAGAGATTTAATTTCTTGCAACTTAAAGTCCTTCAAATCCATTTCTCAACTTATTCTATCAACTTCAAAATATGATCACTAGAGCTAGGAGACTCTTTTGGGGTAACTTGAAGTCTAGCGTATTCGAAAAGTTAGTGGTTACGCATTGAAGTGCTCTGGGGAGGGGGGAGGGGGGAGGGGGGATGCTGGGAAGTTATCGTTTGAGGTAATTACCATAATAATAGGACTTCTCTCTCTCTCTTCTTAAACTCTAATGGTGAAAATAAATGCATGGACTTATTTCTTGACTTCTGATCATCAAATAGTGTCATTTATTGGGACACAATTTCAGTAATCTAAAATGAAACTTTTCATTAGGTTGATTTCGACATTCTCGGTGCGGATCTCACAATTCTGTTTTAGATCCAATTTTTGTCGGTCTCTGAAAAATGTAATTTTTGTCAAACAATGTCCGTATTGATTTCGGGATCAATATTTTGTGAGAGTTGCGGCAATTGGAGGTGATTCAGAGGTCAAAAGCTTCAAATTGGAGGATTCAAAGCGCGTGTGATCGTCATTGAGGTAGGCTACGGTCTTCCCCTTTGAGTGATCTTTATTAGATATTGTTTAGTATATATTACATATTATTTTAGGTGGATACTTATTGAGAATAGGGTTTGCCTCCTCCGATTTTGTTTTCTTGATTCCCTGTTAAGCCTTAGACTAGAATATTCCTGTGAAATTCTTAGTTTAGGCCATGGTCTAGTTGTGGTATTGCCTTATCTTTATTTCCCCTTTTAAGATTGTTCTTCATGGTCTTAGGCTAGGTTTGAGATTTAGATACTTTATCATGTGTTGTACCAACCTTATCACTAGGCGTAGCTTTTAGTAGGGCTTATTATGGATGGTGTAACTTCTACTAGTGCTACAGACCTCGATGGAACATCATAGCCATACGTTTAGCTTCTATATGCTTATTGGAGCTGAAATGACATATTTTGGAGGTAAGGAATTGATCTTAGAGATATTTCTCCCCCTATCTAATTTTGAGCCATTTCTCGATCATTTTGCTATGTATAGTGGTTAGCTTATGATGCCTTATTGTCTATTGTTTATTGTTGGGCACAAGGACGTATTCGAGGATCAATTGGATCTCAGGTTAGTTTCCTTTTCCTTGATGGTGTGGTGAGACTTGATGCTGTATTTCGTAATGTGTGTATCCTTCTTGGATGTTAGTGATAACCTGCACTCATTGATTTAGCTTTTTCATATGGTTTGTGGTATGAACCTATCTCCTTCACAGATATTTACTATTAGCCTTGAGAAGGCATTCTCATATTTTATAGTATTTGTATGATTGGTTTTAATGAGAGTCATACCACTTGGATCATTTGGACACTGGTTTGAGTCTTATGAGGCATGGAGGAGGTACTCATTTTATACTGGCAGTATTAGAGACATCGAGGACGCACTCAATATTTATTGTATCTGGCGGTGCATCGTCCTTTTTCTAAATTGGCTGCATCTGGAATGGCTTTAGCCTGTACATGACTAACCAACACAGCGTAGCCCTTTTTACATTGGCTAGGCTACTCACTCTCTGGTATCACTATAGGGATGTTATATGCTATGTATAAGACTTGATTGTGGCCCAGACAGTGTATAAGGAGTGTCTGCGTTCCCTATGGGCCCTTTTGGCTGGTGCACCACTGAACCGTTGAGGGAGATACAAGGTTCCCACCTGCTAGGTTGAGGGCCGGGGTGGGTGTATACATTTTTTTTTATTGATGATCTCTAATATCCAATGATGATGTTAGTGGTTTTACTACAAACTTGCATTTATTAGTATCGCCTATCGCCAGTATACTTGCTTGTTGTTTGGTCCCTCGATTTTTGGGGGCCGATTTCCATCTATTTTGTCTAGGCTAGTCTTTATATTGTATTCAAATACAGTCTGTACTAATTTTGTATTTGTATAAGCCCGGTACTCTTCTTTTTAATTAGATGCTCGAATATCGACTGATGTTAGGTCTTAGAGATGGTTCTTTGTTGATGTATTACGGTTACTTCTTCACTTATTCTTATACATATCTTTTGACTATCATATGCTTGATAGACCATTACTTCTGGCTCTAGGATGTAAGACCTCAGAAGTTGTAACGTTGGAACCAAGGAGAAATGTTAACTTTTGGGGATGACCTCATGTTTATGATTCACCCTAACTTGAATGGATTTCTATGACTCATAAGAGTGAGTCATAGAGTGAGTCCCAAGAGTCTACCCAGAACTACCCTCAGGAGAGATTTTATGACTAAACAAGATGAGTCATCATCCTATTGATGAGACGTAAGAAAGATCTGTTCTAAAAGTTCAGAGACTCTAAAATTGCAGGTTTTTGGACCTGTATGATAGGTCTAATTGATGACTAGTCGACATGACTTTAGAGAATGGAAATTTTTAGAGTTTTTAACCCTGTAAAATGAGTTGGGTCTACGAGTTGTACACGTTATTATGAGTTGTAATGAATACTCATAGGTAATATTTAGAGGCTTGATTCTCGAGTTTTCTCAGAGACTTGCACTATGACTTAAGTCTACAAATCGCAGATTTAAGAACGAATCGTAAGGTTTGATTCATAGGGCAGTTTTAATAAAGGGCATATGTGTCATTTCACATATTTGTTTCAATGAACCTAGACATAACTATTGGTAAGTTCAAACCTATATCTACCCAATTCTTTGAAATTTCCCTCATTCAAAAATCATTTTTCTAAATTTTCCTTAGGAAAGAACTAAATTCTCTCAAGGATTCCTCTCCAAGTTTCAAGATAGGGTTTCAGAGTTTACCAAGGTTTCTTCCTAAATTATAAGTGAATTCACTCAAGGTATGTGCGTATTGATCAATAGGTTCCTTTCACCCATGGAGTCCTAAGGTTTTCTCATGTTTCCTTTAATTTTTAATTGATTTATGAACTGTTGTTTTGATGAATTGCATTAGGCAGTTTTAATTTCATTTTAAATTATTTTAAATGATCTTTATAAGCATGTTTTAATATAAGTTTCATGATTTTAAGTTGAATTATGAATGCACATGCATAAAGCTATTTTAAATATGATTATGAATATCAAAGATGATTTTCATGAGTTGTTTATGAGTTCAATGATTTCAAAGAAACTTTTCACGAATAAAGTTGAGATGATGATTTTAATGATGGAAATTATGGTGATGATCAAGTTATGACCAAAAAAGGTTATTATGGTGTGATAAGTACAATTCTCACACAATCATGTTTAAAGATGGTAATAAGGACAATTCTCTCCTAATTATGGATTTGTATGAATCACTAAGTTATAGAGCTACTCCTAATACATTTTATAAAGTTGGATAGATAGGTAGTTACTATTTGTCACGATTATGTTATGATCATGTTTTTTTGAGTTTCCATTGAGATATTGACTTAGCACCAGGAGGACTTCTAGGTGGGGTTCAGTGTCGTAACTCAGTTAGTTATCTAAGGAAATCCTAGTAGCAACCTAAAATCTCAAACTATGTTGCCCATATAAGTTGCCTTCATGGCCTATATAGTGGATCCACATATAGCACAATTGAGTTGAATTGAGTACCACGATGGAGTATACCCTTACAAGGAAGCCTCCCTCTTTCTAATGAGGGTTCCATCGGATTTCATATTATAGCTCGCATGGTCTAAGGTGTTAATTAAAGGTCTTATCCTACACAAGTTGATGGTTAATTTATGAGTTTATGATGAATTTTCATGATGTACATTGACCATGAGTCTTGCTATATTTTCAAATGCTTTTAACCCATACTTATGTTCATTATGATTGGTCATTCATTTTAGGGCATATTGTTCACGTTCCTATTACTTGTTCATGCATATCTCACAAACTTAGTACCTTTCATATACTAATGCATATTTTTCCTACATCATCTTATAATGTAGGGACGGACGACACTCATGACCATCCTTTTCGTGGCTAGAGTTGCTTTAGATATCAAGGAGTTGATAAGTCCTCATTTTATCGAGGACATGTCTTTCATTCTTACTATTTATTTGACCTTGCTTCAATTATTTTGGGAGATCTAGGAGCTTGTCCTAATCTCCCACCAAAGACTAGACTTGAGGAATGTTTAGACAAAGTTTTGATGTAGTTCATTTGGATGTCAATTTAGGTATTTCTATCCATTAGACCTATCCCCTTGAGCTTTTACTTTCGCTTACTTTACTATGTTTTTTTACCTTATACATACGATGTATACTAAGATGGCTTGGTTGGGGTCCCTCACATCCCAATCGCTGTGTCATGGATTATCCCTAGTTCAGTTCATGACAAACTTTGTATTAGAGCATAAGGTTTAAAAGAGTCCTAGGGAGTCTAACATGCCACATTAAGTACAATCTTATTCATTAGTGTGAAGCACGCCACATCCATGAGTAGGAGGCTACAAAATATCTTAGGAAAATCTGACTACTTTCATGATCTTTGTCAGGCAGTAGAGTGGTTAAGTCTATCCCTCTAACGCTTGTTTTTTGTGATTTTTAGAAAATGCCTCCAAGAAGATACCCCACTAGAAAGAATGTGGTTGAAGAGGGGCAACAAGCTCCAAATGATCCCTTGAATTAAAAAGTCTCTAATGCCAAGTTCCGAGTGACCTTCCAAGTAGTTTATCAACCCGTAACAACTCAAGACAACCGTAAGGTGGTTTCTCTCATAAACCCGAATGTGGATACGACGGCAATAAGATTTTGTGATTTCATGAGGATGAATCCTTTGGATTTGGGGGGTTCCAAGGTAAAAGAGGATCCATAAGAGTTTGTAATAGCATTTAAAATATAGTGGAGATCATGAAGGTTAGCCCAGTTAAAAGGGCAGAGTTGGCTATGTATCAATTGAAGGGTGTTGCTCAAATTTAGTTTGATTAATAAAAGAGTGAGAGGCCTAAAGAAGTGGATCCTATGACTTAGGATTAGTTCAAAAGAGTGCTTCTTGATCACTTCTTCCTATTGGAGTTGAGGGAGGCTATGTTGATTAAGGAGATGGACATCTCTAGACTTATGACCTATGCAGAGCAAATTGAGAGTGAGAAGTTAAAAGAGAAGACTAGGGAATCTAAGAGGCCAAGGACCTATGGTGGTGCCTTTTCTCATGCTAAGTCCAGAGGTGGTGGGCGTCCTTACTTTTGCCAAAGGTACCCCGGCCAAGGATCTTCAAATGTCATTACTCCAAGGTTTGACAAAGATAAGGTGCCCAACCCTAAGCCTCAAGGAGGTGCTCCTATTATCCAAGTTACTCCCGCATGTATGAAGTGTGGCAAGAACCACAAAGGTAAGTATTTAGTGGGCTTAAATGTGTGTTATCGATGTGGTAAGCTGGGACATCATGATAAGGAGTGTAAATTCAAAGATGGTCATCCTCAAGGCCAAGTTTCTCAAGGTTCCCAAGTGCAACCAAAGGGTGGTCAACACAACAATCGGTTCTATGATGTTCATGGTGGGAAAGAGGTGGAGGAGACTCTCGATGTTGTTACCGGTATGTTATTGTTCTTTCAATATGATGTTTATGCCTTACTTGATCCAGGAGAAAATTTATCTTTTGTTACTCCTTATGTGGCCATGAGATTTGATGTTAGCCCCAAAATTTTGTTAGAGCCTTTTTCTATTTATACTCCTGTAAGTGAGTCCGTTATGGCTAAAAGAGTCTATAGAAGTTGTCTCATTTTGGTTTTTCATAAGGTTACTCTATGTGATCTAGTTGAGCTTGAGATGATCAATTTTGATGTTATCCATTATGTGGATTGGCTATATGAATGCTATACTTCTTTTTATTATAGAACCTAAGTGGTTAAGTTTCAATTTCCAAATAAGCCTGTCCTGGAATGGAAGGGTAATAATTTTGTGTTCAAAGGTCAATTCATTTCTTTCCTTAAAGCTCATAAAATTATTTCCAAGGATTGCATCTATCATCTTACGAGAGTTAGGGGTGAATATTCTGAAGCCGTACTCTAGAGTTTTCCCCCATTGTAAATTAGTTTTTGGATGTATTTTCCGATGATCTACGCAGTGTCCCTCTCAAAAGAGAGATTGACTTTGGTATAGAGCTTCTTCCAGGGACTCAACCTATTTTTATCCATCCTTACCGAATGGCCCCAGTGGAATTAAAGGAGTTCAAGGATCAATTGAAAGACTTGTTAGACAAAGGTTTCATTAGACTAAATATATCCCCATGGGGTTCTTCTGTTTTGTTTGTTAGAAAGAAGGATGGTTCTCTCTTTATGTGCATTGACTACCCGCAATTGAACAAAGTAATCATCAAGAATAAATACCCAATTCTGAGGATAGATGATTTATTTGACCAATTGCAAGGGGCAAGTTACTTTTCTAAGATTGATCTCATTTTTGGTTAACACAAACTAAGGGTGAGGGAGTGTGATTGTCCTAATATGGCATTTCGAACAAGGTATGACCTTTATGAGTTCTTAGTTATGTCTATTGGTATGACCAATTCCTTCGGGATATTCATGGACATGATGAATAGGGTGTTCAAATAATATTTGGACATGTTTGTGATTGTGTTTATTAATTACATTTTGGTTTACTCTCAGAATGAGGAATAGAATACTAACCACTTGATGATGGTGTTACAAACACTAATGGACAAGTAATTATTTTCCAAGTTCAACAACTGTGAGTTTTGGATAAGGGATGTGGCTTTTCTTGGTCACATGGTGTCCGATAAAGGGATTATGGTTCTAATAAAACAGAAGTGGTTAAGAATTAGCCTACACCATTATCCCATGTGGATATTAAGAGTTTCTTAGGCCTATCAACAAATTATAGACTGTTTGTAGAAGGGGTTTTCTCAATTTCGTCACCCTTGAATAAGTTGACTCAAAATAAAGTGAAGTTTAAATGGTCGGAAGCTTGTGAAAAGAGTTTCCAAGAGTTAAAAGATCATCTCACTATTGCTCTTATTTTGACCTTGTCGGAAGGGTCCAATGGTTTTGTGGTGTATTATGATTCTTCAAGGGTTGGTATTGATTTTATTTTGATGCAACATGTTAAGGTGAAAGCCTACGCTTATAGGAAACTTAGGTTGCATAAAAGAAATTGTCCAACCCACAACTTTGAACTAGTAGGCGTTGTGTTTGGTTTGAAGATTTGGAGACACTCTCTCTATGGTGTCCATATGGATGTGTTCACTGACCATAAGAGTTTACAATATGTGTTTAAGGAAAAAGACTTGAACCTTCGGCAAAGAAGATGGCTTGACTTTTTGAAGGACTATGATATGAGTGTGTTGTACCATCCAGACAAAGCTAATATGGTTGCTAATGCACTAAGTAAATTGTCCAAAAATAGTGTGGCACATATTGAGAAAGGTAAGAAAGAATTAATCAAAGATGTTCATAAATTGGCACGTTTAGGTGTGAGGTTGGTTGACTCCGATGATGGAGGTGCTCTTGTTCATAATGGTTTGGAATCGTCTCTTATGGTGGATGTTATTGCCTAACAAGATAATGATCCGATGTTGGTTGAGCTAAAAAAATTGGTTGCCGATAAAGCCATTGAGGCTTTCTCCCAAGGGGGAGATGGTGTTCTTTGTTATCAAGGTCATTTGTGTGTGCCTAATATAGATTGTTTATGAGAGTTGATATTGAATAAAGCCCATAATTTGCAATATTCGATTTATCCGGGTTCAACCAAGATGTATCGTAATTTGACGAAAGTGTATTAGTGGAATGGCATGAACAAGGACATAGCTGTTCCAAATTGTCAACAAGTTAAAGTTGAACATCAGAGATCGAGAGTTATTGTCGAAGACATTGAAATTCCTAGTTGGAAGTGGAAAAATGTGAATATGGACTTTGTGATGAGTTTGCCTCATACTAATAAGCAATATGATTCCATTTGGGTTGTAGTAGATCAAATGACTAAGTTAGCTCATTTTCTACTGGTTAAGACTTCTTATGGTGCCGAAGATTATCCTAAGTTGTATGTTCATGAGATGGTAAGGCTTCATGGTGTTCTCTTGTCTATTATATCAGATCAGGGTACTCAATTCACTTTGAACTTTTGGAAGTCATTTCAAAAGGGTGTTGGTATAAAGTTTAAGTACTATTTTCCATCCTCAAATTGATGGTCAAGCTGAAAGAACGATCCAAACTTTAGAAGATATGTTGAGAGAATATGTTATTGATTTTAAATGGAGTTGGGATGAACATTTTCCATTGATTGAGTTTCCTATAATAATATTTATCACTTTAGCATCAAAATGGTTCCTTTTGAATCCTTGTATGGAAGAAGATGTAGGTTCCCGGTGGGATTGTTTGAAGTAGATGAGATGGCCTGGATTGGTCTATATTTGATAATAGATACCATGGAAAAGGTGAGACTCATAAAGGAGAGGTTGAAGACAGCTCAAAGTCGTCAAAAGTGCTATTCTGATGGTAGGAAACAAGACCTTGAATTTGAGGTTGATGATTGGGTCTAATTGAGGGTTTTGCCCAGGAAGGGTGTAATGTGTTTTGGCAAGAGAGGGAAACTAAATCCTAGATATTTTGGACCTTAAAAGATAATGAGATGTATTGGTAAAGTGGCCTATGAGTTAGAGTTGTCATTTGAATTAGCTATGGTTCACCCGGTGTTTCATGTATCTATGTTGAGAAAGTTTGTGGTGATTCGAATTCCATTATACCATTGGAGGACGTGAATGTCGAGGAGAACTTGACTTATGAGGAAGGTCTGGTGGAAATCTTAGCTCGGCAAGTTAAGAGGCTAAGAAACAAAGAAGCTGCATCCGTCAAAGTATTGTGGAGAACTCAACAAGTAGAAAGTGCTACTTAGGAAGTAGATGAGGATATGATGAGACTATACTCGTAACTCTTTCCCGCTACTCAACCTTAAAGTAGTAAGTGTTCTTATTCAAGTAAGTTGGACTCTTACGTATTCAGTTCCTCATATGTCATTCATATGCATGCATGTTCATGAAAGTTGATTTTTAAGTTATGTTTTATGTTAAAGTTTGACATTTTCATGTTTTATTCATTTCAAGGTGTCATTGTTATAATGTTGGGTTGCTAGTCCTATTTCCAGTATCCTTCCATGATACGTTAATCTTATTGAAGGATGAATGTTCCCAAGGAGAAGATATTGTAAGACCCCAGATATTAGAACGTTGAAACAAAGGAGAAATTTTAACTTTTAGGACTGACCTCATTTTTACAAGTCACCCTACGACTCATAAGAGTGAGTCCCAAGAGTCTACCCAGAACTACCCTTAGGAGAGGTTCTACGCCTCAACAGGATAATTTGTAAGAACAACTCATTCTGAAAGTTTGAAGACTCTAAAATTGTAGGGTTTTAGACCTGTAGGATGGGTCCAATTGATGACTCATAACCTGGATGATGAGTCGTAGAAATGGCTCATCGACAGGACTTCAAAGAATGTAAAATTTTAGAGTTTTTATACCTATAAGACAAGTTGGGTCTATGACTCATACACGTTATTACGAGTTATAATGATGATTTATAGGTAAAGTTTAGAGGTTTGATTATCAGGTTTTCTCAAAGACCTCCACTACGACTAAAGTCTACAAACTGTAGACTTGAGGACGAATCGTAAGGTTTGATTCGTAGGGCCGAATTCTAGTTTTAATGAAAGGCATTTGTGTTATTTCCTAAATTTGGTTCGATGAATGTAGAAACAATTATGGCTAAGTTCAAGCCTATATCTACCTAGTTCTTTTTTATTTTCCTCATCCTAAAATGATTCTTCTAAATTCTCCTAAGGCAAGAACTAAATTCTCTCAAAGATTCCTCTCTAAGTTTAAAGCTAGGGTTTCTTCTTTCACCAAGATTTCATCATCAATTCAAAGTAAATTCACTGAAGGTATGTGAGGATTAATCCATGGTTCCTTTCACCCATGGAGTCGCAAGGTTTTCTCAAGTTTTCTTTAAATTTTAATTTATTTATGAACCCTAGTTTAGATGAATTGCATTGGGCTGTTTCAATTTTGTTTTAGATGATTTTCAATGATCTTTATAAGCATGTTTTAATATAAGTTCCATGATTTTAAGTTGAATTATGAATACCCATGCATAAATTTATTTCAAGTATGATTATGAAGTTCAATGATAATTTTCATGAGTTGATTATATGTTCAATATTTTCAAAGAAAGTTTTCACGAATAAAGTTGAGATTATGATTTTAATGATAGAAATTGTTATGATGATCAAGTTATGGTCAAAGAATGTTATTATGGTGTGATAAGTACAATTCTCACACAATCATTTATAAAGATTATGATAAGGACAATTTTCACTAATGTTATGAATTCGTATGAATCACTAAAGTTAATAAGCTACTCCTAATACATTTTATGAAAATGAATATATAGGTAGTTACTATCTTTCCCCATTATGCAATTATCATGTTTTTATGAGCTTCTATTGGAATATTAACTAAGCACCAAGAGGACTTCGAGGTGGGGTTTGGTCCAGTAATGCAGTTAGTTACCAAAGGGAATCCTAGTAACAACCTAAAGTCCAAACTACGTCGCCTGTATAGGTTTTATTCATGTCCTAGCAAGTGGGTCCATATATAACATAGTTCAGTTGAGTTGAGTACCACGACTAAGTATACCTGGCAAGGTAGCCTCTCCCTTCTCAATGAGGGTTCTATCGAATTTTATGTTATAGCTCGCATGGTATAAGATGTCAGCTAAAGGACTTATCCCAAATAAGTTGAAGGTTAAGTAATGAGTTTATGATAATATTTTATGATATGCATTAACCATGAGTTTTTCAATGTTTTCAAATGCTTTTAAGCCTTACTCATGTTCATTATAATTGGGCATGCATCTTAGGGAATATTATTCAACTTCCTATTTCTTGATCATGCATATCTCACATACTTAGTACCTTCCTTCTACTAGTACATATTTTGTGTACATTGTCTCATAATATAGGGATGGATGACACTCACAACCATCTTTTTCGTGGCTAGAGTTCCTTTAGATATCAATGAGTTGGTGAGTCCTCATTCTATAGAGGACATGAATTTCATTCTCGTTATTTACTTGACTTTTATTCTATTATTTTAGGTGAGCTAGGAGCTTGCCCTAAGCCCCCATCAAATCCTAGACTAGATTCATGTTTATACAAAGTTTTGATGTAGTCTATTGGGATGTCGGTTTGAGTATTTCTATCCCTTAGACCCATCTCCTTGATCTTTTACCTCTTCTTATTTTACTATATTTCTTTACCTTATGTATGTGATATATGCTAAGATGGCTTAGTTGAGGTCCTTCTTATCCCCATTGGCGTGTCATGGCTTGGACCTAGTTTGAGTCATGATAGGAGATATGGGTTAGGCTTACCTGCTAGTAGGTTGAAGAAGGTGCCATCAAGACCTAAAAGTTGGGTCATGAAACATTAGTTTCAAAGATCTAGGTTAACTAGCATGGTTGATATGTGGATAATGCCTAGTAAAGTCCTATGTGTAGGTATGGAGACATCTCTATCCTATCTCTAAGAGGCTATGGGATATTGTTAGGAAATTATTTTCTTGACTCCTTTTCATGTGTCTTTTCTTTGAATAACCTTTAAAACTGATCGTCTGAAATCTATTTTATCTAAGATGGATAGCACAGGTTTTTAATTGACCCAGTTGGAATATCAACAGGTCCTACCAAAGTTTTGGCGAAGGTTTCTCAGGCCAGAGATGACTTGATGGTTCCTAGTGGGGTTCATCATCAGTATCGGAGTATGTCATGGAAATTCTTGAGTGGGCCGAGCATAACCCTTAACCATCCCTTTTAGATCTGGATATGAGTCAAGAGTTTGTTAGGGGGTAATCCTTGCCACTCTGTTTTACATTAGAGTACTTGACAAAGGAAGGGTCTACCCCAGGTTATTACTCATGTGTAGGCCATCGAGCAGGTGTACCTTGAGGCGTATAGAGATTATTGTAAGAGGCCTCTCCATTAACCCAGTGGTGACTACATCCAACATCGATTTGAGTATCAGTTTGATGAGATTCATAGTCCTTCTTGGCCCATCAGGCCTATGACGTTAGCACCTAAGGTTCAAGGAGGTTATGAGGAAGGTAATAGGGCTTAAAGTGGATAGAGTTCAGGTTAGACTTCTCGAGGTAAGCACTTTGGGCCTTTAGGTGGTGGAGCTAGCTCTATTCAAGTTGGTTCCTTTTAGAGGGTTGATATTGGTGATGGTTTCTATAAGTGTGGTGAGGTAGGCCACTTTTTTAGACAGTGTTGCAGAACCCCAACACAGTCAGCTAGGGATGGGTTCAAAAGGGATGAAGAAGATTCATAATTTGTTAGGGGCCGCTAGAGAGGTTTGTTGCACTCTTCACACCAGGCTTCAGACTATAGAGGTTGATATGATCATGGAGAGTTTGATCACTGGTCCCGAGAGTGCCCTTGGTGGGATTTAATATTTCAAACATTTCAGACTTTTCCTACCTTAGGCTTGGGCCATTGGACCTTGTCGCATCAGTGGGGAACTTGACCACCATTCTAGAGAGTGTCCCCTATATAGGACTAACATGGGATTTTCTCAACCGGGTCACCCTTGAGGTTTTGTGACGCCTCCAGTCAGAGGTAATACTCAGAGTGTTGCTAGTGGTACTTCAGATGTTCAGGCTGAGATCTCTCAGGATACGTGTATGTTACTAAAGGACGGTTAGAGACCAAGGCTGCAGTTATCGATTATATTTGTGCAAATTCATTTTTTTGTCATTCATTTCTTATATTGTGTTTTTTTTTAGTATTCATACCCAAACGTGCCTATTTGACTTGTTATTTATCTCATGATTGTGTTGGTAGCCTTACTTGGAGTTGTATGTATGTGTTTCAATGTCATTGTTGATTTTTTTAGTAGTGGATTGACTAGGTCGATTTTTTATGGTTAGGAGCGATGGTTGAGCAACTCCCTAAGCCTTTGCCTTTGTGGCTGTGTTATGAGTTGTGACCAGGCTAGTTAGTTGTCTTTTTTGTCTCCCTTTCCAGTTGTTGTTGCAGTTGTGAAAATCCTTATTATATCAATGGCTAGACCACCTCTGTTAGTTCTGGGAGTGGTGGTGTTTGTAAATCTAGTTGGCTTAGAAGGTCACCTTAGTTGCATGTCGTCTTGTGGACTAGTGGTTGAATGACTCTTCTTACTATTATGCATAGCTAAAGTTGCTTTGATAAGTATTACTCTTCTGTCATTCTTATTTTCTTGGCTTAGGAGGCTATCCTTTTTGCTTGGCATTGTTTGGTTTGTAGTTGAAAGGTTGGTTGTTGAGGCATCATGTGAATGGAGGTGTAGCATTCCCTATGCCTTATCAGTATTTCAACCTTAAGGCTGTGAAGTTGAGGCTTTATCTCTTTTACCTAGCCGGTTGGTTCCTTTATGGCATTCTTGGTGTTTAGGTTTATCAATAGTATTGGGATTTGTGGTTGTTGGAGTTGTAAGAAAGGTAGGATAGCCTTCAGTGGCATTGTGGTAATCCTAGTTAGTCATTGCTTCCCTTTTTTCTTAGTCTTACTTTCTATTGTGACATGATAGTCCATTTGTTAAATCTTTTGAAATCATCTCTTTAGAGGGTTTTGGTACCGACTATGGCTAGTTGCGAATTTTGGAATTTTGATCTCCGATTATGCCTTGTTACTGTTGTTACTAGTTTTCAATGGTTGTGTTGGTAGCTATTTGTCACGACCCAACCCCGTAGGCCATGATTGGGGTCCGACCTGGACCCCCCCCCCCCCTCCCGTATACCTACCTATCAGTTATAGTCATATTAAACTATGAACAAGGTGATACTACTCATAAAAAAAACCTAATGAGTTAAAACTTTTTTGTGTACGTATGGCCTCCTTCACTCGTCTCCTAACACATAAAGGCATGCAAGCCGACAAGGTTGTTGTAACATAAAAAGAATACTCACAAAATGCCATATAGGCATAATCGAAACGAGCTCACAAACATCCCACATTCATATATCTACAGACCTCTAGGAATAGTAACAGCGACATATGGAAGGACAAGGCCCCCGTCGTACCTTTGAATGTACAAATGTATACATTAAGTAACCAGCATCAAAATTTAGGCTCCAGAATAGTGAAGCACTGCCGACATAGCTGAGAGGAACTCCTAAGCTGACGGATCTCCAAAATGAACATCTGTACCTGCGGGCATGAAATGCAGCCCCCCGAAGTACGGGGGGTCAGTACAATATATGTACTGAGTATATAAAGCATAACAACACATAACGGAGACCATAACTGAAATAGCGATACAGGGGACAAGTATAACAATTAACAAATTACTGTACCTGCACTTTAGGACATGTGATCCTATACATCATCATATACTGTGCCCGGCCCTCTAGTGAACTCGGTGTCATAATCATTTCTTCATATTCACATATCATCGTATCATCATGCTTTTTATTTCATCATATCATCACATACGGTATCATATCATTGTATATGGTATAATCTTACCAAGTATATCATCGTATTACACTTGATTCACTGCGGGGCTCAGGGTCACACCGTATCATTCTAATCTCATATGCATGCCTACATAAAGTATCCGGCCCCTTCAGTGAGGGACTCGGTGAATGGAGTGGTGTACATCTATAGCGTACCATCATAATATACATACGTACCTGGCCCTCTAAAGAGGGACTCGGTGTTCCTTCCTTATTTCACCACATATACTATCATATTACAGTCGGCTCGGGACTCGGTGAATAATCGTATCGTCATGCCATATAACATATATCACACCTCACGTACGGCATCGTCTCCTCGTGCGTGGAACTATACACATCCGGCCCAGGACGCGGTGAAAGAAGTAGCAACATTGTGCACGATAACGTTCCCGGCCCATCGTGGGACTCGAGGAAGGATGGGTTACAGTATGCACGAGTAGAGTAGTGAGAAACCATATGCAACTAAGTCATTATCTGAGACTCGATGAAACAGTCAAGTAAACCATCACCTGAAGACTAGAGGAGTAATTATCCGAGGTATCCCTTTAGATGTCATTAGGGTTTACATCAGTTGGGGCCTCAGGAATCACAGACATGCATCCAGAATAATGCCACACAGTTTATGCAATCAGAAATATAGTCTATGCAATCAGAAACGCAGTTATCTAGTCAAAGACTCAACTCATGCAATCAACGACATTTATCATTTCAGAGCCTCTAAAAAGAGGAGCTAGTACCTCTACCTACTATTCATTATATAGAAAGCTCGAGAATAGTAGTTTGACTACTTTCAGACTCTTGATGTTCAGGAGTGACTACAAGTCACGAGTTACAATCAGAGCTCATAAATGGAATTACCTCTAAACCTATATCATATACCATTTAACTTAAAATTAAGCCATTCCAAAGGAAAGAAGAAATAGGCTTTACATATACTAATTTTCATCACATAGAAGACTAAAAGGCAATGACTCAGCTATTGCAGAAGTTCTAATATCAAGAAGTAAACAAGAGTCTCGACTCATACTCAGGGCTTTACAAATGGATTGAATCCCAAATATCATATACATATCATTCATAACTTATATCTAAGACATGCCAAAAGAAAAGAAGAATAGCTCGACATACTTATACCAAAACATGCCAAAAGAACACTTCACATACCTCGTATGGACTTCTCTTAATCACGTCCACGTCGTTGTCCTCGAAACCTATTTAACATGGAAGTAATGCAAGTATTAACAACCTTAGACTTTTCAGCAACTTTGACTACCCATGAGTATTCATAACATTCATCCCTTCGCTCGCCTTCTTGACTAGTTCCTTAACTAGTTAAGGCGTTAACGAAAATCGGGCAGCACCTCCCCTATAATGTGCCCTATCCGAATTCCCAACCATGTCCTTAGTACCTGAATCCAACCAAAAATGCAACCAGCAGCCCATACATATACATATTACGACAAAATTACTCAATATGAACCCCCAACAATTCACTCGAAACTAAGATACCTAAAGTAGAGTTTTTAATTTTTCTTTCGCGAATTCTTTAATTGCAAAAGCGGAGGGTCATGTAGCTACAACCATCATCTCCCCCAGATCATTTAGAGAACTTTTAGACCCTGCAACACGCCACAACATAACCAGCAGCAGCCCCTACGCGTACAACACCTTATGTCGACAACAACTTAACTATAGCGATTCCAAATTCGTTTATTTCGAACGCCAAACTTTTCAAACCTTTTCCCCAACTTCCAGAAGCTCCTAAGGTGTGTAATACACCATAATTTAATATCATAAACTTCAAATTAGAGGGGAAGAACTTACCTTTCCCGAAATTGGCTAGAACTCGCCGAAATCGCGCCTCGGAATTGTTTTCACATGCTGAATCGTTGTGGCAGCTTGCTGTCCGATTTTTGCTGCACCAAATCCCAATTTTGTACTACTAATACTTCCATATCATCGTAGTATACGCTAATTAATTAATTTACGGAACGCAAATGGGACTTACCTATTATTTTCTCCCAAGCCATCGAAATTTTCTCCTTAGCTCTTAGGGTTTGTTTTCTCACGTTGCTGCTGCAAATTTGTTAATGAACTGAAGTAATTAGGATACATATCAAATTATATAGGTGGTCCCAAGGGGTGACACATGTCATCCCCTAAGGATAACACGTGTCAAGCCATGATTGGCCACCGTGTCATGCTGCCAATTAGGGGCTGCCATGTGGCAGCGGGGTCCACCTCCCCAAGCAGCTGCATCACCTACTTGATCCTAAGTAGGTGCATCACCTTCTTGCTTGAGGTGCTGCCACATGTCGCTCCTCCATTGGCTGCCACGCGTCGTCTTTTTCCCTTCCTCGCGGGTTCGTAATTTCATCTCACATTAAAAGCCTATGTAATCCATACTACGTAAGCTTGATATATCCTTAAGCAACTTAAGTGTATAAGACTCTTAACTTAGTGTCTTACGTAGGTAAATCGAGTCCTACGACTCATTTCTTAGACTCCAACTCTTTCCGGATTTTATGACTCTATCTCCAACCTCCCTTCTCGTGAGGTATCACAATCTTCTTTCCTTAGAGTTGTTTGATAGTGTCGTAGATTATCCGGCTCACATGATAGTGTCTAAGGAACTTAAGAAGATGTTTCGAGCTCAAGAGTGCGGGGTGTAACACTATTGAGGCTTTGTTTATCATTTATATTTGGAGTAGTGGTGTTCTTTGTTTGCTTCATATGTATCCTAAACTGGAAGATGGGAAGTTTGTTAGAAAAATCATCTACAAGATGAGGTTAAAGTAATTCATGGATCTATAATTTTGAATTTCTTTAGGATATGAGGTTTTCTTTTGACATATTTGGTATATTGCAGTGTTTTTGAATGGGTGTTGGTACCCTTTGGCCATTACCAATCTATTGTCCATGTTTTTATGCGGTCTAGCAGCTTAGTTTCCCATTTACTAGGAAGGTTGGCTCAGATTTGAGGTGGCAGAGTGGTTTGGGGGAAAATAGTTGTAACACCCCCTAAAAACATTGTATATGGTGTTCCAATTCTTGATGAAAATGATATAGCTTCTGTATTTTGGACATAATTTTTCATATGATGGCCCAAATTAAGCTTCAGAGGCTAAGTAGGTCAAAAAAATTAATTTATTTTAGACATAGTGCTGGGACGAAATAGAGTGTTTGTACAAGAAAAATCATATCTCACTATAGGTTGCTCCAAATTAGTTGATTCTTGAATGACATAAATTAGGCTTTTATAGCAACAATTCATATAAGACATCAAATCCTAATTAGAAAGTTAAAACATAGCTCCGAAAAAGGGTATTCCGTAAAAAGAAGATTCATCTCACCAACCATAGAATATCTAGATGCATTTGACATCATCCATGATATAAATAGTCCTCCATTTGATATCACCCATGACATCATAATCCTTCATTAAATATTTAGATTTTTCTTTATAAATATTTTAATTATTGTTAGGTTCGTTCTTCACATCTATAAATACCCATTTTATTTCATCATTTTTTTCATCAAGCTTTCTCAAGCAACTCTTATCTATAGATACTTCTTTACTCATTCTCAAAATATAGTTTTAATTCTTAGTAATGTAAAAATACTATTCCAGTGATTCATATACTACGGATAAAGCTTCGAATTCCAGGTATGTAAGGCTTCAATGAGAGTATTTCTTCCACTCTCATGACTAAAGTATTTTGATTATATGATAAATTATATTTATTTTCTTTAAGCTTTACTCTAAATTATATGGTGTTTATCCATGGGTTCTTCCTTCCATGTAGTCCAAAACTATTTTAACTAAATCTCTTGATTTCAAGTAATATTTTCTCATGGGTAATTCTTATTTTTACTTAATAGTATGAATCATGGTTAAACTAATGATTATTGGTCTATTTTGATGCAATATGGTTTCATATGTATGAATTAATAGTTTGGAAGTAATTTCTCTATTTATCTCTTTAAAGGTTCTTAAAATGCATGGTGGGTTGTTTAAAGCATAATTTTTAATTAATAGATTTCAAAGTATTTATACATATTCATTTACATAAATTTTTGCAAGTTGAAGTGATTTGAACTCACCTAGGTTTACTATATTTTCAATGAAGTTTGACTTAAAAACTTTGACTCCAAGTGAATTTTTATGAAAGCAATGTCTATGATAAAAATAGAGTCCTATAAAATAAAAGAATGATGAAATGCTATGAATGATGGATTATTTATGCTATAAGGATAATTATTGCATATTTGAATCACCAAATGATTTTATGAGCTATTGTACCGAATATTATGTTTTAAATTCTCAAGATATATGTTATGACTATTTTGAAGTGTTAAACTATTCTGTGGGATTGACTTAGCACTGAATGGGTCATTGAGGTGGAATTTGGTAAGGGAATCCTAGTAGCAACCTCTTGTCTCATTAACTATGTGCCAACATAGTAGCCCTTGTAGTCTTAGGCTAATGGATCCATGAAAGCCCTTAAAGTTAAACTTAAAGAAATGAATGAAGTTGACAGAGTTCTACCAGAAAAGTAGTCTCCTCATTCAATGTAGGAGGTAATGTTGGATTCCATGTAATAGCTCGCATGGTCATAAATATCGGTTATGGTCATTTTCCCACAAAATAAATGTTTTAAAGGATATTTATATGATTGATTATGAATGCATTGCATTATGTTTTATATTACATAAATGTTTTAATGTTTCCTCAATGTTCATGCATTATTACATACTTAGTACATTCAAAGAAATAACGCATACTCTTTTTCCTATATGATATCACCATGTAGGTACCGGTGCTCCTACTTATTCTCCTCGACGTGGCTAATTGAGATTTCGTTTGAAGACTACTTTTGGTGAGTTTCCATGTTCTAGGAACAATACTTATCTATCTTTCTAGATTATGATATGTTGAGATCTTTAGACACTTACTATGGTATTTTTTCTATTATGATTGAGGGTGAGCTAGGTACTTGTTTTAGCCTCGTTAAATCTAAAAGTTAGAGGTATTGTTGGACATATGTAAGTTAAATATTTATTATTATGATTTCCGCTTGTTTATTTATTGTCATTACCAATGAAAGGCTGAAAGAATGCTAAGAGGCTTGTTTGAGTTACTTTCGGGTTCCTCATTCTCCATGTCAAATCTAGGCCCTAGGCTTGGGTCATGACAACAGTGCTTGTTTTTTGAAAGTTCCTATGGTAGGAGTAAGTCAATGGAGTTGAACTCAGTGTAGTCTTGTCATTTACTGGATAATCGTCTATTAGAGTGGAGTGTTCCATTTTAGAAGGTGAGTTTCATCTTAGATTATTGGTTTTTGAAGTTGAGATTCAAATTTTGGGCTTTGCCCCGAGTTGCTCTTCTTGCTTTTGTTGTTGTCTTACCTAGAGGTTAAATTGAAGTATGTGATCCTTTTGAGGTTTGTCTGGTATGGTTCTGTAAGAATGTTCTAGATGGTGTTGGAGATATTTAGGATGGCCAAGGACCAAGAGAACGCCCTTGGTGGCTAGAAGGAGATGGATTTGGAGCATAAGGCAAATATTTTAATTATGAGTTGAGTTACATCTACCACGGTCCTGTGTTTCTCATTTCAGTAGTTTTGGTGTAATTTGGTCTTTCTAAGATAAATCTGGTGTTTTCAGTCTAGTTTGTTTAATCGAGTGAGAGTTCAAGCCCAGAAGGGAATTGGAGGAGTTTTTAGGGTTGGAAGTAAATTTGAAGATTTCCCTCTCAGCCTGAGTTCTATGAGGGCATTTTTTAACCCAAGAGGGTATCCAAGAGTCTGGTGGAGCGTACAAGCTCAAAACCCTCTTCTTTTCGTGCTTTACACTATAACTGTCCTTCTATTTTTGGGGATAAAAGTCATATTAGTTGTGGATATTATAATGACCCTTCCGGTCATTTCCTCTATTTTCTAATATTTTCATTATTTAGAACTTTTCTATAGCGAACTCAAGCCATTTATGACTTGCTGACACTAACAGTTTGGTCTTATAGTCATTCATTTGGGTTTTATGCTTGTTTACTATTTTAGAGCTCTTAGAGTTTGAATGATTGACTCCATTCAAAACTCCAGAAAAATGACCTTAGAATTGAATTCTCATGGTTCCATCAGCTCCAAAATGATAATTTTAGGGCATTTTAGCCTTTAATCATTAACTTAAGTTTGACTTTGGTCGACATTCTGTGTAAATGTGCTCGGATTTAAATTCCATCAGTAAGGTATGCTCCAAAATATTGATTTTTGTCTAGAACAAACTTTCATGCAGTTTCCTAGGAAGTTGTGGATTTTGGCTTAAAATGTCACTTGGGTGTGAGACCCACTTTTCATTCAGATGATCTTGGATGGAAATTTTGAATGCACCATTGAGGTTGTAACATCGAATTTTGTGGGGTAGAATAGTTCATTTGCATTCATGGGGTTGCGAACGAGTTTCGAGCCCTCGTCGAAACTTTTCCTCAACTTGGAAGTCTGCTGGCGCAACAAATTTTTCTTTTCTACATTTGCAGGCATGGAAGTTCCGCATTCGTAGAAGGTTAATGATGTTGTTCCCCATATTCACAGGCATGAAAGTCCACGTTCGCGGATGGTTAATTCCTGGCAATTTAAAGTCCTTCAAACTCGTTTTTAATCTTATTATCTCAACTTCAAAATGTGATAACTAGAGAAACGAGACTCCATTTTGGATGATTCATAGTCCAGAGTGTTTGGGAAGTTCATGGGTATGCATTGAAGTTCTTAGGGGACTCTAGGACTTGTTGTTTGAGGTAATTTCCATCCTAATGGGACTTATCTCTCTTTTCTAAATCTTTAATGGTGAAAATAAATGCATGGGCTAATTTTTTTAGTTATGAGCATCAAATTTTGTCAGAAATTAGGAAACAAAAAAGAACCTTTTCACGGAGTTAATTTTAGGATTCCCACAGTGGGTCCCACAATTTTGTTTTCGATCTAATTTTGGGTTCGTCTCTGCAAAATACAATTTTAGTGACAAAACATCTGTATTAACCTTTTGCTTGATATTATGTTAGCGTGGCAGCAATTAGAGGTGATTTGGAGGTTGAAAGCTTCAAATTAGAAGATTCGAAACGCGCGTGATCAGCTTCGAGGTAAGATAAGGTCTCCTCTTTTGACTGAGCTTTATTAGATAATGTTTAGTGTATATTACATGTGATTTTAGGTAGGTACTTGCATAGACTAAGGTTTCCCTCCTCCTGTTTCGTCTTATTGGTTCCCTGTTAAGTCTTATACTAGAATGGTCCAGTAAAATCCTTAGTTTAGGCCATGGGCTTGTTGTGGTATTACCTTAGCTTTATTATTCCTTTTAGGATAGTTATTTATGGCCTTAGTCTAGTTTTGAGCTTTATATAATTTATATTTTGTTGTACAACCTTAATAGTTAGGTGTAGCTTCCAGTAGCGTTTGTTATGGATGATGTACCTTGTGCTAGTGTTGGAGACCTCTGTCGCTTTTCGTAAGCCATAGGTTTGGCTTAGGTGTGCTCATATGGAGCTAAAATAGCATATTTTTGGGTATGGCATTGATCCTTGATATATTTCTTATCCTATCGTATTTTGATCAATTTTTCAATTAGTTGGCTTTATGTTTAGCAGCGGGCTTGTGATGCCTTATTGTCTATTATTGAGCCCAACATCGTATTTAATGAGAGAGTGAATCCCAAGTTATTTTTCTTTGCTTTGATAGTGTGGTGAGACTTGCTATTAAATTTTGATGTGTGTATCTTATTAGGATGCTGGTTATGGCATGCTTGCATTGACAATTTTGACTTGTTTAGTGGTACAACCCTGGTTCCTTCATGGCTTTTACTACTGTTTTGTAGAAGGAATTCTAACTCTTTTACTATATTTAAGCTTTTTTTTCACAAGAGTCATACCACTTGGATCATTTGGACAGTGATTTTGAGGCTTATAATGCATCGAGGACATACTCCTTTTATACTGGTAGTATCAGTTGCATCAAGGATGCACTCATTTATTATTAATATTTGGTGCGGTGTCACCCTTTTTCTACATTGACTGTATATGGGATGCTTTTAGCTTGTACTTGACTATCCGATGCGTCTTCGCCCTTTTTCTACATCGACATTGCTACTCACTCTTAGGTACCATTGCAAAGATGCTATATTTTATGTTTAAGACCGGGTTTAGGACCAGGTAGTATATATGGAATTCCATGGTCCCATCTTGCAGGTCTAGGGTCAGGGGGTCTATACACTTTTTTATTGATGATATTTGAGAGACATTGATCATGTTACTAGTTTTACTACAAAATTTTATTCATTAGCATCCCTTATCACCAGTATACTTCTTGTTGTTTGGTCCCTCGGTTTTATGGGGGCCGAGGGTATGTTTGTTATTGTTTATACTTTTGGGGGGTATGAGCGTCTAGTTGGTGATTGTTTGATTATAGTTATACTTGTCTTATGTGGTATTTTTATTTGGTCTACAGGGTGTCTTAGTCTAGATTTGTTTTTGGTACTTCCTGCTAGGTTCAGTTGGATTAGTTCTTAGGTGACTATATAATTAGAAAAGGTAGTCTGTATTTCGTTCTTGATTAGTGTTGTAAATAGGTTATTGGTTGGCGTATTCAGGTGTGTTCCTTGACTCTAATTCTTTTCTCTATATGTTCTGTCTTTTTACTCTTATTTCCTGTCTTACCTTGTGTTAGCTCCTGATTAGTTTCTTGTGATGTATTTAGCATGTTATATGTTATCTATACTTGCTTTATCTGTGGAGCTTAGTTGGTCTATGCTTACTAAGTACCATTCATCTGGTACTCATACTACACTTTTGTACCCTACAGATCATAGTACAGGTTATTGCTGGTGATTTGGATTTAGTGTGAAGCAGCTCAAATTCGGAGATATGGTGATCTCCTGGCATCCCGAGTTTTCGATTTTCATCTATTTTGAATAGGCTAATCTTATTATTTTACTCAAAGATAGTCTACACTAATTTTGTATATGTAAAATCTTGGTACACTTATTTTTTATTGGATGCTCGATATCAGTGATGCTAGGTCTTAGGGATGGTTCTTTGTGGATGTATTATTGTTGCTCCTTTACTTCTTCTTATCTCTATCGACTCACTTGCTTCTTTTGACCATCTTCTTCTTGATTGCCCATTGCTTCTAGATTCGAGTTATGGGTTAGGCTTACCGATTGGTGGGTTGAAGTAGGTACCATCAAGACCTAAAAAGTTGGATTGTGACACATTGATGAAGGATTTTTGTTGTCTTTTTTGCTTAAAAGAGATTGGTTATTGATATGGTTCGTCAATGAATCTATTTTGCAATAACAAAGCAATAATGGAGATTACAAAAATTTGATACAAAATGACAAGACAAAACATGTTGAAGTGGACCAACACTATAACAAGGAAAAGCTTGAATATAAAATAATTCATTTCCCATTTGTGATGTCTGAAGATCAGTTTACGGATATCCTTACGAATGCAATACCAAGAAACATTTTCCTATTGCATGACTATGAAAGAAGTGAAATATTTCTTAAATGTCTCATAGCCACTCATTCATAAATATGACATGATTCACACCCATGAACAAGACTCTACTTAACGTAACTTTCAAACACTTTAAGATTCTTGAACATGATGCTCTGGTACTAAGTTTTCATGACCCGAGACTACTCCCTATATGTGACATGAAACTTAGAGTCATAAGTGGCCCTAAGCTAACCAAAAGGCAAAGCATGACACTAAGTTTCAAACATAATTGAGATAACATATAAAGCAAAAGAAAATCATAAATAGTCGAATAGAAATCTTATATAGCATAAAGCCAAAATTTGAAGACAAATATGCGAAATCTAAATATTTTGTTTGGGAGATTCTAATAACATAGGTGAGTTTCTAGGACATGTCCCTAGCTAGCTCTAAAATCAAAAAACTGAAATAAGGTTTGAAATAAACATAAGAGAATTGCATGTTGTATGTCCCCGAACCATGATGACTCACCAAAGTAGTGAAATGCTGATAAGGATCCGTACTAACCACGGGCATGATGATGCGTGTCAGTACCTTTATGAAATAATATAGGCATAAAATCAGTACTTAGAATGTACTAAGTATGGAGAACATGCATAAACATGACATAATGATACATCCAAATTTACACAACAATTAAGAAGTATAAAATAGTCACTATCAAATATAGAACCCAACTAGGTTAGAGTGGAACCCACAGGGAATGCGGAGGAAATAAGTTTACTAGCACTTATGTTCAATTGTAGTCACTATTTCCCAAAAGTAAACATTGCATAAAGTAAATTGAAATTTGTTTGTTTAATTCAGTAACTAGTAACAATGTTAATAGTAACAAAGTAAAACAAACTTAAAACTGTTGAACAGTATGAGAAGGTAGATAGAATTGTGCTCCTTATGACATGTAACTCAGTTGACCTCTCTTATTAATGATACCATTTCAATATTCCATATGCATAATCTAGTAAGTTATGGACATCTAAATGCATGTCAACCCTATTGGATTAATTTCATTCTTTATCTTCTGGTCTCCGAATGTATATGTATCTAACCCTTGCTTTTGACCTCAGAAAATTATCCCCTCCCAGGCTCAAGTTTTTACACGAAGCTTTGTAACTTCGAATCTCCATTGTACTTATCTTTTTCTAATCAATATCCCTCTTCCGATCAAGTAATGAATACATTCAAGTTTTAACTTGTGCACTTATGAAAAGGAAAACAAGACGAAGATAATAACAATGCATGTTTGAACATTAATCAAGAATCACCTACATGTTTGCCTACTTCGCTATTCCGTGATGGTTCCCACAACCTTAGTTATGGGATTTAGCAAATTATATTAATAAGTAAAGTATTAAGAATTTATGTAGAAATCATAGAATAATACTTACATTTTATTTAATCTTGAATCATTATATGAAAAATGAATCGAAAAATGAATGGAAACTTGTGTTTATGTTTGATTCCCAAAATGGTTCGAAAATATATCTCACATTGTGTTCTATGCTCAAAAAATCAGTAATAGTGTGTAAGATAAACATAAAACCTCTGTAGGATATTTAGAGAGTAAAAAATCAATTCCTAAATAAATTAGGAAAACTTAAGTCAGCCAGGTTCACATTAACTATTCACGGATTGTGATGACATTTAGGTCTTCCATGGTTTTTGACTTTGGTTCAAAACATCTAAATTTATCATTCCACAGATAGGCTTCTCCAACTGTTAAGGATACAATGGTCCGTTCACGGTCTCATAATGTTTGCCTTAGGATGTTCTCATGTCTTCTCAGCAACTTCTTTATGGGCAATGTTAACAACCCATCATAACATTCATGACACATCGTGCGTCTCGTGGAAATGAAATTGAACATCTTACACCCACTTCACTTCCTTCCTTTCACAATCCTAATCTACACTACATGATGTATTCCGTGGACCGTTACAGGTCTTGTAGGATTTCACTTGGATAAAAACCTTTTGAACACATTTAATTCATCCTCTTTAACGGCCAACTCCACGAGACGTATAAAGGTTCATGACCTATGGAGGGACTCTTGAAACTATATAAGCAGTGAACTTTTCAGCAAAACTCAACAATTTAGCCCAATCTTGTGCATGACTTAGTTTTTCTGTAATTAAACAAAAACACACATCATATTTACAAAACCAAGCTTGGAACCCATACTAATTCAACATTTTGAGCGTAATAACTGTCTCAAAAAAGTGACAATCAAGACCCTCAACTTAAAACCATTGTTTTCCCTCAAGAAATAAAAACTAAATAGAACATAATCTCGTGCAAGTACAAACGACTCTTAGAAGATGTACAACTGCCCACAAACAATCATGTTCATGACCCTATTTTCATATTCAATTCTAATCAGCTATGCAATAGACTAAACACTTGAACCATCTCACAAGGATTGATTTATGACATTATACTACTCACAGTCAACCAAACCAATAAAACCAACAACGTACTAGTCAAATTAGGAATCAAACAGTGTAATCATAATGCCCCTCACCACAATGAAGTCTCTCATTCGATGTATATAAATAAAATAGAGACTGGAACTGTTTCACTTGTACTCTCAAATGAAGTTCAATTAATGCACATATACAGACCATGATTTTGTATACTTTAACTTTTTAATAGCTCAATTAGGATAACATTAAGAATTTCTTTGCTTGTAACGTAGGCTCGAGTTTGGGAAGGATACATTTAGGATATAAGTGGCTATTTTTCCCCTCCAAGACACTACATTGACTTATCTACATGTTTTACATCCCAAACTTATGTCACCCTTACTTTCTTCCTTTATTTATGCAAGGGTGTGGCTACCACTCTTTTTTTCTCTTTTCCTTATTTTTTTTCTCATTGCATTAATTTTTCTTCTTTTTTACTATTAGTTTTCGTTTTCCCTATGGTGAAAACCCTCTTATTTTCCTTTTTTCCTCTCATTATAGGCTTTTTTTCATACCCCAACTTTCTCTTCTTTCCTCTATAGTAGCCACCCTTAACTTAGGATTCTAGTGTGAGTATAGGTGCACATTGTCCTGGTGGACCAGGGCCAAGATAAAGGTCTACCGTTAGAAGGGGAAGGTAAATTGTGTTATTTCGAAAAAAGATCTTTTTCAGGCTCAACTCTTGGTTCAAATGGTATAATTTTATTTGGTTGGTTGTTTTTAGGCTAAGTGGACTATTTTCAACAATGTCCTATGATTCTTTCCTAATCAAGATATTCAATCATTTTAATGAGATTAACTAGGAAAGTTCTAGCTTACATATACAAAATTTGAGCTAGGGTATTCAACTCAAACATACATGGCACATAGCCGACACTATCTAGCACCAACTGACACATTCACGTTCTAGCTAGTATTTGATCGACATGTCAATAATTAAAATATCTAACAATGATCCTACAAAGTCAATTTTCACATTCGAGGTACAAAGACATAAACACTTAGCAAATTTCAAGTAGGGGTAATTTCTAATCAACTCAAAGCATATGCATCAAACTCATGGACTATATGCACATTTCAACAGAGTCATTGTATTTACACAAAACAAAACATCCTAAACATGCCAGTTCTATTAGATAATACAATTAAGAGAAAAGAAACATGGCAAGAAAAACTCCCAAGTGGTAAAGATGTGCCACCTCCATCAAAAATTTGTGCATTGTCCCTAATGCATGTCAAAAATCTCAAAAATTTAAAAACAAGGGAGGTGATCATTCTGTGATGCCCTAGGTGTTACTCAATGTCTCAAACACAGAATCAGTGGCAGTTCGTGTGCTTAATGATGTGGGCTTGCTCAAAAGGTCATCACTCGTAGAAGGACTGGGTGTGCATGAAGGCACCCCACTAGTGATTGTATCAGTAACAGGGGTCTTAGAAATATAGGTTGGAGCAAATCCACTTCCCAAAGATCCAAATCATGTGGAGTCAACCTGTTGCCTCTCTCTTTCCGTCTTTCCTCTCGTTTTCTATTTTGAAGCTTGTTCTGGCTTCTAAATGCACTTGGCCTTAGCTCTTGGTGTGTCCTCAAGAATTCTAGGTCTATCTCGGAGCTTCTTTCCCTTGCCTTTTAAATTAAGATGAGATGCCTTTACAATTACCTAAACCTTATCTAGCCTTGTGGTCTCTGTAAGGTAGAAAACAGCACCATCATCATGTAGTGCTGCCAACTATGCCTTCACGGACTCAGCCTCCAAAGTATCCAATTACCAATCTGCTCTGTCAAGTGTGCCTCTAGGCCATAGTCTCGACCCTATAAAACAAAAATATCCTACTTTAAATCGGTGCGAAATCAGTCCTCTATCTGTAGTACCTAAGTCTGCACAACAGTTGGTAGTCGCTCAATAACCTGGTCTAATAAAACCCTATTTTGTCATTGCTCAGCTACCAATTTTTAAAAGAACTCATATGGCATGGTCACTAACATCCTAGTGCTTGCTGCTTTCGAAGGAAAACGGCCCTCGCCCTGAGGCTACTTAAATCCTTGCCGGTAGGTGGGGTAGAAAAGACCCTATTCAAAGATAGAGTAGCCGGTGGTTAACCCAGTGTGATAGTGTGTCATGCTTCTAGACTACACCCATGACATGGCTGGAACTCAAAGACTATTACTTGTACCAAGCATCCCACTTGGACTGTCTAACTCACTCTTCGGAAGACTTAACTTAACATAAGAGTAATATCAAGTGGGCAATCACAAAACATCATTATCAACTTTAAAATAAATTTAAGTACTCATTTAAAATATAAGTCAAGTATCATAACTTTAATATTGAACATCACAATTTTTGAAACATATGCTGAAATACTTAAGGGGACTCCATTCTACTTAGTCTACGAATCCTCTAATAGCTACAAAGAAGGTGCCGCGACAACCCCATGGGTACCTAAATAAGAAAATAAAATGACATAAAATTAGAAATGAAGGAGCTCTTCTGAATACAAAGAGGTCGCACCAAAGCTATGGAAGATATATCTTCAATTGTATGCCTACTGATATTCTTTAAACCCTGTATCTACATCATGAAATGATTAATGTCGAATGACGTCAATACATGGAATGTACAAGTATGTCAAATGGCATAAAACAAACTTACATCAAGATACTCAACTCGGAAAATAACTCAACTCAATAAGCATGCAATGTAATAAAACAATGCTTAAAAGTAAATAAACAATAACAAAATGTTAATCAATATAATAAATATGTAGTACTTTTACTTCATTAAGGAGATTCTCTAATCAACAATCATCACTTATGAGCTAGTGACGATACAATAAAGTGATGTCGTTGTCACATCCTTCCATTAATTTTCTTATGTAAGGGACGTCACATCATCTCTGGATCTATAGAAAACATCCTTTTTTGGGAGAATGAGGAGTCGCCTTAATGAACAACATGATCCTATCCTATGCTGGCTACGTAGTTTATGGGAATTGAATTAATTAAACTCTTTCCCAAGTCGGTGCATAACGCTACTTCCAAATTATTATTATGCTCATATACATATACATCAAGTGAGTGAAACAATCAAATACATCTCATTTAGTCTCATTGGACTCTTCATTAATTTACATCAATATTCTTAACTCATCGTCTCTTATCTTCAATATAGGTACATCTCATCTCAATCATACATCAGAAAACATGCATCAACTTCTCCAAATATGGCATTTTAAATTATCCAAGAACTCAATTTAGAAAGTGTACATTAATAAATTCCATCAAACTCAATATCATGATCGCTTAAATTATACCAATAATCCTTCTTTTAACATTAAAAATGTATAAGATATTTAATGCAAACCTAAATTTGGGTTGATATAAATACAAGCATGAATGCATAACCTCAAACATCAATTCATCAAGTATAATATAATATTCATACTAGAACTCAACAAAGGAGTAGGTAGATACATCAAGAAATCACTTTTAAGGGATAAGAAACTCGAACATCATCACTCTATTGACTTTATGAACATGTACGGCTTGAGTACGAACTTAGTCTAATGTATTGATAGCCTTACATACCTGGAACAAAGATTGTCTACTCTAAAATTGAAGACCTCGCTTGGAAACCTTGAACTCTAGGTCTTGTTTTTGTCTCTAATCCTTTCTCTCAAATTTCTAAGTGTTAATGAGAGGGAAAACCCTATTGGGTATGATAAGTAATTGATTTTTCATCCCAAAACATATTGGGTTAAGTTGGAAAATGATGGGAATAGTACAAAATGCCCCTCATTAAAACTGGGTGGTGTAGTTCAGGATAGGTCCTTCATGATTGTATAACTCTTTACGGACAGTGAAGGCGTCTGTGCAATGATATTGGAGAAAGGTTCTTGAGGGGAAAAGTCCACGGAACATTTCCACAGCATGTGGAGACTTTCAAGGCTTGTGTAGGGTTCTATAAAGATGAATGAGATATTGGATCCTAAAGGTGACCTTCCATGAAGCACTATACAGCTCGTATCGACCTTTATGGACCATATAGGTGCCTGTGAAGGTGGGGTCCTTATGTCGTAGGGAGGGGAAGGTTCACATGTCAACTCTATGACTCATCGAACCACCACAGTCCATGGAAGGGTCCTTGGACCTTCCCTTGGAAATTTCCAACTTGGCCTCAACTCCATTGGCTCCCTTCACGATTTATGGTTCTCACCACGTCCCTTGGAAAGGGCATGTGAAACCCCTTGACCTGCAACTTCATTTTTCTACTCTTTGAAAAGTTAGTTTAGGCTAGGAACTTCAAGAGTGTTACAATATCTCCCCCTTTGGGATCACTCATCCTTGAATGATGACCAAGCTAGGAGTTTACTCAAGGAACGTAATCAATGCAAGAACTCAAACCATAACTGCTCAACTCAAGAAGGAACTAACATTAGAGATAGAAATATGAGTATTACCTTCAACAACAATTCTAGGAGGTATGAATAGGTATAGGTACATGGCTTTCATATCCTCCTTGGCCTCCCATGTAGCCTCTTCAATAAAATAATTTCCTCACAAGACTTTGAATGAAGTGACCTCTTTTGTTCTAAATCAAAGAACCTGATGATCAAGAATATGGATAGGAATCTCTTCATAAACAAGCTATCTTTCACCTAATGTTTTCTATAGTAATAATGAGTGAAGGATATCCCAAGAGCTTCTTAAGCATCAAGATATGGAACACCGGATGAACGATATCTAACTCTGGTGGAAGCTCTAACTCATAGGCAACATTGCCAATCCCCTTTATGATCTGGTAAGGACTAATATAATACAGACTCAACTTCCCCTTTCTTCCAAACCTCATAACTCCCTTCATGGATGAAACTTTCAAATACATCAAATTACTGACCACAAACTCCAAGTATCTTCTCCTAACTTCAATGTAGGATTTTTGATGACTTTGTGCAACTTTCAACCTATCTTGGATAATCTTCACTTTCTCCATAGCTTGATGAACTAAGTATGGTCATATCAACCCATCTTTAACATCCTCTAACTACCCAATTAGTGATCTACATCTCTTCCCCTAAAGAGCCTCAAATGGTGCAATTTGAATGCTCGAATTGAAGCTATTATCATTGACAAACTGAATAAGTGGAAAGTGATGATCCTAATTAAATGTACAATAGATAATACAGGATCTCAATATTTCCTCAAGAGTTTAAATAGTATGCTCTTCTTGACCATATATCTGTACGATCCCAATTATATTTGAAATAGATACTACAGGATCTCAATATTTCCTCAAGAGTCTAAATAGTATGCTCTGCTTGACCATCTAAATAGTATGCTCTGCTTGACCTCTTGAGGAAGCTGATATCGTAAGAAAACTCTACAAGAGAAAAGTGGTCATCCTAATTACCTTTGAAATAGATAATACGGGATCTCAATATTTCCTCAAGAGTCTAAATAGTATGTTCTTCTTGGCAATCTATTTGTGAGTGAAAAGTGGTGTTATGATTCACCTGCGAATCCAAACATTTATGAAAGGACTTCCAAAACTGTGCAGTGAATTGAGTACCTCTGTCTGAGATGATGGAGAAGGGAACTCCATGCAATCTGACTATCTCCTGAATGTACAACCTTGCATAATTCTCTGTTGAATCTATAGTCTTAATAGGCAAAAAATGGGCTGATTTGGTCATCCTACCCACAATCACCCATATAGAGTCATGATGTCTGTGAGATCATGGTAAACATATAATGAAATCCATGTTAATTATCTACCACTTCTATTTCGGCAACTCTATATTCTGAACTACACCACAAGGCCTTTGATGCTCTACTTTGATTGTTGTCAATTTGGGCACTTGGATACACACTCTATTATATATCTTTTTCATTTTATTCCACATGTGCTCTTCTCCCAATTCATGCTACATCTTTGTAGAGACCAAATGGATTAAATATCTAGAGCTATGTGCCTCTACCATTATTCTGTCTCGAAGACCATCAACACTTGGAACACATAGCCTACCTTGATATCTCAATTCTCTATCTCCCCCTTTGGCGAAAACCATCACTTTTAGCTTATGAACATCATCTTTCAATTGGAGTAGAATAGGATCTTGGTCTTTCTTATTCTTTACCTCAACAATCAACAAAGACTTAGCCCTATTTTGGACAATCACTCCTCCCTTATCAGTATCCACAAGATGAACTCCCAACCATATAAGTCTATGCACTTCTTTGGCCAACTCTTTCTTATGATCCTCAATATATATGGTACTTCCCATAGTAAAACTACTAAGAGCATCAACAACAACATTAGTTTTACCTGGATGGTAGAGAATACTCATGTGGTAGTTCTTCAAAAATTCAAATCATCTTCTTTATATCAGGTTGAGCTCTTTCTGACTGAATGTGTATTACAAGCCTTTGTTATTAGTGAACACATCTACAAGCACACCATAATGATGCCAAATCTTGAGAGCGAATACTATTGCTACCAACTCTAGATCATGAGTCGAATCATTCCTCTCGTGAATCTTGAGTGTTTAGAAGTATGAGCTATAACTTTACCTTTCTATATTAATGCACAACCAAATAAAACTCTGGACGCATCATAATAGATCAGAAACTCAGTCGTTACCTCAGGTAGAAATAGAATAGGAATAGAAATTAACCTCATTTTTAACTCTAGGAAACCATTCTCACAAGTATCGAGCCATTGATACTTAATCTTCTGTCGAGTCAAATTTGTCAATGGTGGTGATATGGATGAGAATTCTTCAAATAACCTTCTATAGTAGCTAGCCAAACCCAATAACTTTATATGTCAGTTAGGGATGTCGATATGGGCCTGTTCTTAGCCGCTTCAATCTTCTGTTAGTCGATTCGAATGCCATCACAATAAATAATATGGCCTATCAATGCCACATTTGAAAGCTAGAACTCACACATTGAATACTTAGCATATAACTCCATTTGCATGAGAGTTTGGAGGATAATTCAGAGATGGTTGGCATTCTCTTCCTCATTCCCCGAATAGATCAGGATTTCATCAATAAACATGATAATAAACATATCTAAATACTTATTGAACCCTCTATTCATGAGGTCTATAAATGTTGTAGGAGTGTTAGCCAAACAAAAGGACTTCTAGGATCTCATAATAACCATAACTGGTTCTAAAGGATGTCTTCAGGATGTCACATTCTCTTACTTTCAACTAATGATAGCCTAATGTGAGGTCTATCATAGGGAAACAAGTGGCACCTTAAAGTTGGTCAAGAAGATCATCAATTCTTGAAAAGGGATACTTATTTTTTATGGTAATCTTATTAAGCTCACAATTAGCAATACACATATTCAAATAACCATCTTTCTTTCGCATGAATAGGACAGGAGCAAGTGATACACTAGGCCTAATAAATCCCTCATCTAAAATATTCTTCAACTTATCATTCAACTATTTAAACTCTATAGGAGCCATTTTATATAGCAGATGAAAAATTTGCTAAGTATAAAGACGAACATCTATTTCAAAGACTATCTCCCTATTGGGAGGGACTTTAGACAATTGTTAGAAAAGAATTCAAGAAACTCATTCACAACTAGGAATGACAGAAGGGATGGTGTTTGTACACTGTCATATCTGAATCGAACAATATGTTAAATACACCCCTTTGAAGCTGACTTTCTAGCATTAAGGTATGAAATAAATCAACCCTTAGGCAATACTGGACTTTTCTTACACTCTAAAATAGGTTCATTTGGTATTGCTTTATGGATGGTACTCTAACTACAATCAATTGAGGCATAACAAGAATAAAGTCAGTCCATGCCCAGAATGAAATAAATATCGACCATCTCTTGCTTAACTAAGTCATTAGAAGTGTCTTTATAGTAGACGGAGACTTTACAATCACGATAAACTCTCTTAACTAAAATAGACTCACCAATGGGTGTAGAAACATTAAAAGGTTCTAAGAGTCATTTAGAAAGAATCCCAAACTTAACAGCTGCATAAGGAGTCACAAAATAAAAGGTAGCACCTAAATCAAGTAAAGTATACACATCATGGGAAAAGACTTGAAGCAAACCCATAAAATGACTGGTGAGTTCTCTTGGTCATGGTAATTAGCCATAGCTACAGATAGTTTGAAACTCCGCCTGTTACTGAAGCAACACCCCTGTAATTACTTTTGTTTGGTGGTGCTGGTGAAGAAGATTGGGTTGTATTTCCCCCATCACTCTATTTTCCTATCGAATATTTTATAAGAAAGTGGCCCATCTTTCCACCCTTGTAATAACCATCAGTGCCCACACGATATTGTCCTAGGTAGAGATTACCATACTTACCTTAAGGCGGTGTCTTCTTAGGACCTTGGGCTACACTTTCTTGAGACTGAGATTCCTGTGCTCTAAAATTTTGTGACCTCTAATCTTTCCTTATGCTAGGCATAAGTGCACTTTTTACAGATGGAGCATATTAGAGGACCTCTTATGAAAGAAGGAGCATTATCCATTTCCACCCTTCTATTAGTTTGGTTCATGTCCTACAGATTGAGCCTTCTTACTTTGGTGTTTCTCTCTATCCTTCTTCTAATTTTCCTCTACTTGTTGGGAATACACCATAAGTCTGGAAGTGTCTATATCAAATTTCAACAAGGCTGTCTGACACTTCTTCTTCACATGACTGCCAAAACTAGAAAAGAACTTCCTCATCTAGCTCTCTCATCGGGAACCATTTTTGCAGCATACCAGGACATCTGAATGAATTTTAGACTGTGCTCCTTAACCGGCGCATCCCTTCACACTTTAAGTTCAAAAACACTTCTACCTTTGCCTTCCTCAGCTCTCGTAAAAAGAAGTGATTTAGAAATGCATTCTCAAACTTATCCCAGACCATAGGTTCTGTATCCTCATCTCTACATTACTCCCATTTGTTATATTAGAAATTGGCAATATCTTTTAGTTGATAAGAGACAAGTTCAACTCTTTCTATCTCTATGTCATGCATAGCTTGGAAAGTGAAGGGCTACTAGCATTCACACGTCCACCTTGAACCTTAGGATATAATACCCTATCTTTAACAAACGCTTTCCCCAAACCATGAACTTGTTGAGAATGGCCACTACTACCACCATTGGTATTAGCATTAGAGAACCCACCTTCATAGTGGACATCTTAGAATCTCTCATTCTCATCTCTTTGAGTTTCTCTCTCATAATTTGTTTGGCAGAAGACATAAGTTGAGATATGTCCATTTCTTTGACAAGCATGGCAGTACAACACTCTTTATCAACCAAACCGAATACCCCTAATATGAATTGGCTCATTTGGGCATGTGGATCGGCAACTAATGAAGGAGCATACTTGGATAGCTTGGTGAACTTGAGCGTATAGTTCTTCATACCCATGTTTCCTTATCGAAGATTGATGAATTATAACACCTTCGCTTCCCTTAGCTTAAAAGGGAAAAAATAATCAAGAAAAGAAAGTTTGAAGGCTTCCCAATCAATAAGACCTTCATCCACTGTTTCTAACTTCCATTTTGCATATTAAACTTAGGCCACACTCTTGAGTTGGTAGTCTTCCAAATCCTCTTTATCTTACGAAGTCACCCCTATAATATTCACTATCTTATAGACCTCATCAATGAATTCTTGAGGATCCTCATCTAATTTTGATCCATGGAATTTGGGAGGATTCATTATTGCAAAGTTCACTCTAGAGGCTGGAGGAGGAGCATTAGGAGGAGCCGTAACCTCTATGTTTGCCACTATTTAGGCTAGCATGGTGATAGCAATACGGAACTCTGCATTAGTAACTTGGTCAATTAGGGGACCGTTGTCTTGAGGGACTTGTCTTTGTGGAGAAATTTTCTAAAAAGGGTAAAGGAAGATCGTTAGGGAAAGAAAGTCTTAGAGTGTAATCTATAATACGAGATAGACCATGAAAGAAGTTAGGATTTCCTAAAATTCCTTATACCCTCATATTCATATATATGGCATGTTTCACACCTATGAATAAGACTCTACTTAATGCGGCATGTTGGACATCCTAGAACATCTTAAAGCTGGCTCTGATACCAAGTTTGTAATGACCCGACCTAGGACCTAGTCATAATACGATGATCGAAACCCTGAAGGGCTCCAACCAAGACTCTTGACTTATCATAAAGAATACATAAATAAAGTAAATGCAGAAATAACATAGAAAAAGTCTAAACCTTGAATCATAAAAGAAAAATGTAGCTTGATTACATAGACTTTATAACATTTGTCCAACTAATGCCTCTACTAACATAGAAGGGCGGGGGCGAAGACATGTCTATAGCTCACCAAACATGAATGAAATAAATGTCTTTCGGAAAGAACAAAGTTATAACTAGTCATATATAAGATAAGGACTCACCAACTCATCACCGAATGGAACTCAACTAGCCACGTGTGGTAGGAGCATGATCCTCAACTCCTACATTATGAGACAATGAAGGCAAAATATGTATTAGTACATTCGAATATACTAAGTGAGTGGGCATGATATGTGATATAAATCATAAGATGAAATGATCAAATAACGTTCATGATAAAAAGAATAAGTAAAGTTGTGAGAAAATCATAATGATCAAAACATTTAAGGGATATTATTGAGATTATAAATTGACATAAACAGAGTATACATATGTGGGATAAGAACTATAATCGAAAATAAGATGATGAGCCAGAGTTAGACTATTATAAGAAAACAAAGTATCTAAACAACCAGGGGGATTCTAGACTTACAACTCTAGAAGCAAGGGTCGAATCTTTCAGAAGTAGAGATTAAGGGAGATGGAAAAATAAACACAACTTTAGGAATAATTTAACTGGTGTGTATGTGCCTCCTGGCAGTAGAGATTAAGTTAGAAATAGTTTTAATAGTTCGAGGATGAAAGAGATGCTGGCTAAGGTACTGCAGAAAGTGGAGTCAACTAAGGCTGATGAATAAGATTTGAAATGTTATATGTCCAACATGAGTCATTTTGTGGATTCACGCTCCACTTCTATTAAATAGTTGGAGCATTAGATGGGGTAATTATCAGTGACACTGAACTATAGGAAGAATGGCACACTTCCTAGCACACTCTACAAAACCTATGGAAAGAAGGGCAATGTATGGCAATGATGACTAAAAGAGGTAAGATGCTTTAGGGACTAACACCTATAGGGATTGACCAGGAATAGGATGTCAAATCTGAAACGGATAAGCATGCTATGAATGGTGTCAGTTATAATATTCTTGTGGATGATGAGGAGGAAGAGATAGTAGTAGAGACAGGCAAGGTAAAGGGCAAAGAATAAGTTAATGCAGAGATAGTATAACCAATTCGCAAGCCATCTCCTCCATTCCCTTATAGATTGAAGAAGAAGGCTAAGAATGTCAAGTTCTTAAAATTCATTGTTATGCTAAAAGAACTGTCCGTGAATATTTCATTGGTTGAAGCATTGGATTAAATGTTGAGTTATGCAAAATTTATGAAGGACCTTGTTACAAAGAATAGTACAGTCACTTTTGAGCCTATTAATAACTTACACTATTTTAGTGTTATATCTACAAGGTCGTTGATCAAGAAGAAGGAGGATGCAGGTGCGTTCACCATTTGGTGCACAATTGGTGCATGTAACTTTACAAGGGCTTTATGCGACTTGGGAGCTAGTACAAATCTTATGCCACTGGTGATCTACAGACAGTTGGGCTTGGGAGCCCCCAACTAACTACAATGTGGTTGTTGAGGGTTGTCCAATCAGTGAAGAAGCATGTGGAAATTATATGTGATGTTCTGGTTAGAGTTAATCATATTATATTCCCTACTGATTTTTTCATCTTGGACTTCAAGGTAGAATTTTAGGTTCCTATAATTTTAGGTAGGCTATTTATGGCCGTAGGTAGATCTTTGGTAGATATAGGAAGTTGCGAGCTCCTTCAGGTTGAATAATAAAGAAGTTAAGTTCAATGCGTGTAATAAAATGAATTATCCTAGAGACATGATTATGATGTCTATGATTGATGTAGCTGACGAAGCGGTTATTAAAGTATCTATTGAGCAATGGCTCACTTTCTAGACCTTGGCTATTGTGATCATCAATATCGAGGGTGATGTTTTTGAGGAGTATGATGCGATTATAAATGCTTTATAAGGCATGTAATCATACCTTTATGAACCTAAAAAGTTGGAAATTGAACTAAAGAATAAGCCAACTCCTCCCGCCAAACCATCCATTGAGGAGTCACTTGTACTTGAACTAAAAGAGTTGTCGTGTTATTTGAGGTATGTTTTTTTACGTGAGGGTAAAACTCTTTCATTCATTTTTGTTGTAAATTTGATTGAGGAGCAGATTAGAGCACAGTTCAAGGTCTTGCAAAGGTATAAGAAAGCAATCGGAGTGACCATTGTGGTTATGATATGTATATCGCCTTGCATATGTACTTATAAAATTACATTGGAGGAGGATTGCATTCCTAGCATTGATCATGACCATATACTGAACCCACCTATGCAAGTTGTGGTGAATAAGGAGTTTATCGAGTGACTTGATTCAGGTATGGTATATCCGATCTCAATTGGTAGTTGGGCCAGTCCTGTGTAGTGTATCCCAAAAAAGGGAGGTATAACTATTGTGGTGAACGATAAGAATGAGTTTATTCCACTAAGGTTGCTTATAGGATGACTAGTCTAAATGGGTTACAAAAAGCTCAACAAATGGACCTTGAAAGATCATTTTCCAATGTCTTTAATGGACCAAATGCTAGACAGACCGATAGGTATAGGTTGACATTGCTTTATGGATGGGTACTCTAGCTACAATCAGATCTCTATATAACTGGAGGATCAAGAGAAAACCCTTTACATATCCATATGGCACCTTTGCATTAAAGCACATGCCATTCGAACTAAGCAATGCGCCCGCTATATTCTAGAGATGTATGATGTAGATCTCCTTAGACATGGTGGGATACTCTGGAGGTATTCATGGATGACTTTTCTAGGTAGGTGATACATTTAATGACTATTTGTTCAATCTTAGCAAGGCATCGTAGAGATGTGAGGAGGCCAAGCTAGTTCTTAACTAGAAAAAGAACAACTTTATGGTAAAATAAGGTATAGTACTAGGTCATGAGATTTTTGAGAAAGGTCGTGAGGTGGAGGCGCCCCCTCCTATCTCTGTGAAGGGTATTCAAAGTTTCTTGGGGCATGCAAGTTTCTACAGGCATTTTATCAAGTACTTCTCTAAAATTAACATCCCTTGTGCAAGTTATTCAAGAAGAGGTGAAGTCATATTATGATGAGGCATGTATGAAGGTGTTCGAGTGTCCGAAGGATAAGATGATTTCAGCTCCAGTGATCATAGCTCTAGACTGGTCAAAACCATTCGAGATAATGTGTGGTCCTAGTGGTGTTTCTTTGGGGGTTGTGTAAGGTAAAAGGCTTGATAAGATCTTTCAGATCATATATTATGCAAGCAAGGCATAAAATGCATCCCATAAGAACTATATTGTTACTGAGAAGGAGTTTCTAGCTGTTGTTTATGCCTTCAGGGTGTACCTCTTGGTAACAAAAGTCATAGTGCACACCGACCATACATCTCTGAGGTACCTAATGGCAAAAAAAATGCAAAGAAAGGTTTATCAGATGGGTTCTTTTGCTATAGGAGTTTGACTTTAAAGTCAAGCACATAAAAGGTTGTTAAAATTAGGTATCAAACTATTTATTTAGCATAGAGGTTCAGAAAAGAGATGGGACAAGCTTAAGATTAATGACCACTCCTAGATGAGTTGGTATTAGCTGCTACTCTTGACCTTATTTCTTGGTATCCTAGCTTTGCCAACTATTTGGTTAGAAATATAATACTCAAAGACCTTACATTTCATCAGAGGAAGAAGTTATTACATGATGTCAATAGGTATTGCTGAGAGGAGAATTACTTGTTCAGAATATGTGCTGATAATTTGATCAAGCAGTGTGTACCAAAAACTAAGATGTTGAGTATACATAAGGCTTGTCACTCTTACCCTTTAGGTGGACATCATAGTGGAGCCCGAATAACTCAAAAAGTACTTCAATACTGATATTACATGCCCACTATCTATAGAGACAAGTTTGATTTGGCAAAGAGTTGTGAAAATTGACAAAGGAAAGGTGAAATAACAAGGCACCAAGAGTTGCCTATGACTCCAACCTTAGAGGTTGAACTCTTTGATATTTGGGGCATCGGCTTTATGGGGTAATTTGTGAGTTTGTATGGGATGAAGTATATTCAATTACGGTCGAGTACATCTCTAAATAGACTGAAGTTGTCGCCTTGGTTGATAATGAGGGTAATATCATGGATGGTTTCTTAAAGAAGAACATATTTCTAGATTTGACTCTCCTAGAGCAATTATCAGTAGTGTGGGTCCTATTTTTTGCTACATGATCTTCCGGACTCTACTGGCTAACTAAGGGGTAAAGAAGCACAAATTGGCTACCCCGTATTATCCTTAGTTTAGTGGGTAGGTTGAAGTATCAAACAAAGAGATTAAAGAGATACTTGCCAAGTCTATCTATGCAAATAGAACTGACTGGTCGAGAATCTTGATGATGCACTATGGGCATACCAAAAAACTTTTAAAACACCCATTGGTATGTCACCATATCAGTTAGTTTTTGGAAAGGTATGTCATTTGCCTATAGAGTTAGAGCACAAAGTCTTATGGGCACTTAAGAAGTTGAATATTAATTAGAGCGAAGCCACCAATATGAGATTAAAGCAGATCAAGGAGATGGATGAGTTCTAACTAAGGGCATATGAGAGATCAGCCCTTTACAAAGAACAAATGAAGTTATATCATGATCGGCGCATTAAGAAGTGAGAGTTTTGTCTTGGTGAGTTGGTATTGCTGTTAAAATCTAGACTCAAATTGTTTTCGGGTAAGTTGAAGTCAAAATGGTCTGGACCTTTCACCATAGCACAAGTATTTCCACATGGTATAATCGAGCTCGAGGTATAAGATGGCCATATGTTCAAGGCGAACGGGTAGTGTGTGAAGTTAAAAGAAAAAGCAAAGATAGTAGAAGAGATCCAACTTGATGAATTCTATGTAATCAAGGAACCTGCATCGTGCCACGACTTGAAATTAGGCACTTCATGGAAGGCAACCTATGTGGAAGTTTAATGAAGTCTAAGTAGTAGAGTGACCATGGACCTTACATGATATATGTAGAGCACAATGGCCACTATTGGGAGCCATCTAGGCAACTGGTAATTTGACTCTAGGCTCATAGTTGGGTTTATGTCTCATGAAGACTTTCATGGACCTTTTAGCCACTTGTGAACCAGTAGGTAAGTTCTCTTAAATTTTCTCGTAGTTAATATTCACGGTGACATTCACGTTCTATGATGATCTTCATGATCTTTATCATAGATCGTGTAACTTAGGTTGGCCCAACTTTAAACAACCCAACCTGATTTGACCTATCACTCAATATCCTAAAAGAATAAGGGTTCCTTACCCATTTCCCCCTTTATTTGGGTCATTTCAAAAAATCCTCATCAAATTCCAAACCATCAAGATCAATTCCTCCCTTATACAGTTACCCAATTCAAGTCCATGGTCTAGCTTACACATGGTTCGGCCCCTTAGCTATAGTTACTCGATTCAAGTCTGTGGTCTAGCTTACACATGGCTTAATCCACAATTATCTATGACCTGGTTTAAGTCCGTGTTTGCTTTCAAATCTTATTTCGGGTTCCTGATTCTGTGATGAATCTTCGGTTCAAGTCCTTATCTACTCTCAGCTTTGGGTTAAAGTTTCAAGCTTTTGGGATGGTTTGGTTCAAGTCCAGGAAAGTGGTGACATTATTGGAACTTTATTGGCTCCATTCTTTTTACTTTAACTATTTTTGCTCTTGTAGGGCTTATGGGGGCCCATTCAGGTTGTTACTTTAGACTTGTGAATGAGCGTACTCGTCGGGTTTATGGGAGCCTGATGGATTTATCTAGTTTCTTTCTCTTATGTGTTGAGTACGTTCATATACATACCTACATTTACTGATTGCCCTGTCCTTGGTTATGGTTATTTTCTAGCATTTCAGTTTACTTTTGCTTATCTTGCTTAGTCGGCCTATGATGCCTACTAGGTACCTGTTGTTTTGTACTCATACTACACTATGCATCTATTTTTTTGATGTAGATCTGAGTACTAGCTACGGGAATTGATTCAAAAAAGTTGTGGTCATGATCAAGGGTGAGAGTGAGCACATTGCATTATAAATTTAATCATCTCTCTCTGTACATATATTTTGCATGTCTTTTACTTTTTGAGACAGCCCTATTTCTGTGGTCCACTTTTGGGACTTGTACTTTGTAGCAGCTTTATACATATGACTTTTAGGTTCTGGGAGGGATCCTTTGTTTTTATATAGTTAGCTTTGCTTTCGCCCATTTATTTATGTTCCTATTATTTCATTACTGTTTTTAGATTGAATCATTGGTCTTCTACCTTGACATCCCATTACTCACAATTTCAGGATAGAGGTTGGCTTGCCTACTGGTGAGTTATAGTAGGCGTCATCATGACCTGAGAGATTAGATTGTGACAGTTTTAATCCCCAATTTATGTTCTATTTTGGGAAAAAAGTTTGGAGAGGTAAAATAAATCTTTTTAGGGAGTCAATTTCAAGATTTCTAGTGTGGATTCCACAATCCCTTTTTAGATACCATTTTGGGTCCGTCTTGGATTATTGTAATTTTGGCATCAAAACGTCCATATTGATGTCATGATCAATATTTTGTCAGTGTGGAAGCAACTTGAGGTAATTCTAAGGTGAAAAACTTCAAATTGGTGGATTTAAAGCATGTATGATCGGCTTCGAGCTAGGCTATGGTCTCCTACTTTGATTGATCTTTATTAGACAAAGTTTAAGTATGAATTACATGTAATATAGGTTGGTAATGGATGAATATTAGGTTTTCTTCCCTCTACTATATTTCCTTAACTCCGATTGAGACTTAGATTAGCATAATCTTGAGAAATCCTTAGTTTAGGCTTGTGGCCTAGCTTGTTTTATGATTCAGCGTGATTATCCATTTTAGAATCGACAATTGATGACCTTAGGCTAGGTTTGAGCCTTAAATACCTTGGTATATGCCTTATTACCCTTGTAGCTAAGTGTGACTTTCGGTAGGTCTTGTTTGGGGTGATGTCCATTGTGCTTAGTGGCTCATCATAGCCGTAGGTTTGGCTTAAAGGTGTTCAGTTGTGAGCTGGAGTAGTATATTTGGGGTAAGGTGTCATTCCTTGAGTTTGTTCCCCCTTTTATTAATTTGAAAGCTCTTTCTGCCCCCTTCACTTGTTGTTTAGTGATAGGCATGTTGTATCTTATTTGAGCTTATGATTATATTATTGGGCCTGAGGCCGTGTGCAAGGACCAGTTGGATCCCAAGTTAGTACTCTCAACTTTGATAGTGTGGTTTGGTCGGCATTATATTTATTTGATTTTGAGTGCCTTATTTGAATATTGGTGATGACATGTATTACATTGTTTGCTCATTCTCACTGATTTTATGGTACGATCTCGACCCATGCATTAGCATATTTATCAATCATGATGAAATGGTATTTTATTTGACTTTTATTCTAAATTGGTTTTAACGGGAGTTGTACCACTTGAATCACTTAACTTACTTATTTTTGAGATTACGAGGCATCAGGAATGTACTCCTTTTTTACTTGAGATATTAGAGGTATCTAGGATGTGCTAAGTTTTTACTTAACTAGCTGAGGCATTGACGCCCTTTCTTGCATGCAGATGGTCTTGTTGATTCCCCCAAGTTACTCTTGCTAGCTAGGGGGTGCCTTTAAGAGTTTACTATACGGCCAAGAACTCCTCAGGTTTACTTTTGCTAGCTGGGCTGGTGCTCTTGGGAGTTTATATGCTGGCTGGACAGGCCTTTTTTAGGGTGTTTGTGGATAGAGGTTACTGATGGTGACAGATAATAATATGGGTTTTTACTACAAACTTGCATTCATACGCATATCCTATCACCAGTATACTTATTTGTTGTTTGGTCCCTTGGTTTATGGGGGTCGGGAGTATATTTGTTATTGTTTTTACCTTTTGAGGGTATAGGCATCCTGATCGATTTTTGTTTGGTTAATATTTTGCTTATCTTATGTTGTAATTATAGTTGGTTATTAGGGCGTCGTAGTCTCAACTTGTTGTTGGTACTCCCAAATTAGTACTTAGGTGATTATGTGGTTAGCAGTTATCGTCGGCATTCTGTTCTTGATTAGTTGGTTTCTATAGCCCTTTCTTGTTGCAAATAAGTTTGTTGGCTTGAGCTTTTAGGTACATTCCTTGACTCTATTTCCTTTCTCCTAGTATCCTATTATTCCTTGTTATTTCATGCTCTATCTTGTACTAATTTTTTGTGTAGTTACTTGTGTTGTACTTACTTTTCTAGTATGTTGTTCATACTTGATTTATCTATGGAGATCAGTTGGCTTATGCCTTTACCATTCATTTGGTACCTATGCTACACTTCTACACCTTACAGTTCATAGTATGGATTATCGTCGGTAATTTGGTCTTTGTGCGAAGAAGCTTGGATTTGGAGATTTGGTGAGCTCCTTGTATTCGGAGTTGCCAATTTTCATTTATTTTGGGCTAGGACTAGTCTTTACTTACTTTCAGAGACTGTATATATCTATATTGTATTTGTAAGAGCTTTGTACTCATATATTTGTCTAGATGCTCGATCACTAACTAATGTCAGGTCTTGGGAGTCTTGTATTATGTTTTGTATTTATTTTGTTATCCCTCTTTCTTCTCCCTATCATTGTCTTCTACTTTAGTTGTTTATCTTTTGATTGATAGCTCGTTGTTTCTGATTCTGAACTATGGTTTAGGCTTACCTACAAGTGGATTAGAGTAGGTGTCATCATGACCTAAGATGTTGGGTCGTGACAAGTTGTGATTAGTGCTCTAGGTTGACCGGCATTGTTGGTATGAGAGCAAATGCCTAGAAGATCCTGCAGATTGATGCGTTGGCGCCTATATCCTATTTTCGAGAGGCTATAGGCATTCTTAGAAAACTTTGTTTTTGACTCCTCAAGGTTCAATGTAAGGAAGCCTAGTTTTATTGAGGGTACACCACTGATAGGAGTGGTTCTTGGTGTAGTGGGTGCTTCTCATGACAGAGTTGGGTTGATTGGTCCCAATAGGGTTCGTCTTCGGTATCTGATTATGTGTTGGGATTTCTTGAGTGGGTAGGGCTTACACATACACTATTTTCTATGATCGAGAAAAGACTCAAACATTCGTCAAGGGTTTGTCTTTGACACTCCATTTGGCATTAGAGCACTTGATAGGAGCTGGGTCTACCTTTCCCTAAGTTTTTAGTCACGAGAGGGTCGTAGAGTAGGCATGTCTTGAGGCTTACAGAGATAGTGCTAAGAGGCCTCATTATTAGTATAGTGGTGACAATATTCTACTTCGAGATGGGTATAAATTTAGTAAGGGTCATATTCCTTCTCGATCTATCAGGCCTAGGACGGTAATACCTCAAGTTCCAAAAGGTTCTGAAAAAGGTCGTGGAGTCTATGGCAGACAAATTTTAGGTCAAACTTCTCAAGGTGAGCACGTTGGGCCGTCAGGTATTGGAGCTCATTCTATTTCAGTTGGATCCTTCTAGCAGGTTAATATTTGTGACAGTTGCTACAAGTGTGGCAAGGCAGGCCACTTTTTTAGAGAGTGTCACAGGACCTCGGTAAAGTCAATTGGGGGTGGTCCCCAGGGTGTTAATAATGGTCCATAGTTTTTAGGGGCAGACAGGGGAGTTTGTCGCATTCTTCATGCCAGGCTTCAAACTAATAGAGGTTTCTATTATTGTGGAGAGTTTGATCACTGGTCCAGGGAGTGCCCTAAGTGGAAGTTGATATTTTTGACATTTCAGACTTTTTCTACTCCCCAGGCTAGAGCGGTTGGACCTTGTCGCATTTGGGAGAGATTGTTCATCGATCTAAAGAGTGTCCTAGCATGGGACAACTGGGCAGTTTTCTCAGCCAGGTCAGTCTCGTGGGTTTATGTCACCTCTAGTTAGAGGTTGTCTCAGAGTGTTGCTAGTGGTACTTCAGGTGTTTAGGCCAAGGTCGGTCAGGATCTGTTCTATGATTCTATAGTCCCACCAGATGCAAAGGGTCTAGGTATAGATTCTATTTGGGTAAATTCGTTGTTTTTTCATTCATTGTTTGTATTGAGGGGTTTGGGGGTTTTCATACCCATACGTGCCTATTTAACTTGTTATTTATCTCATGACTGTGGTGGCAGCCTTACTTGGAATTGTGTGTATGTCTTTTAATGTCATGGTTGATTTCTTTTAGTACTAGATCTACTAGGTCAAGTTTCTAGGTCGAGAAGCTGTTGTTGAGCAACTCCCCGTGCCTTTGCTTTGGTGGTTGTGTTATGAGTTTGCGGCCTAGATAGTTAGTTGTTACTTTCTGTCTCCCTTACTATTTGATATTGTTATGGTGTCGATCCTTGTTAGATAGGTGGCTAGACCAGCTTTGTTAGTCCTAGAATTTGTGGTGCTGGTGTATCTTGTCGGCTTAGAAGGTCACCTTAGTTATGTGCCATCATGTTGGATTAGTGATTGAGTAGCTTTTCTCACTATTGTGCATAGCTAGCTTTGCTTGGATTAGTATTTCTTTTCTGCTATTCTGGTTTACTTAGCTTGGACGGCTACCTTCGTTGTTTGGTATCATTTGGTTATTGAGACAGTGTGTGAATAAAAGTGTATCCTTTTGTGAGTTGCGGCAGATCCCGCTTGTCAATTCTTTCCTACACAAAGTCTGAGCAGCCTAGACACTCGAAAGAGTACTTGGAGTTTTCTTGCATGTGTTCTTTCCCTAAGGACCTTTTAATTTTTATTGAATCGACATATTTAGGATGTAAATGTGAAAGAAGTATAGGAATATTTGGCATGCTGGTTATAATCTTCAAATCGGTAAAGTAGGACCCCTCCGAAATTTTTGAAGTGTTATATCTGTTTCTTTGATATGTTGACTATGTAGATCTTCGTATGACATGACATAAACTGATAGAGCATGCATGACTTAAGCTAAAATATAAATCAGAGATTGATAATTGATAATAAAACTTGATGCCATGTATGGGGTAAGGTTATTGTTCATTCTTACTATTTGTGTCAATCTAGAACGTGCCCCATTAGTCGTACTGTGATAATTGAATTGTTGATTAGGAAAGAATCATAGGTTATTGTTGAAAATAGTGCACTTAGCCTAAAAATAACTAACCAAATGAAATTGTACCCCTCGATCCAAAGTTTTAAGCCTTAAATAGACATTTTTATTGAACTTACACAATTCACCTTCCCCTGTCATTGACTGTTAAACCTTTTTTTTGCCCTGGTCCTTCCCTGGATAATGTGAACCTCAACTCAAGCTAAAAGATTAAATTGAGGGTGGCTACTATAGAGAAAAGCGATAATAGAAAGAGTATGAAAAGAAATATGTAATGAGAAAAACAAAATAATGGGGTGTGGTCGCGATAAAGAATGTAGTAAATGAGCAAAAACAATGAAGTTGTCAAACATCAGAAAGCATTTAGAAAAGAAGAGCGAAAGCCCAATCATCAATGAAAGAAGAGAATTGGGGTGAAACTGTTATTGGTTGTAAAATGTGAAATTAAGCTAATGTAGTGTCAAGGAGGGAAAGAAGTCACTATAGTCCAAATATACCACACTCGTCCCCGAGCCTACATTATAAGCCAAGAAAGTCCTCTTGTGATCCTAATTCAACTGTTCGAGAGTCTAAGTATTGAAAACAAGAGTAACCCTATGGTATTGTGCATGAATGTTTGAATTTCTTTTGTAAGTGTGAGTGTGTACCGAGTTTCTGTTCTTGAAAAATCTCTTGATATCTATGTGAAAACGGGACTTCTTTTTAGTGAAGGCACAAGTAGCATTGTTGAAAAGTCATGATCTTGGTGATTTTTGTCTGTGTATGTAAACATGTCCATTGGTATAGTGATGTCATAAATTTATCCATGTGAGATAGCTTGAATGAGAGATAATGATTGCACTGATGTTTGAATGAAAAGTTGGAGGGTGTTGTGGGTTGAAAAGCCATGTGATTGCCGTAGTTTCTTGATCTTCTTTTGCATAGTGTCATTTTATGATAGTAGTTCGCTGAGGACAAGCAACCGTTTAAGTTGAGGGTGTTGATGTACCGTAGATTTATGATACTTGCAATGCTTTAAAACTTAAGAATGTGCATGTCTTTTAAGAATTTGTTGGTAGATTTGATTAGTTTTTGTCTTTGATTTGTAGAAAATAGGGTTCGACAGCGGAGAATGAAAAGGACAGTGTTGCAGCTAAAAATTGATATTATACAAGCCAACCTATGAGCCATAGAAACTTCTACAAGACTTAGGTGTCATTCGTAGATGAAATGTTAATTGTTGAGGACTAGTCTGGAGCTATGAGGGATGTCTACAAGCCGTAGAAAGTTCTACGAGCCGTAGAAGATAAGTAGAGCATGAAGCCTCAGTACTTGGCCTAGGGTGAACAGGAAGGATTGTGCACTGGTCTATGGATTGTAGGTCCCCATCCGTAGAGAAGACATTGAAGACTGACTTGATGTTGTTTCCACGAGTGGATCTACGACTCGTCCAAAGACCTACGATGTGTAGGCACGAGTCATAGACGTTTGCCGACCTATTTTTCTTATTTTTCCCAAATCTTGTTTATATAGGATTAGGTGTCTATAAATACACTTTTTGATTTTGTTTATTTTGTTACGCATGTTTTTGGGTTTGAGATTGAAGCATAAACTACTTTTGGCTTTAATTCTTGAATTCGTGGAATTTTATCATCGACTTTGACATTGAAATTCAATTGAAGCCTTTGGATTTTCATACTCATTATTATAAGTGCATGATTTATTTTAACCAAATCATTATGAATTGTGATCAACTAATTATGTGTAGCTAATTTCATAACTAGGATTGTGGAAATCATGAAGAATTAAAGACGTAGACCTAATAAATAGTAATTTTGGAATAGTGTGCATGTATGTATTATTTTTTTCTTCGCTTTGATTGTTTTTTAACGAGTTCGTTCCTTATTTTTATTTGCCGAACCGAGGAGGTAACAAATGGGGGAATGAATTATATAACGGAGATTTGAGGTTATAAACCCTTATCTAATAGCTATAATGGACCAAGGAATAGCTAATCTGGGATCACTGGTAAGGATTAGTAAAGCATACACTCATAAACGGATCAAGTTGCGTGATGATAATTTCTTATTTAGGAGATCATTAGTAAAGCATACACCCATAGACAAATCAAGTTGTGTGATGATAATCACTTATTTAGGAGACCAACCACTTAGGTGAAATTAATTTACCAATCTGGCATGTTATACACTAGACAAGTAAACAATAAAATTGATTTATATATAAAACCATTTTCTTTTTAAAAAAAAAACATATATCAAATTAATACAAGTAAAAAGTACGATATGAAAGAAATATCTCCGGAGAAAAATATCTATTCTCGCGTTACCGCACTATAAGCACGATCCACTCTCTCTCACACACACATATGCCTAACAAAACAACAATATAAAATGAAAAATCAATGAATAAGTACCTATTGTCAGAAATATCCAAACAACGTTTCATATTATTCCACATTCCACGATTTTATTGGCCAAACATCACATCAATAACCAAGACGCACTCAGAGTCCAGGTGCTAAAACACACAAAACTCTACAGAGTATTTTTATTTATTTTTTATTTAGAAAAAGACAAAGTTGGAAAGATTTCCCAAGGACATCATCAATTTATAACACCAAATTTTACATTAAAATGATGTCAGCACTATTTTAATATAAATCAACTCTAATTTATTATATCAAATTTTATATTAAAAAAAATATTCTTTTTATATTCTTCTTTCATTTTAATATTATATTATTATTTTTTATTTTATTTATATTATTATTTAAAATACACCGTATTATTTGTCTAATAATTTTTTATGTTTGCATTTTTTATTTTTGTGAAGGTTAAATATAATTATATTCAATTATAATTTATAGTACAATTAACATAAATTTTACTCCAAAAAAGTCATATATAGACAAATTAATTTATAAAAAAATAACTTTTAAGATCTAAAATTCATATTATAAAAATATTACATAAAAAATAATTAAGTATACAAGATATTTAATTAAAAATATACAATTTATATAATGTTAAGTTAAAAAATTTTGTATAATGAAATAATATTAAAATATTTAAAATGTGATTAGGTGTGATGTCGCACGCTAAAATAGTGCAAAATCTGGAGTTGATTTGGAGTTTCAAAACACCAAATTTTATATAAAAATAGGATTTGGTGTTGGGTTAGAGATGGTCAAATAGAGACAATATATGAACGTTTAATTTAATTTGGACTTAGTTAATGAATATGATATCCAATTTATGCGTGTAAAAATAAATATTTAAATTTGTATAAAATTAAATAATTAAGCGTATACATCCATTTTTTCTTATCATTTTTTACATGTGAAGACTCTTTGATCTTAATTAAATAATATTTTTTTCACAATATTAATCCTTTCCTACATTCTACTTATATAGAAGAGTGAGTATAAAGTGTGGTATCAACATGTATGCTAAATGTTAATAAATTCAATTAAAAGGGTACTTTTGAGATTTCAATCATTTTTCAAGATTAGCTTGCTTAGGAAAATTATACTCAATGCTCTGTCAATTGGACCTTGCAGCTCCCCAAAAAGTCTAACATGTATGCTAAATGTCAACTAAATTTTATATAAATAATTTCTACATAATTAATTGTTGTATTATTTAAATTGCAATCAACAACCAAAATAATCTCCAACTATTTTAATACAAAATTCGGTCAATTTTTATGACTACATATGTTGATCCCATTTCATATCGATCTATGCATTAGAAGTATCAAAAAATAACATTAAAAAAGTAGCAGAAAATTACTCTGAAATCAAATACCATTCATTTTACTTGTCCGTTATTTTAAGAATATTTTTTTACTTTTTCTTGTCACATTTAATGTATCAAAAAAAGAAAATAACTTTTTTATATATTACCCTTAGGATTAATATTTTTTAAAAAAAATTAATGCTAAACATTAATTAATATGAGCACTATTATCGTATTCAATCATTAGTTTTTTAGGACACTTGAAAAGTGCAAAATGAAAATGAATCGGTAAAGTAATTAAATATTACACTTAAAAAATGTTAAAAAGTTTAAGGAAAAATGGTTCAAAATATATCAAAACTTTGGCGAAATTTGTTATAACACGCCCAAAGCAACCTGTTTAGTAGTGTATTTTTGTGACCTTTATTTGCTTAGTTGGACCATATACTCATTTAATTCAAAGAGTGTGTTCTACATGCATCATTTAACCAAACAAATAAATAAATAAATAAATTATCTATATTTAACCCTCACTTTTTGCAAGTTGTGCAAAATAGCAAATCAATGGCTATTTCTACAAAATATTGTTATTGCTCCAAATCTAAAAGTTTCCTTACCTCTATATTGTTAGTATAACTATGGTGGTAAATTTTATTAACGTCGTTATAGATCTTAAAAACTAATACTGTTTAATTCCAATTTAAGAGCATAACTAAATCCGCCATTATTGGCCGATGGACTTTTAAATTGAGTTTAATTTAGACGTCCATTATTGATTCCTCCGATTTCAAATTTGAAAAAATATGATATCAATTATTGTTTGTTGCATGCTTGAACGCTAATTTTGATAGATAAAACCAAAAGATTTGTACATGTTACAACAAATTTCTCCAAAATCTAAATACGTTTTGAACCATTTTTCCAAAATTTAATAAAGAACACTTAATTGTTGTGCCCGTTCTAGTTTATTAAAATAAAAGTAAGAATATGAAAATAATTTATTTTATTTTATTTTATTTTTTAACATAATAAATGTTTTGAACAAACTATTTTTAATAACTATGAAAGTAAATAAATCGGAGGGAGTACAACAAATTTCTTATTTTATCTCTCAAGTATGCGACAAATTTATTATTTTATTTCTCAAGTGTACAACATACTTCTTATTTTATTTCTCAAAGTATTCTCTATGTTCACTTTTTCTTGTCCATTATACTAAAAATAATTTTTACTTTAACTGAACCATTTTAACATATCAAAAGTAAAATATATTTTTTTAATTTTATCCTCAACATTAATTATTAATTTCCTAAGATTTTTAGAGTCTATTTTGATGGACTTATAGTTTATTGCTTATAACCCAAAATTCATTAGTTAAAATTTTCAACTTATGACTTTGACTTATTTTTATTATTTTAGTTTAAAATAAGGGATTAGTTTTTTTTTTATTTTACCTAAATATTACAAAACCGATTAAAAATTATTTTGACTTAAAAAAACTAATATAAGTCAATTCAAATAGGCGCTTAAATGCTAATAGTCATAAATATTAGAGCAACAACAACAACAACAACAATAATCCAGTAAAATCCCACACCGTGGGGTCTGGGGAGGGTAAAGTGTACGTAGACCTTACTCCTACTAAGGTAGGACAGCTGTTTCCGATAGACCCTCGGCTCAAAAGAATCATAAAAAAGGTCAGATAAGGCTAAGAAGTTCAAAGCATTATGGGAAAGCTAATAACGAATAATGCAAATAACGAAAGCGACACAGATAAAATAGAGTAATCTAAGTACAGAAAGTAATAGAAATATAATAACAGAAGTCAAAGCACAAGAAATTATAGTGCGCTAATGCGCCTACTAATACGGAATAATAACGAGACTATAGCCTTCTATCCTAATGTGAGTCCTCCACACCCTCCTATCTAAGGTCATGTCCTCGGTAAGCTATAACTGCGCCATGTCCTGTCTAATCACCTCTCCCCAATATTTCTTCGGCCTACCCCTACCTCTTCTGAAACCATCCATGGCCAATCTCTCACACCTCCACACTGGGGCATCTATGTCTCTCCTCTTTACATGCCCAAACCATCTCAGCCGCATTTTCCGCATCTTGTCTTCCACCGAGGCCATTCCTACCTTGTCTCTAATAGCCTCATTTCTAATCTTGTCGCTCCTGGTATGCCCATACATCCATCTCAACATTCTTATCTCGGCTACTTTCATCTTTTGAACGTGAAAGACCTTACTAGCCAACACTCCGCCCCATATAACATAACTGGTCTAACCACCACTTTGTAGAACTTGCCCTTAAGTTGTGGTGGCACCTTCTTGTCACATAGCACACTAGAAGCGAGCCTCCATTTCATCCACCCTGCCTCAATACGATGTGTGACATCATCATCAATCTCCTCACTGCCTTGCATGATAGACCCAAGGTACTTGAAACTACTTTTCTTTTGGATGGCTTGGTCACCAAGCCTAACTTCCGTGCCAACCTCCTGAGGTGTCTCACTAAACTTGCACTCTAAGTACTCTGTCTTGGTCCTACTCAGCTTAAACCCTTTAGACTCCAAGGTATATCTCCAATCCTCTAGCTTAGCATTAACTCCGCTATGAGTCTCATCGATCAGGACTATGTCGTATGCAAAAAGCATACACCATAGCACCTCACCTTGAATTTGTCGCGTCAATCCATCCATCACCAAGGCAAATAAAAATGGACTAAGGGCTGATCCTTGATGCAACCTTATCATAACTGGAAAGTGCTCTAAGTCCCCTTCTACTGTCCTTAACCTGTTTTTGGCATCCTCATACATGTCCTTGATCACCCTAATGTACGCCACAGGTACACCTTTAACCGCCAAACATCTCTATAGTATCTCTCATAAAATTTTATCATAAGCCTTTTCTAGATCGATGAATACCATATGCAAGTCCCTCTTCCTCTTCCTATACTGCTCCACCAGTCTCCTCATAAGATGGATGGCTTCTGTAGTTGAGCGTCCCGGCATAAATCTGAACTAGTTCTCTGAAATAGACACGCCTCTCCTAACCCTCATCTCCACTACTCTTTCCCACACTTTCATAGTATGGCTTAGAAGCTTGATACCTTTATAGTTGTTGTAGCTCTGGATATCCCCCTTATTTTTGTATAGAGGGATCATTACGCTCGATCTCCATTCTTCGAGCATCGTTGATGTCTTAAAGATGACATTAAATAACCTAGTCAACCACTCCAAACCTACTAAGCTCGCGCTCTACTAAAATTCTCCAGAAATCTCGTCAGGTCCGATCGCTCTTTTCCAGCGCATCTTACGCACATCACCCTTAACCTCTTCAACCGAAATACTCCTGCAACACCCAAAATCGTGAAGCCTCCCTGTATGTTCCAAATCTCCCAACACAATCTCTCTGTCCCCTTCTTCATTCAAGAGTTTACGGAAGTACGACTACCATCTCTGTTTGATGAGGGTCTCCTCTACCAATACTTTTCCATGCTCATCCTTAATGCACTTCACTAGATCCACATCGCGTGTCCTTCGCTCTCGCACCCTGGCTAGCTTGAACAATTTCCTATCCCCGCCTTTCTCTTCTAGTTCAGCATAAAGGCGTTCAAAAACTGAGCAAAATATGTATTTCATTTTTTTTCAAAAAATACAAAATTTATTATGAAGAAGTAATAATGAACGGAGGAAGTAACTAATAATTGACATATATTCTTATGTTTATTATATAGACAGATGTTTGTAGTTATCAAAATGTGATGCTAATGTGTAGGGGTGTTAATGAAACAGTTCGGTCAGTTCTTTTGAAAAAAATTATAACGTTTTATTTTTTTTTTGGGTATTTTATAATGTATAACTAGAATTAAATTTTTTAAAATCATTCCAATCATATCGGTTTTTCTTTGGTATCGGTACGGTTCAGTTAATTTTTATTTTTTTTAATTTTAAAATATCACCTCAAAATATACTATTATTAAAATATTTCTTTCGCAAGTATGTTCGAGGCACTTCAATTCTTCACCAAGAAGTCAAGAATGTAAAACTTTGTTGCCGTATTGTTTGATCTTAAACATTTAATAGGAGTGCTTGCATAGATTTTGCCGTATTGTTTGATTGAGTATCTATTATAGTATCTTATAATTTTAAATCAAATAAATTATAGGATAATTAAAGAGTAAAAACACAAAGTTGTTCAGTTACCAGAGTACTAGGGCCTAGGTTATATTTATATTTGAAAAATGTTATAAAATATATTTATATATTAAATTTAACATATTGTTAATATATAAATATATTTACATACATGTAAAGTTATTCGGTTCAGTTTGGGAATTTTTTGTTTTTTTATAAATAAAAAGATCATTCAATTGTTCGGGACGGTTATACACTTAAATAAAAGTCCACGATTTTATTGAAATAATGATATAAATCGGTTCGGTCGGTTCGATCGATTTTTCATATTCTTTTAACACACCTACTAATATGTAAAAAAATTAGAATTTGTTTTGTCATATTTAAAAGTATTTTTTATTTTTATATTTATTTTTATTTTAAAAGTATTTTTGGTTAAATATTTGTTTGGTCATAAAAATTATCTAATTTTTGGGATATTAATTTTTAAATCTTATTCAAATTTATTTTTGAGCCAAGATATAATCACCCATTTATTTTTAAATATTAAAACTCGTCTCAAACTTTTGTATTCTATTAAAAAAATTCATAGTTATTACTTCAAATTTGTTTTGCTTGAATTTAGTTAAAATTTATTTTGCTTGATTTGTGGAAATTTTTGTTAAGATTTGTATACCCTTGTCAATATATATGAGGTCTCTCAACTTATATATTGACCAATATTTATTTGTCATGTGTAAATTTTTCTAAAGATTTGTCAAGTCTTGTCATATATGAGATCTCTCGTCTTCTATATTGACTAATATTTACTTGTAATGTGTAAATTTTTCTTCAAATTTGTCAATTCTTGTCAATATATGAGGTCTTTCATCTCTTATCGTTTTTATTATTTATTCGTTTGCACTGATATATCTTCATTAATAATTATAATTTAACGAATTGTAGTAACTAGTAATCATGCTTTTAACAGTTTTTACTAAAAAATTGTGTTATAATTTTAGGATAATGTATTATCTAATTCATTATAAAAATGATAATTTTATGCTAAATATATCTATATATAAGATTACAATTTGTGATAATGATAATGAATATCTGCATCATTTTAAAAAAAATTAAAAAGGATGTTATGCATAATTTGAGATTAACAAGTATGTTTATTTGCTACGATTTGATATTTGTGATAGTTTTTCTAATTTATTTATGAATATAAGTCATGTTTCATTTTTAAAACAGTGAAATGTATTTTTGAAAAATTATATAAAACACAGCTTGAAACATTGTGCAATATGATTTTCAAACTTTTTTTTGAGCATGTATGGTTAAATGCTAATTCCGAAAATACGTTCCATCATCAAAATTTTGAAATTCAACCTCAAATAAAATTTTAAAATAATATCAAAAAATTGTTTTCACTTTTTTACTTCATATTACTTATAAAATTAAAAAATGACTATTAGTGGACAAACATAACTCTAATTTTTAAAATTTTATTTTTTTACTTTAAAAATAAAAATTACTTTTTGTTTTAGTTTTATAATGAAGCATGATCATAAGATTTGTTTTATAATGAGACAGTGTGCTTCAAGTAGTATACAGGAGTAGAACGACACTTGAGCCTTGACCAGACGAAGAAATAGGAAACAACCCCCTTACTCTTCTGTTCTTGCCAAACTTCTGCCTGCCAAAAGGGGTAAAATTATTTTCTCTCTTCTTCCATTTTTACCTCTTTTTTTTTTTTCTTTCTTGATTTTTCATATTTTCTTGTTTCATGTCCTACTAGAACTGGCAATGAAAAGTCTTTATTATTTTCTTGATTTTGTTTAGGTTAAATTTGTCTGAATTAGAAATATCGTACTAGTGATCTGACATTGTTTTTTTTTTCTTTTTTCGAAAATAGTCAAACAAAATGAAATAGTTCCAAGACAGTCAAATGGATATAGATTAATCAATTTCATGAGGTTTTTGGGACTTGAAATAGCTTGAAGAAGTTTATAGATCCATGTTCTTGGCTATGGTCAATGTTTGTTTTGTTTATGAACTATATGCTTCTGTACTCGATGAATGAGTTCGACACTGAATATGATCGTTGAATAAAGTTTTGATCTAGGCTTGTGGGTAGAAAATTTTAGATCCAAATATATTGATGTTGAATGAACTTATGAGCGTGAAGAAGGTTAATAGATCCACGTTCTTGACTGTTTTCAGTTTCTTTTATTTTATGAAATATTCTTAAAGTAGTTACCCTAGATGAATGAATTTAACATTGGAGTTGATACTTGAATGAAGTTTATCTAGGCTTCTGGGTGTTATGTTTTGGATCCAATCTTCATAAACAGTGTCAAGTTTTTTTTTGCATTTGAATGAATTTTTGGACTTGAAATGATCCAATCTTCATATAAGGTATTTTTTAATTTTTATGTGTATATATCAATTTTGAATCCCATGAACATAAGATTAGATGTTGGTTCAGTGGTTGAAGAATTCAAAATTCGCCTTGGTTCAAAGCTCAAACACCGCTGGACTTTGAAGAAGGTTATTTATGGCCATATGAATGAGTTTGTCACTAAAGTTAATACTTGAATGAACTTCTGATCTTGGCTTGTTGGTGCTAATTTTTTATCATCCAAATGTGTACAAAAGATCCTGGACTGAATCAGGTCAAACCATGAAATATACACCTAGCTGTATTTCATTCAGTCCATCATTGAGGTATTATAATCTGGCGTTTTAACCGGGACCTGCCTGATCATGATAGTTCAGTTTTTCTGAGCTGTAATGAAGCAAGATCTTAAATGTTGTATCTTTCTTTACTGTCCTTGGGTGATCATCTTCAAGTTGACAGTGAAGATTGTGTTTGAACTTGCGCGTAATCACCAATATTGTAGCATTTTGTTACTATACATGAAATTATGAATGATTAAATTCTTTGGAGGTGGTATACAATATTTGTTTATTGGTGAACATTCTAATATATCTTCTTGGACTTCACTGAAATATAAAAATTGATTCCCATGGTGAACTTCTACTGTTATTTCTAAGAGTCTTACTACTGAACTTTTGGATCAGATTTTCCTTGTCGTAACCATGGGATCTTACCTGAACTTCAAGAACTTTGCTGACACATCACAACCAGAGAGCAGCGGGAATAATAGTAATTTATCATTGGCCCGACAATCTTCCATATACTCGTTTACCTTTGATGAGCTGCAAAGTACATGTGGACTTGGAAAAGATTTTGGGTCGATGAATATGGATGACCTCTTGAAGAACATTGAAGAGTCTCAAGCGTTGCCATCTTCTGCTGCTGCAGGGGGTAATTTGCAGAGACAGGGTTCTTTGACACTGCCTAGGACACTTAGTCAGAAAACTGTAGATGAAGTATGGAAAGACTTTCAGAAAGAGAGTGTTGTTAATGCTAATGATGCAAGTGGGACCGGTGGATCAAACTTTGGGCAGAGGGAATCTACCTTGGGAGAAATGACATTAGAAGATTTTTTGGTTAGAGCAGGGGCGGTTCGAGAAGATATGCAACCAACTGGATACTCAAATGATGTTACATTCGATAGTGGTTTCACTCAACCTAGTAGTAATGTGACCATAGCATTTCAACACGCAACCCAAAACCCTGGACATCAAATTGTAGGGAATAACATATTCAATGTGGTCAGTACCTCCACGTCTTCACTGCAGCAGCCCCTTTTTCCCAAACAAACAACTGTGGAATTTGCATCACCCATGAAACTAGGGAGCCCAGGGACAAGGGCTCCCATGCCTAATCCATCTGCAAATACTAATAGTGTCATGCAGGGTGGTGTTATGAGCATGCCAGTAAAAGGAGTATCCCCTGGAAATCTTGATACATCTTCTCTTTCACCTTCACCTTATGCATGTGGTGAAGGTGGAAGAGGAAGGAGATCATGCACCTCTTTTGAGAAAGTTGTTGAGAGAAGGCATAAGAGGATGATAAAGAACAGGGAGTCTGCGGCCAGATCAAGGGATCGGAAGCAGGTGAATTCATATTTTGAACTTTGGATTATGAGTTACATCTTTTGTTTCTGATTCTTAAGGCTTGTGCCCTTTTTTCTGGTTTCCTTTTTTTTTAACAATCCACTCTGGTCAACAAATTACTCATTCAACTGAGTGACACAGAATTTGCCCTTTAGATAGTTCATTTCGGTAATTAATCAACGAAAATTGATAAGAGAAAGAAATTTATAGGGTGAGGTCCATTGATCTAAAGATTATCTGGTAAAGCAGAGTAATTATTAAGCTACCAGGGAGACTTTTGGAGAAGTGTATGTGCTGTTAGCTATAGCTTTTAGTTTAAATCTTGATCACAGTTGGGGGGAGATTCGAGAGAGTGCGAGGAAGAAATTAACATGCTGGGATGCTCCAGGTTGGTTTGATTATCAATTTAGTTTTAGCTATGAAATGATAATGCCATTAATGCACTTCTTCATTTGTCTGGGATATGTCAGGCATATACTTTAGAGTTGGAAGCTGAAGTGGCAAAGCTTAAAGAAATTAAGCAAGACTTGCAGAAGAAACAGGTATGATAACCATGTTTGAGAATTACTGGATTACTTTAATGTCCTTCATAAGTGTTATATTGTGTAACCACGAGTTTTGAATGTCTCATGCAGGCTGAATTTATCGAGAAGCAGAAAACTCAGGTGTAGCCATCTTTCCTGCTGTATATATCTTGTATGAATTACGATTACAATAGTTTTTCCTACTTAATCATGGACTAGATGCAGGGATATTGTAAATTAAACAATCTAAGCAGTAGAATAAGCAAACGAAATAAGGGCAGAAAGTGCGTAACTTACTAATAGCTAAATGATTAAAGCTTCAAATGGTTGTTCTATCAATTGCCCAAGTGAATGGAGTAACTGTACAACTTCTCTATAAAAGTCATCAGCTGTTGAGACGTGACAACTTGCAAAGGACTGTCTGTGTATGTGATAGTCTGATAGAGACCAAATGCATGTGATTTGTGATGCAAAGTTGTTTGGCTATACGTCAAATGACCTTTTTCCTGGCTGAATTTGGTTGTTAACTAGTCTGTTATGTCCAATTGCAGGTACTGGAAAAGATGAATATGCCATGGGAAAATAAACTAATATGCTTGAGAAGGACAGTGACGGGACCTTGGTAGTCAAATATGGAAGTAGAAGAGCAAATTCCTGAGCAAACGCTTGGAGAATTGGTAACAGGAGATTGAAGTGAAATATCTCGTTCTTCCTCCTTTTCAACAAACAAGTTCGGAATCCCAAGAGAGTGAGCCTGCTCCTCTACCTCCTCCCAGCTTATGAATTGAAATATGTTCTAATTCACATCTGTTCGTCACAGGATACATAACTTTATGTATAGTACAGGACAGGTGCCGTTTACCTGTACATTATGTAAACAATATTCTTGCATAAATTTTCCTCGTGTGCTTTTTTGTTTGATTCACCATATGAGTTATTTGGGCAAGTAGGTTGAATCTGTTCTATGACAAGGTACCTCGACCTTTTATTTTAAATAATAATCACATGAACCAAATATCTGGAAGTATGTTTCTGCAAAGTCCAAATGCATAGGCAACCCCTTCAAGTTGCCGTGATTATTCATTTCAGCACTTAAAATTCTGGTTCCTGTTCGACACTTGGGGTCGTTTGGTGGGGTATATAAAAATATTGTTGAATAGATGTGCATATTATACTAGAGAAAGACAACTCAAATATGAGTGTGTTTTATTTTGAGTTCAAAATGCTATAATACATTAAATTACAATGTTGTAAATATCAATATCTACTTCTCTTTTGACTATCTACTTGGTGCTTTAAACTCTCACAAGATATTACTTGAAAGTTTAAAATGATTAGGAAATATGCAGTAACTGCAGAAACATTTCACTTACCAATTTGATGTACAAGATAAGTTGAAGCAATTTGATATGGTCACAAGATGAAGGCAATGAACTTTCAATTGCATTCCTTTTAACTCATTCGATTTTTCTCTCTTTATTCAGAATTATTCAAAATTTTCATTTCTGAAAGGGAACATCGGTGATTGTCTTTCGAAAACAACTTCTCTACCTCCACTAGGTAGAGGTAAGGTTTGTGTCCGCCTCTACCCTCTCTAGACCCTATCTATGGAATTAGACCGAATATGTTGTTTTTGAAAGGGAACATTGACACTACCCTGCAAATGATATATAGTAGTTTACATTTTACTCTAGTGGTGGTCAACGCCAAAACCGATTCTATGCTCTTCAGACTAAGTAGGATTTGGAGGAGTCTCTCGATGTCGTGACGAGTATATTAAAGGTCTTTGACTTTGATGTTTATGCTTTATTATATCTTGGTGCTACTCTATCTTTTGTTACTCCTTATCTTGCTATGAGGTTTGTTGTTGATCTCGAGATCTTAATAGAGCCTTTTTCGGTTAATATCCAGTTGATGATTCAGTTATGGCTAAGAGAGTCTGTAGAGATTGTCCAGTCTCGATTTTTCATAAAGTTACCTCCATGTGATCTTGTAGAGCTTGGTATGATTGATTTCAATGTTATCCTTGGTATGGGTTGGCTTCATGCATGTTATGCTTCCATATGTTGTAGAACCCGTGTGGTCATGTTCCAGTTTCCTAATGAGCCTGTCTTAGAATGGAAGGGTAGTAATTATGTGTTTAAGGGTCAATTCATCTCGTGCCTTAAAGCTCGAGAAATGATTTCCAAAGGTTGCATCTATCATCTAGTTCAGGTTAGGGATACAAATTTCAAAACTCTACTCTTGAGTCAGTTTCGGTTGTTAATGAGTTTTCGAAAGTGTTTCTCGATGAACTCCCAGGTATCCCCCCGAAAGAAAAATAGACTTTGATATCAATCTTCTCTCCGATACCCAACCTTTCTCTATTCCTCTTTACCGTATGACCCAGTGGAACTTAAGGAGTTAAAGGGTAAATTGAAGGATTTGTTGGATAAGGGTTTCATTAGACGAAGTATCTCTCCATGGGGTGCTTCGGTTCTCTTTGTTAGAAAGAAGGATGGTTCTCTTCGGATGTGTATCGATTACTAGCAATTGAACAAGATCGCTATTAAGAATAAGTATTCTATTCCGAGGATTGATGATTGATTCAATCAGCTTCAAAGAACAAGTTACTTTTCAAAGATTGATCTTCGATTGGGTTATCATCGATTCCGACTAAGGGAATGTGACATTCCGAAGACAGAAGTTAGAACTCGATATGGTCACTTTGAATTCTTAATTATGCCTTTGGATTATTGAATTCTCCTACAACTTTTATGGATTTAATGAACAGGGTGTTTAAGCAATATTTGAATATGTTCGTTATTGTGTTCATCAATGATATTTTGATCTATTCTTGGAGTAAGGAGGAACATGCCGATCATTTGAGGATTATCTGGCAAATTCTTGAGGACTGTCAGTTATTTGCTAAATTCAGCAGGTGGTTTTGGTTAAGATCGATTGAGTCCCTTGATAATATTGTATCCGGTGAAGGTATTATGGTTGATCATAAAAAAACCAAAGTGGTTAAGAATTGGCCCAGACCTTTGTCACCTTTTGATATTTAAAGTTTTTTGAATTTATCCGGTTATTATAGACAGTTTATGGAAGGCTTCTCTTTTATTGCATCGCCATTGATTACTTTGTCTCAAATGAAGATGAAATTCCAATGGTCCGAGGCATGTGAGAAAAGTTTCCAAGAGTTGAACGATAGGCTTACTTCTGCTCAGGTGTTGACTTTGTCGGAAGGTTCCGATGGGGTTGTTGTTTATTGTGATGCTTCAAGGATTGGTCTTGGTTGTGTTTTGATGCAAAATGGTAAGGTAGTAGCCTATGCTTCTAGGAAACTTAAGGTGCATGAAAAGAATTATCCGACTCATGAGTTAGAATTGGCGGCAGTTGTGTTTGCTTTGAAGATTTGGAGACACTATCTCTATGGTTTTCATGTTGATGTATACCATAAGAGTTTGCAGTATGTATTTAACCAAAAAGATTTGAACATTTGACAAAGAAGATGACTTGAGTTGTTGAAAGATTATGACATGAATGTGTTGTACCATACAGGTAAGGCGAATGTGGTTGTAGATGCTCTTAGTAGATTTTTTATAAGTAGTGTTGGCCATGTTGATGATGAAAAGAAGGAGTTAGTTTGTGATGTTCATAGGCTAGCTGGTTTGGGTGTTTGCTTGGTTCATCCGAAGGATGGTGGGGTTGTTGTTCAAAATGGTTTTGAATTGTCTTTTGTGGCGGATGTTAAGGCAAAACAAGATAATGATCCTACTTCGGTTGAGTTGAAGAAAGCAGTCGCTGAAAAAGCCATTGAGGCTTTCTCCCAAGGGGGAGATGGTGTATTGAGGTATCAAGGCCGTTTGTTTGTTCCCAGTGCTGATGATCTGGAGGAGATGATATTGTCTGAAGCTCATAGTTCGCAGTATTCTATTCATCCGGATTCCACAAAGATGTATAGAGATTCGAGGGAAGTGTATTGGTGGAATGACATGAAGTAGGATATTGCGAGGTTTGTGGTCAAATGTCCTAATTGTCAACAAGTGAAGGTTGAGCATAAAAAATCAGAAGGTTTAGCTTAAGATATCGAGATTCCTACTTGAAAATGGGAAAGTTTGAATATGGACTTCATTAGGGATTTGCCTCGTACCTATATGCATCATGATTTGATTTGGATTGTTGTTGACTGAATGACTAAGTTAGTGCATTTCCTTCCTGTTAAGATTTCCTACTCGACCGAGGACTATGCAAAACTTTATGTTTGGGAATTGTTTAAGCTTCATGGTGTTCTATTATCCATCATTTCGAATTGAGGTACTCAATTCACATCTCAGTTTTGGAGATTTTTCCAAAAAGGATCTTGCTACTCAAGTTAAGCTTACTATGACTTTTCAGCCACAAACTGATGGTCAAGTCGAGCGTACGATTCAAATATTGGAAGATATGTTGAGAACTTGTGTAATTGATTTCAAGGGTAATTGGGATGATCATTTGCCTTGATTGAGTTTGCTTATAATAATAGCTACCATTCTAGTATCCAAATGGCCCTGAGTTGGTGTATGAGGCGATGGAGAAGGTTAGACTCATTATAAAAAAATTGAAGACCGCTCAAAGTCGACAAAAGTCCTATTCGCATAAGAAGAGAACTTGGGTTTGAAGTCAATGATTGGGGTTACATGAAAATCTCACCCAAGAAGAGTATGATGCATTTTGTAAAGAAAGGGAAGCTTAGCCCTCGGATGTAGGCCCTTATTAAATTTTGAGGAGGTTCGACAAGGTGTAGTATGAGTTGGATTTGCCTTTGGAGTTGGCATTGGTGCACCTGGTATTTCATGTGTCTTTGTTGAAAGAAATGTGTTAGTGATCCTAGCTCAATTGTGCCTTTGGATAGTGTGGGTGTGAAGGAAAGTTTGACCTATAAGGAAGTTTTGATTGAGATTCTAGACCGGCAAGTTTGAAAGTTGAGGAACAAAGAAGTTGCATCCATTAAGGTATTATGGAGGAACCAAGAAGGTTGAAGGTGCTACATGGGAGGCCGAAGCTGATATGATGTCCCGATATCCTCATCTCTTTCATTCCATTCCAAGTTGAGGTAATAAGTTCTTTCGCGATGCTTCTGCACACCTCACTATTTACACAATTTTTAAAAAAATTTATGTTTCGATATATGGGTCCTAAAAATTTCCAAGACAATTTTCCCACAGGTTTTGTTTCCCCAATTGATATTCTGGACTCGAATTTGCCAAAAAAGTAAGGATAATATGTTGCTCAAGAGACCTATTCCCAAGGCATTTTTAAGGCACTTCTGAGGATTTTGAGGAATGTTACAATATCTCCCCTTGGAAATATTCGTACTCGAATGAGGTAGAACTGGCTTGAGTTGAGTAGAGTGTATATCTTAACAACCCAACATGAATGCAATAATGCAATCTAAACATCATTTAAAAATAGGTTCATGAGTATGCATGCATGTAATGAGACATAGAGAGATTGGAACATAGGAACTTGGAAGATTCAAACATGAAGAGCTAAAATACCTTAGATCGAAAGGGAAGAAAAGAGATAGGGATACCGTTTTATCATGTCCGCTTCCACTTCCCATGTAGAACTTTCAACCTCTTGGTTTCTCCATATTACCTTGACGGATGCAACCTCCTTGTTCCTCAATCTTTTGAATTGGCGGCCTAATTTCTCAACGAAAACCTCCTCATAAGTCAAGTTGTTTTTAACACTCACATTACCTAAAGGCACAATGGTATTGGGATCACCAACACACTTTCTCAATATTGATACATGGAATATTGGATGAAACGAGGCTAATCCCAATGAAAAATCAAGTTCATAGGGCACCTTACCAATATGCTTTAGGATTCTATATGGGCCAACATATTGGGGACTAAGCTTCCCCTTGTTTCCAATATGCATTTCTCCTTTCTTGGGAGAAATCTTCAAGTAAACTCAATCTTCCACATCGAATTCAAGATCTCCTCTCCTAACATTCGAATAGGACTTTTAACGACTTTGGGAAGTCCTTAGACTTTCTCGAATAATCTTGACCTTCTCCAAGGCCTCAAACACTAACTTGGGTCCTAACAAGGCACCCTCTCCCACTTCAAACCATCCAATGTGTGATCGACATCTTCTTCCATACAAGGCTTCAATGGTGCCATTTTGATACTTGAATAGTCACTATTATTGTATGCAAACTTAACTAACGGTAGGTGATCATCCTAACTTCCTTTGAAATCAAGCACACATGCCATTAACATATCTTTTAGAGTTTGGATTGTCCTTTCGGCTTGCCCATCGGTTTGAGGGTGAAATGAGATGCTTAGATTAACTTTTGTGCCAAGACCCCTTTGAAAGAACTTCCAAATGTGAGAAATAGATTGAGTACCATAATCTGAAATGATGTACAAAGGAACACCATGTAACCCTACCAATTTTTAAATGTACATCTTGGCATAATCCTTGGCAATATAAGAAGTCTTAACTAATAGGAAATAGGCTGACGTAGTCCTTCTATCCACTACCACCCAAATTGAATCATGTTGCTTTCACGTATGAGGCAAACCCGTTATGAAGTCTATGTTCACATCTTCCTACTTCGAAGTAGGAATTTCCATAACTTGGGCTACATCTCCCAGCCTTTGATGTTCAATCTTCACTTGTTGGCAATTTTGACATTCCGCCACAAACCTTGCAATATCCCTTTTCATACCATCCCACTAATACACTTCCCTCAAATCTCTATACATTTTGGTGGATCTTGGATGTATTGAATATCTAAAGCTATGGGCTTCACTCAATATCATTTCTCTTAGGCCATCAACATTTGGAACACATAATCGACCTTTGTAACGAAGTACTCCATCTCTCCCTTGTGAGAAAACCTCAATCTTCTTATCAACCACCAATTCCTTCAACTCAACTAAAGTGGGATCCATATCTTGCTTTGCCTTCACAATAGCTACCAATGATGATTCCGAACCATTTTGAACAAGGATACCACCTTCATTAGAATCACTCAATCTTACCCCCAAACAGGCTAATCAATGCACATATTTAACTAACTCCTTTTCATCTTCCACATGAGCAATACTATTCATGGATAACCGACTAAGAGCATCGGAAACAATATTTTCTTTACTTGGATGGTACAACACACTCATATCATAGTCCTTTAAGAGTTCAAACCACCTTTTTTGCCTAAGGTTCAAGTATCTTTGGCTAAACACATATTGCAAGCTTTTGTGGTTGGTAAATATATGAACATGCACCCCATAAAGATAGTGATGCCAAATTTTTAAAGCAAAGACAACCGCTGCCGATTCAAGATCATTAGTTGGATAGTTTTGTTCATACACTTTTAGTTGTCTAGAGGCATATTCTATAACCTTGCCATGTTGCATCAAAGCACAACCCAATCCAACCTATGAGGCATCACAATATACAAAAAACCTATTCGGACTTCCAGTAATGTTTAAATAGGAGCCAACGTAAGGCGATCCTTTAATGTTTGAAAACTTCCCTCACACTTATCCGACCATTGAAACTTTACCTTCTTTTGGGTCAACTAGTTAAAGGTGATGAAATTGATGAAAACCCTTCTACAAACCTTCTATATTATCCGGCAAAACCCAAAAAGCTACGTATATCTGAAGGATACAATGGTCTTGGCCAATTCTTTACCACCTCCATTTTCTTTGGATCAACCATGATACCATTACCAAAAATAATGTGACCAAAAATGCCACGAACTTCAACCACAATTCACATTTACTAAAATTGGCAAATAATTGTTTTCCCCTCAAGGTTTGCACCAAAATTCTCAAATGACCCATATGCTCTTGTTTATTTTGAGAATAAATTAATATATCATCGATAAAAACCACCACAAACATATCTAGGTACGGTTTGAAAATCCGATTCATCAAGTCCATGAAAATAGCGGGAGCATTAGTTAATCCAAATTACATAACCAAAAATTCAAAATGTCCATACCTTGTTCGAAAATCCGTCTTGGGAATGTCACACTCCCTCACCCTTAATTGGTGATGACCAGATCGTAGTGCCATTCCACACGCTGCCTAGCAGAGACGTGGTTATTTGAAGTGGATTCTCTCTTTTGTAGTAGATGCCGAACCTGTTGTCCCCATTTTGACCAATTCAAGGTGAAAAATGAGGTTGCTCCCTCGGTGGGATAAAGTTGAGCCAAAAGATCTCGATTCAAGATAAATTCATGAGGAAGTGGTAGCTCTTTAGGATCTACTTCAGCCTTTAGAAATTGGTTAATCGGTAAAGATAGATGTACTTGATGCCTTCTTTTCTTTGATTGAATGAATTCTGAACTGGAATCACAATTTTGGAGAAGTGACTTGAATCTTGGAGTTGATCAAATAAATCATCTATTCTTGGAATGGGATGCTTGTTCTTTATGGTGAACTTATTCAATTATCGGTAGTTTATGCACATGCGAAGTGACCCATCTTTCTTTCTAGCAAACAACACGGGAGCACCCCCAAGGTGAAATACTTGGCATTATGAAACCCTTATCTAACAAATCCTTCAATTGTTTCTTCAACACCTTAAGTTCCACCGTGGCCATATGATAAGGAGGAATAGAGATGGGTTGAGTGCTGGGAAGTAAATCTATGCCAAAATCGATTTCTCCCTTTGGCAGGAACACCGAATAAGTCATCTGAAAACACATCGGGAAATTCATTTACAATAGGAACCAACTCAGTAGAAGGAGCTTCAGATTTATATCCTAACCCACAATAGATGATATATACATCCTTTTGAAATCATTTTCTGGGATTTTAGGCATGATATGAATTGACCCCTAAATACCGAATCATTACCCTTCCACTCAAGGATGGGCTCATTAGGAAATTGGAATTTGATCATACGAGTTCTACAATCAATTGATGCATAGGAAGTATGTAGCTAATACATAACAAGAATAACATCAAAATCGGTCATGTCAATTTTAATAAGATCATAACGGATTATTCTATGCAAGACTGACACGAGACAATCTCTATAGACTTTCTTAGCTAGAACCGAATTCCCAATAGGAGTATAAACCGAAAAGGGATCTAGCAAGATTTTGGGACATATATCAAATCTTATAGAAAGGTAAGGAATAATAAAAGATTATATGGCACCCGGATCAGGCAAAGCATAAACATCAAAGTCAAAGACCCACAACATAACTGTAACCACATCGGGAGACTCCTCATCATTTTGCCTAGCTTGGAGTGCATAGAACCTATTTTCGCGTATGTCCTTGTCTTCCCTTTTTATGGCATTCAGAGACCTTGTGCCCTATTTTACCACAGCCAAAAGAAACACTTGTACCAAATAAAGACTTACCTCCGTGGTTTCTCCCACACTTAGGACACTTGGGAAGAGTAGACCCACTAACTCCGCCACCTTGGGCCTTAGGATTGGGCACCTTATCTTTATCAAATCTTTGTCCCAAAGCTTGTGAAGAACCTTAGACTTTAAATCTTTGGCCTTGTTGGAAACGACCATTACCACCATCAGGCGTGGATTGAGAAAACCCACCTTCAAATCGAGCTCTATTGAATTCTCTCACATTCCTATCCTTAAGTTTTTCTCCTTCAATTTGCTCGGCATATACCATGAGCCTAGAAATATCCATCTCCTTGATGAGCATAGCAATGTTTCATTCTTTCATCACCAAGTCCTACATACCCGAAATAAACTTACTCATTCGCGCATGAGAGTCGGCTACCAAAGAGGGAGCATACTTGGAAAACTTTGCAAACTTGAGGGCATATTCCCTCATACTTATGTTACCTTGATTGAGGTTGATAAACTCCAAAACCTTTGCTTCCCTTAACTCAAGTGGAAAGAAGCGGTCAAGAAAAGAAACTTTGAAATTCTTCCAACCTATGGGACCTTTCTCAACCCTTTCGTCCTTCCATTATTTGTACCATACTTGAGAAACACCCATGAGTTGGTAGGCCACCAACTCTGCCTTCTCCTCCGGAGACACCCCCATAATAGCAACAATCTTAAACACTTCATCAACAAAATCTTGGGGATCCTCATCAACCTTGAAGCCGGCGTAAACACATTGGGAGGAGCTACTACTCCTTGGTTCACTTGAGTAGTCATGGATTTGGCTGGTATAGAGAAAATAGTTCGTAACACGACTTGGATAACTTGATCGGCTAGAAGATAATTAGGACATTGAGGGGCTTGTCCTTCATTAGAATTAACCCCTCTTGGAAGTGAAGGTATTCTTGGAGGGATTTTTTGAAAATTGCAAAGGAAAATCTTTAGAAGGAAAAGACTTAGAGTACACTCTATCGTACGACATAGATCATGAATGAAGTGATGATTTTATAAGATGCCTCATAGCCTTCTACTCATAAATGTGGTGCGGTTCACATCCATGAAGAAAACTCTACTTGACACGGCATATTGGACTCCCTAGGATACTTCAAACGCTGTTCTTTGATACCAAGTTTGTCATGAACCGAACTAGGGTCTAGCCGTGGCACGGAGATTAGGATTCCCAAAGAAACCCCAACCAAGCCTCTTAGTATATAATAAGCATACATAAGGTAAAAAAAAGAAGCAAAAACTCATGTAAGTCCAAGAATATAGCATATCTAAAGAGAATCAAGACAATATATACTCCTTACACAATATGCCCAACATGCCTCTACCTTACAACATAGGCGGGGACAAGGACATGTTCCTAACTCACCCTCAAGAATGTAGCGACATCACATGGAATAGTCTTAAAACTTCATCACAGTCCAAAAATAATAATAAGAGGGTAAATGACTCGGTATTCCCTTGAAACATGAGGACTCACCATACAAATCTTCAAGGTAGATCACCAACTAGCCACACGAATAAGATGGAGTGTCCGTCCCTATATTGGGATATAATGTAGGCAATAACGTATGCGTATGAATGTTTGAATGTACTAAGTATGTAGGTGATGAAATGCATGATTAAAACCATCTCGTGCCCTTTTTAAATAGTATAATGAGAGAGTAAGTAAAATCATAATTAAGCATGAGAAGGGTCAAAACACTTTAAAATCATAAGAGCATCATATAGGAGCAAGGGATAGAAGTAATCTTTCAAAACATCATAGGGACCACACATATGTGAGAGATTACATTAACTGACAATAAGACTACGCGAGCTATTACATGGAATTCGATGATCCCCACATCGAGAAGAAGAGAGGATACTTGCCAAAGTATACTCTGTCCAATATTATCATAATCATGTGCTATATGTGGATCTACTAGCTAGGCCATATTGGAAAACCTATGGTGGCAACTTAGTTTAAGGGACTAGAGGTTGCTACTAAGGCTTAGGTCGAGTCCCCACCTCAAAGTTCTCTAGGTGCTAATTGAACATCCCACGGAATACATATCATAGAATAATCATAAATCATACTCCTCATAAATCATAAGTCTTTCATAATCATATTTCATAAATATGTTCATAGGAATAACTCATTATCATGTGATTAATGTAATATGGGTGTAGGCCTTCCATTATTACGAATTCTTTTCATGAAACATCATTAGGGTCTTAAGTCACCCTCATTCATCAGCTTGCTTACATACTTGAGATTCATGATAATAACTTATACTTGAAATTAGGGTAAAACATGAATTCGTGATCAATTTACATGAAAATCATGTAATTGTATTGAAAACATGCATGATCATATACTTTATATCAACCCATACATAATTCATGAAAATAATATCAAGAGGATGCATAATTGAAGATACCCATAATCCATATCATGAACCCTAGAGATCAATGTAGTAAAATTCATAGAAAAACCCTTTAATTCAATGTAATAACCATTAATTTATATAAAAATAGACTCATAATCATAATTAGAATCATAATTCATCCAATTGGAATGAAGATCATAAAGCCCATAAAAATATATACTTTAATTGATTGAAAAAGTAGAGAATTTGTTGGGCTCCTTAGGTGAACGTACTTTAGGATCAAATACCCACATACTTTGAGTTAGAAGACTAAAGAATTGGGAAGAATTTGAGAGAGTTGATGGAGAGCTTGAGTGAATTTCTCGGAGGTCTTCAATGGAGTCCTTGAGAGCTTTTATATAGAGAGAAATATTTGAATAGCTGAATTGTGATTAAATGAGTGAAATTACAGGTGTTGGTTAGTTTATAGAGTAGAATTAGGCCCTAAAAATATCCTAATTTATTAACTAATAAATAGGAAAATGTCCAAAGTGTTCCACTTTAAAAACTGAATTCGGACAAAAAGTCACACAAAAGTCCGCGATGCAGAGCTATTCCTACATAAGACAATTTTGAGCGAATGAAATTTTGGCCATTTTTGACTCGTAAAAAAATTACACTAAGTGGTAGCAAGTGGACGTCGCGATGATTCTGCACACCTCACTATTTACACAATTTTTAAAAAAATTTATGTTTCGATATACAGGTCCTAAAAATTTCCAAGACAATTTTCCCATGGGTTTTGTTTCCCCAATTGATATTCTAGACTCAAATTTGCCAAAAAAGTAAGGATAATGTGTTGCTCAAGAGACCTATTCCCAAGGCATTTTTAAGGCACTTCTGAGGATTTTGAGGAATGTTACAATATCTTCCCTTTTTATGGCATTTAGAGACCTGGTGCTCCATTTTACCACATCCAAAACAAACACCTGTACCAAATAAAGACTTACCTCCGTGGTTTCTCCCATACTTAGGACACTTGGGAAGAGTAGACCCACTAACTCCGCTACCTTGGGCCTTAGGATTGGGCACCTTATCTTTATCAAATCTTTGTCCCAAAGCTTGTGAAGAACCCTAGACTTGAAATCTTTGGCCTTGTTGGAAACGACCATTACCACCATCAGGCTTGGATTGAGAAAACCCACCTTCAAATTGAGCTCTATTGAATTCTCTCACCTTCCTATCCTTAAGCTTTTCTCCTTCAATTTGCTTGGCATATGTCATGAGCCTAAAAATATCCATCTCCTTGATGAGCATAACAGTGTTTCATTCTTTCATCACCAAGTCCTACATACCCGAAATAAACTTACTTATTCGGGCATGGGAGTCGGCTACCAAAGAAGGAGAGCATACTTGGAAAACTTTGCAAACTTGAGGGCATATTACCTCATACCTATGTTACCTTGATTGAGGTTGATAAACTCCAAAACCTTTGCCTCCCTTAACTCAAGTGGAAAGAAGCGGTCAAGAAAAGAAACTTTGAAATTCTTCCAACCTATGGGACCTTCCTCAACCCTTTCGTCCTTCCATTGATTGTACCATACTTGAGAAACATCCTTGAGTTGGTAGGCCACCAAATCTGCCTTCTCCTCCGGAGACACCCCCATAATAGCAACAATCTTATACACTTCATCAACAAAATCTTGGGGATCTTCATCAACCTTGAAGCCGGCGTAAACACATTGGGAGGAGCTACTACTCCTTGGTTCACTTGAGTAGTCATGGATTTGGCTGGTATAGAGAAAATAGTTCGTAACACGACTTGGATAACTTGATCGGCTAGAAGATAATTAGGAGATTGAGGGGCTTGTCCCTCATTAGAATTAACCCCTCTTGGAAGTGAAGGTATTCTTGGAGGGATTTTTTGAAAATTGCAAAGGAAAATCTTTAGAAGGAAAAGACTTAGAGTACACTCTATCGTACGACATAGATCATGAATGAAGTGATAATTTTATAAGATGCCTCATAGCCTTCTACTCATAAATGTGGTGCGGTTCACATCCATGAAGAAAACTCTACTTGACACGGCATATTGGACTCCCTAGGATACTTCAAACGCTGTTCTTTGATACCAAGTTTGTCATGAACCGAACTAGGGTCTAGCCGTGGCACGGAGATTAGGATTCCCAAAGAAACCCCAACCAAGCCTCTTAGTATATAATAAGCATACATAAGGTAAAAAAAAAACTCATGTAAGTCCAAGAATATAGCATATCTAAAGAGAATCAAGACAATATATACTCCTTACACAATATGCCCAACATGCCTCTACCTTACAACATAGGCGGGGACAAGGACATGTTCCTAACTCACCCTCAAGAATGTAGCGACATCACATGGAATAGTCTTAAAACTTCAACACAGTCCAAAAATAACAATAACAGGGTAAATGACTCGGCATTCCCTTAAAATATGAGGACTCACCATAAAAATCTTCAAGGTAGATCACCAACTAGCCACATGAATAAGATGGAGTGTCCGTCCCTACATTGGGATATAATGTAGGCAATAAAGTATGCGTAAGAATGTTTGAATGTACTAAGTATGTAGGTGATGAAATGCATGATTAAAACCATCTCGTGCTCTTTTTAAATAGTATAATGAGAGAGTAAGTAAAATCATAATTAAGCATGAGAAGGGTCAAAACACTTTAAAATCATAAGAGCATCATATAAGAGTAAGGGATAGAAAAAACCTTTCAAAACATCATAGGGACCACACATATGTGAGAGATAACATTAACTGACAATAAGACCATGCGAGCTATTACATGGAATTCGATGATCCCCACATCGAGAAAAAGGGAGGATACTTGCCAAAGTATACTCTGTCCAACATTATCATAATCATGTGCTATATGTAGATCTACTAGCTAGGCCATATTGGAAAACCTATGGTGGCAACTTAGTTTAAGGGACTAGAGGTTGCTACTAAGGCTTAGGTCGAGTCCCACCTCAAAGTTCTCTAGGTGCTAATTGAACATCCCACGGAATACATATCATAGAATAATCATAAATCATACTCCTCATAAATCATAAGTCTTTCATAATCATATTTCATAAATATGTTCATAGGAATAGCTCATTATCATGTGATTAATGTAATATGGGTGTAGGCCTTCCATTATTACGAATTCTTTTCATGAAACATCATTAGGGTCTTAAGTCACCCTCATTCATCAGCTTGCTTACATACTTGAGATTCATGATAATAACTTATACTTGAAATTAGGGTAAAACATGAATTCGTGATCAATTTACATGAAAATCATGTAATTGTATTGAAAACATGCATGATCATATACTTTATATCAACCCATACATAATTCATGAAAATAATATCAAGAGGATGCATAATTAAAGATACCCATAATCCATATCATGAACCCTAGAGATCAATGTAGTAAAATTCATAGAAAAACTCTTTAATTCAATGTAATAACCATTAATTTATATAAAAATAGACTCATAATCATAATTTGAATCATAATTCATCCAATTGAAATGAAGATCATAAAGCCCATAAAAATATATACTTTAATTGATTGAAAAAGTAGAGAATTTGTTGGGCTCCTTGGGTGTAAGTACTTTAGGATCAAATACCCACATACTTTGAGTTAGAAGACTGAAGAATTGGGAAGAATTTGAGAGAGTTGATGGAGAGCTTGAGTGAATTTCTCGGAGGTCTTCAATGGAGTCCTTGAGAGCTTTTATATAGAGAGAAATATTTGAATAGCTGAATTGTGATTGAATGAGTGAAATTACAGGTGTTGGTTAGTTTATAGAGTAGAATTAGACCCTAAAAATATCCTAATTTATTAACCAACAATTAGGAAAATGTCCAAAGTGTCCCCACTTTAAAAATTGAATTCGGACAAAAAGTCACACCAAAGTCCGCATCACGATGCTTCTACACACCTCACTGTTTTACACAATTTCTTGAAAAATTTATCTTTCGATATACGGATCCTAAAAATTCACCGAGATTATTCTTCCGCAGGTTTTGTCCCCCCAATAGATATTCTGGACTCGAATTTGCCAAAAAGGTAAGGATAATGTGTTGCTCAAGCGACCTATTCCCAAGACATTTTTAAGTCACTTCTGAGGATTTTGAGGAATGTTACAGAGAGTTATAACCTTTCCCTGAGTAGCCTCGACTCCTAGGCGGAGCACCACTATAATCACTTGAATGGCGGGTCCTCCTACCATTACGCTGCTCTACTCCCTCACATCCAATCATCTGTAACTCCTTGATAGTATCTACTACTTTCTGAAATGGAACACCTGAAGCAAAAACCTAACAAACTCTCCTACGAATCGGAACAATCAACCCCTTGAAAAAACTTCTCACTCTCTCAGCCTTGTTGGGAAGTATCATCGAAGTATGCCTAGCCAAGGCATGAAATTTAACCTCATACTTAACAACTAACATACCCCCATGCTGCAGACCCTCTAACTCAATCCTCTTGCGCTCTCTCTCCTTGTGTGGAACAAACTTATCTAGAAACACCTGAGTAAACTAAGCCCATGAGAGTGGAGACGATCTAATTGACCTTCTATTAATATAATCCCTCTACTACTACTTGGCCGGTCCAGCCATCTGAAATGTTGTGTATTCAACATCATGAGACTTCACTAATCCAAGGTTGTGCAACCTCTCATGTCAGTTGACTATAAATTCATACGCATTCTCATTTAAGTCACCATTATAAATCGGAGGATTCATCATCCTGAACCTTCCAAACATCTTTTGCTCATCAGTGGTCATGGCAGGCCTATTAGCCAGATGTGATGGAACCCCTGGCAATACCTGTACTATCTAAATGGGGAGCTATAGCATCAGCTGACTAAGTGCCTAGAGTTTGAGAACCTAAAGCAACCATCTGATCTAGAGTCTGACCTCCAATACGAGTCTGTGAGCCATCAGAGGTGACATGCAATATTTTTGCCTGAGCCATCCCCTCTAAGAGTCTTACTATACAAACCAAGGTATCCTGAAGTATGGGAGTGGCAATAAAACCAGGTGAATCCTAAGTTGGTCCATACCTCTCAACATGATCCTGCACATCCCCATGAATCACATCTGCATCTGGACATACTCCCCCAGCATGCACCAGGGTGGTTATCGGTACTTGGCCTTCCACATGTGTTACAATATGACCTCGACCTCGACCTCGCCCCTACCTCTACCTCGTGTAGTGATCCCAGAAGCAGGTGAAAGAATAGGCTCTTGATCTGCATGAGTCCTCACAATCTGTGATAGAATAAGACAACAACATTAGAATTCCAACGGAGTCAAGTGTGCACGACAAGGAATAAAAAAATAGAATTTTTCTAAATATCCTATAGCCTCTCGAAGATAAGTATGGACGTCATCATACCAATCCACAATACTCTACCGGACATTTCTCTTGTACTCAGGAGACCGATGAACCTAGAGCTCTGATACCAAATTATCACGACTCAAATTCACAAGTCGTGATGGCACCTATGTTCCCAACTAATATGTAAGCCAATCCAAATATTTTATCAATTTAAATAAATAAATAAAGTAAGAAGACAAGCATCAAGTAGAATATCCACACACTAAGTCTGTCATAAATATGAAATGTGGAAAGCTAAAATATTACCCAAGATTTGGTTTCATAAGTACAAGAGCTTCTAAATAAGATGTAAATATGAAACTAAAATGACCAGTCTAGACATAATAAATATTCTATCTGAATACTAAAATAATAGAATAAATAAATATAGGGGAGGTGTGGGCCATGGAACAGCCAAGCAGCTCACCACAACTTCAAGATAACCCAAGCTCGACTCAAAACACTCCATGAGATGCACTGTATTTGAGATTGAATCTACACCACAAAAGAGTGCAAAAAGTGCAGTATGAGTACGAAAAAATGTGTACCCAGTATGTCTTATCCGACAACGAAGAAGTAGTGAGAAATTATATAAAAAATCAGTCTCTAATTTTATAAATCTACATTATATTTATCAACAAAGTCTCAGCAAAATAGGGATAATCATATGTCACAAAATGTTCAACCATCAAATTAACACATAATCAAGTAAAAATGATGTAGATAATGAGATGCAATGCAGCACCAAGAGATGATATGCTTCAAATACCAAGTAACCTCATAACTGTATATAGGACTGGGCATAAAATATCAAAAATCGAATTACCGAACCAAATCGGCTATTTCAGTATTTCGATATTCAGTAATTTGGTTCGATATTCGGTACTGAAATATAAAATTTGGTATTTTGATTTTGGTATTCGGTATTCGGGAAATACCGAATACCAATTTTTTTAATATAAAAAAACTGGAAAAAAAAGAAGAAAAAATACCAAAAAGAGAAGAGTTTAGTAAGAGGAAACTATCCCATTTTTTCATTTTCTTTACTATTTCCATTTCAATTTTCTCACGTTTACAGCATACTATATGCACACTTTCAAATACGTACATTATGGATAACTGCTAAAATTTAAATTCATGTACATGTAAAAATTATAAATTCTAATTTCAAATTTATGCAATTGGTTAAGAATTCTAATTTCACTTTGCATGATTCACCACGTCAATTATCTACATAAACTGTTTGGTAGTTACATTGAAAATGAAAGATTTCAACTCTTTCATATCTTTGCAGGAACTAATTAATAATTAGTGCAGTGATGTAGAATTTTTGGAAAATTCAAAGAAAAACATATGTATAAAAATTATGTGTGATATATTAGAGATTTTTGTTTTCACTCTTTTTCATCATTTTTATTACATGGTAATATTATTTTTATTCTGTATCTATTCATAAATTATTTTCTCTTTGTTTATGATGTATCATTTCTCCTCCGTAGAATGTGGTTTCAGAGCAATTTCGGTTTCGGTATTCAGTAAGTTAAAATGCATATATTACTTAATTATAGTATAGTAATAAAAATATAAGTTAAGATATGTATTCTTTAGGTTAATGTAAATATTACATGCGAATAAATTTTTATTGTACATTAACTATTAAAAAAATATGGTATTACCAAATACCGTACCGAACTAAAGTTTGATTTACCGATTATCGAAGTACCGAACCGAAGTTTGAAAGTTTGGTATTTGGTATATACTTTGAATTACCGAACCCGAACTTTGAAAATACTGAATCGAATACCGAATGCCCAGCCCTAACCGTATATATACAATACTTCTTGGAAATACTTTGAGAGTTTGTGACCCATGGGGAACTCGCGAGGTCCATATATCGACACAGGCAATCTCCATATGTTTTTGCGGATGATATCAATGCACTGTCATCAAATCAAATCATCCCCAGCATAGACAATCTCCACGTGCCCAAATTATAACCATAAAACGATCTCTCACAGATGACCTTTGCATTCAGACCTTTACTCATACTCAATCTCATGTCAATGCATGTGCACAATATTATATCAACAACACAAGAGATGATGATGCATCTCAATAAATCAAATATCAGTATGACATATAAGCACCTCAACTATCGCAAATATATAGGTTCAAATAACAAGCACAATCATACCAAAAATCCAAATCAATAATACATCAACTAATGCCCATATGCTTTGGCATTCTCAGATTACAATCCTTCATTCTATGGTAATAAACTTCTCTTTATAACACCGGTACTCGTACCAATGTTCATCACACCATTGGTATGAGACCCCCATCTTTCGTCCTTTCCCATTAGCTATTTCAATTTTTAATCTTTAATTAGAAAACATCCTTCAACGAAGTCTGAAAGCCTTAACATATCTCGAATACCGAACACGTATCACAGATCCTCAACATTTTTCTTTTCCCTTTCACAAAGCTTCAGAATGTTCCCAATCTATCAAATATACATTATTCATAAGTAAACGAGTCCGTAGACACTCATATTACTATATGTCTAGCCTGGACCCAAAAACTCACCACAAATCTATAATCAATTACCTAAATCTCACGCCTAGGGTTAAGTCTCAATTTCTCCAATATCATAAATGTAATGATATTCGTATTATACCATACCCCTAATAATGATATATAGATCAACATGTCAAGACCAACTTAACTACGAAAAACTTATAAAATCACCAACAAATTATAGGAAACTTTACATATTATCAACCTACTATTTCTTTCTGATTAAATATCTAAAAAAACTTAAACTCAAATTATAGTCTCAAATTAATGGTTATCCGTAAAAAAATATTAAAAAGAAAAGGAACATAGAACTTGAATCACTAATCTTTGCAGATATGCAAAGCAATGGAAAGTCGACATAAGTGGAACAAAATAATGTCATTTTTGTTTTCTTGCCAATAATATATCCTTATTTTGTCATTATTAGCTTGTCATTTCCAGCAACAAACATTTTTTAATAATATGAAGGAAACTTTCTATTATTAAAATATCCAAAATAATATTAAGTTCAATGCTTACCTGAAGCACTCTTTGGTCCACATTGCAGCTGCAGGTAGTTCTCATTTACTTTCCTACGTCTTTTGTTTTCCCCTAAAAAATACAGACTATAAAATAACTACTTCTATTGTCTAACCTAGTTACATGGATTTTAAGGGAGTAGTGGATATGACCCACTTTTATTTAAAATAATTATTGTCTTTCATTAATAATTAATTATAAAAAATTAAATCACCACATAAATTAATTATTTAAAAGAATACCCTTCCACTAAATAACCATGGTTAAACAAATAGTTCAAAATTCTTATTTAAAATTTTATGAGAAAAGTCAAAATAGTTCTAGTGCTCAAACCGACCTAACGGATCATTACAAAAGAAGACTCTTAAGAGAAAACTTTAGAGAGAAGATTTTGTGTTTTGAGTAATTGGGTGAGAATGAGAGAGTTAGGGGAGCTCAGGGTAGTTAATAGGTTAGAATAATTCCCTATAACCCTCCACATTCATTAATGAGAATATAGGGAATGACCAAAATACCTCCAACTTAAAACTGAATTCCGGCACCTGTACGGATTCTACCAAGACCCGTAATGGCCGATACCGGCCTTGGTCATCATCGTGGTGATGAACTTGGGCTAGGAACTCAAAGGTGGGTTGGACTTGGGTGGGTTGGCCACAACAGAGGGCACCATGGTCCGTGGTGGGTACTACTGGCCGTGGTCCCTTTCGTGAGCCTCCCCCCAATACATGGCCTTACCACGATAACTCACCACGGACGGTGGTGAGGAGTATGGCCCGTGATGGCCTTCGTGGTCATCACTTGGTACCAAAAAGTTGAGGTTTTGGGGGAAACTTTCTTGGAACCTTTTTCCTACGACTTTTTAACTTCCGGGGTCTTATATGGATTGATAAGGATTGAAAGATTTTCTCATTCTTATATGAATCAATCATGTTTATGAGTTATTCTTATGACTATTTTTATGATGATATTAATAATTATGTTTTATTAAATTTCATTGAGATAATCACTAAGCACCGAGAGGACTTTAAGGTGGGGTTCGGTCTGGTAGCCCAAGTAGCTATCCAAGGGAATCCTTGTAGAAACCCTTAGTTCATAACTACGTTGCCCGCATAGGTTTGCATTACAACCTAGCTAGTGGATCCATGTATAGCTCATGATGTTATGTTCTCACAGAGTTTGCCTTGGCAAGTAGCCTCTCTCTTCTCGATGTGGGAGTTAAATCGGATTTCATGTTATAGCTCGCATGGTCTTAAGTGTCAGTTAAGGTCCTATCCCACACAAAGGTATATGTTATTACATAAGTTCTTATGTGCATTTTATGATGCATTGACCACATGGTTATGATGTTATTTAAATTTTTTGAATTTTACTCATGTTTGAAAGAATTTGGTTATGGATCCCATGCTCATATTGCTTATGTAATATTGTCATTGTTCATGTATGCTTCTCACGTACTTAGTGCATTTCATGTATTAACATATAGTTTTTGTCTACATTATATCAAAATGTTCCGACGATCACGCTCCTCCCAATTGTGGCTAGAGTTTAAGTTTTATTCTCTTATCATTGGTGAGTCCTCAAGATCTGAGGCTGAGACATTTATACTTTCATTGTTCTTACGCTTTTATTTCTTATTATGAGTGAGCTAGAAGCTTGTCTTATGCCCCCTTCTAGACTAAAGTAGAGGCATGGTTTATACTATCACGAGTTGTAGTTCAAATTTGTTCGGACATGTTGCTTTATACTTTCTTTTTATTGAGACCTCATTGAGGATTATCTTTTACTTATGATTTAATTGATGTTTAAGTTACCTTATATATGTGATGTATGCTAAAAGGCTTGGTTGGGGTCCTTCGGGGTTCCGATCACTGTGTCACGCCAATAGCCTAGCTTGGGTCGTGATAGTGTGGTTTGGATGACTATTAGATTTCCTTGTTGGTGTTATGCCCATGAGTGACATGGTTGATTGGTTGAATGGAAATTGTCATCCTCTCATTGTGCATTTGATATTGTACACTTGTTATATGTTGAAATTCTGTGAGAAGATCAGTATCCTTATTATATCGATGAGAAGTGGTTTCGACAAGTGTTATATCGATGAAAAATGATTCCGATGAGTCTTATGTGATGGGAAATGGCTTCGGCAAATGTTATGCCGATGGAAAATGGTTCCGGCAAGTGTTATTATGCCGTTTGAAAAATAGTTTTGGCTGGTACATGGACTTAGCGAGTCCCCCATAGATCCCGTATTGCTCGTGCAACAGGTGAGTATCGATATGACAGACATGCATCACTTTCTATGATATTTGTATTGTAATTGCACCTTATTATCATTGATTAATATTTGTGAGTGATTATTATCTTGGTGGTTGATTCCTCTTGTAAGTTCTACTTGAAATCCCCCCTCTCCTCGTTATTGATATTGTTGAGAATTAGATGGTTTTGCTTATTTGCTGAGTACTTCTATCGTATTATCTTTAATAGTTATTATATATGTTAGAATAGGCTGGTTGCTTAATATCTATGCAGGTTGTAGTAACTGGAGGTTTGGATGGTGCGCCAAAGTTTAGGGTGCTCGTCACCGCTTTGTTTAGGATCAACGATGCTTGCTGAATACCATTGTTGTTTTGGTACCCATTCCCTTGCTTTTTTATACTTGTGTAGGTCACGAGCCCGATATATCCTGATCTCTCCATGCATCAGAATTTGAGGCTTGCATCATGGAGTACGTGAGGTAGCTGCTAGTTGCTTCGGCAGGCGTCACATACTCTTACTTTATGTACTTGATCTATTTTAGATATGAAAACATTCACACTTGTATTTCTTTTAAATCTTTATTATTAATTAGTGACTTGTACACGTGATATCAGATTTTGGAGATAATTTTATATATGGCATTGAATTTTCTTGTGTAATGTTCCTTTGTTATTTATTTCTCTCTTATTTCCACATTTACCCTTGTTGAGGGTTGTTTAGACTTACTTATCTAGATATGATAAGACAGGTGACATCACACTCGATTTTGGATCATGACAATATCATCTAAGATATCGAAAGAGGAAGATAAAATCCAAAGCAGAAAGATTACCTGTTAGTTTATATCTAGAGCAAAGCTTGAATCACGATTAAAAATTCAAAATGACATACAATTTTTTCTGAAAAGAATACCAAAAGTGAGATAAAAATTGAAAATTAAAAGTGATGAATGAAAGAAACAAAAAGAAATAAAAGAATCATCGAGTGAAGAGCAAAAGAAGAAGAACTGAAAATAGAAGCAAGGAGGAAACAAATGTCTCAAAGGATGTACGTGTAACCTAAAAAAAGGGGAAAATAAAGGGTTGCATATTGAGAGCAATATATGTTTTAAGCAGATTGCCAAGAATCATGCCAAGTTTTTAGTACAATACATGTTATTTTTGTACAACTATCAATTGCAGTGTTCGTCTCAATGTTGTTGACTTATATAATAGGTTACTTTTTGTATAATTTGTTTATAAGGTTATCACATTATAAATTTCGTTAAAATAAATGAAATTAATTTTTTATTTTGTTCATTTGTTTCATTATAGAATGACATTAGCTTATTTAGTCAATCAATATTTCTCACTTTTCTTTTTTGGACAAAATTTATATTCTTTTATAGGAAAGTTTTAATAAGATTTTAATAAAAAATACTATGATTTTGAAGAAGTAAAAAAAAAGAAGAAGAAAAAGTTGACAATGTAAGAATAAAATAGACATTTAAAAGTTAATTAGGCATAAAGCGAGAGAGTGAGTATTTCTCAAAGTTGACGAGGGAGAATTATTATTTCACCCATGGAGAATATGATATGTCTAGGGGTAAAAACTAGTATTAAATAGCGAATTTCAAGAGGTTTATTTAAAATTAAGCATAATTTGATGAATGAATCAATAATTCAAAGTAAGTTTATGTAATTTTGACCTTAGTGAAATTTTCTTGGCTATTTAGAAAATAAATAGAAGAAAATATTTTTTTCCAGATTTTGCAAAAATTAACTCTCTTTATATATATATATATATATATATAAAAGGATAATTATTGCTATACCCCCAAAAGAAAATTATTTATCATTCGTAACCCCATTACTTTCATACCCCTTGTTTTTAACTATTTCGTACATTTGATACCATGCGAGTATATAATATACTTTGATAGTATCAAACAGTTTCGCTGAAACTCTATCTTCTCATTCTTGATGCCATCAAAGTATATTATACTTTGATGCTATCACGAAGAAACTGCATGATAAATTGCTTGATACCATCAGAGTATAATATACTCTGATGGTATCAAAGATGAACAAGGGAAGGGGCACTGTATAAATACACGTTTGCAACTATGAAAGTATATGTATACTCTAATCGTATCAAGAAGGAAGAGACGGTGCTTCAGCGAAACTGTTTGATACCGTCAAAGTATATTATCCTTTGATGGTATAAAAGAGGAGTAGTGATGCTGACGTCAGCGTGACGTCATATAAAATTAAAAGGGAGAAAGTGGGGTAAGAGGGTAAATAATTTTGGTCATGAGTCTATTAAGAGTAAATAATTTGGGTTGGGTTCACTATGGGTAAATAGTTTCACAATTAGTCTATTTTGTGTAGTTTTCTCAAAAATAAAGGGATAATTATTGTTATATCCCCAAAAAGAAAATTATTTACCATTGAATACCCAATTTCTTTTATACCCCTTATTTTTAACTATTTAGCGCATTTGATACAATGAGATTATATAATAGGCCAAACCCATTGGTAGCCCCTTAAAGTTGGCACCAAGTTTCACTTAGACACCTTAAGTGGGTGATGTTCACTTTAGACACCTCAGTAGGGTTCTGCTGTTTCATTTTGACATTTTTTGTTGACATGACAAAATGAGTGTGATACACTCAACAATAGCACGTGAAAGACTTTATTTAGCCATTTTAATTTTATTTTCTCTTCTTGTTCTCCTTTTCTCAAACCACCATCTCCCACCATTTTTTCAAGCTTAAACTCCTTCAATTGAGTTTGAATTTTTTATTCAAATCCGTTTTTAAGCTATTTTTTTCTTCTTCATTGTATTGCTTTTCTAAATCTACATCACCTCCTTCCACTTTTTTTGCCTGAAAAATGGATACCAACACCCCTATTTTATATTTCTTGTTCTCATCATCGCCATTAATTTTATCACTATCGTAAGAATTTTTTAATTTTTTTTTAGATTTGAAAATCGCAGCCACCATCATCTTCTTCTCTTTTCTTTTCTTTAGATCCAACAATTATAATTATGAAAAAAAGTGAAAATCTAAATTTAATGAAAATTCTAAAATAAAAAAAAAAGCAGAGAATAAATTGGGGGTTCGAGAGGCGCTGAGAAAGTTTGGGAAGAAAGGAGGAGGGAGGAGTGGGGTAGTTGTGGTAGGGTTTAGAAATAGGTATTTTTTTAATTATTTGTGGCTAAAATTTAATTTTTTTCCCTATAATGTATTTTTTAAAATATTATTTTGTACTCAAATGCCACGTGTTCCTTTTTAATTAGCCGTAGTGCCAGATCATTCGCGAGTGTGTTACACATTCTATAATTTTAGCTGATTGTTAAAAAAGTGTCAAAATGACACAACGGGTCCCTACATAAGGTGTCTAAAGTGAACATCGCCCAGTTAAGATGTCTAAGTGAAACTTGGTGCCAATTTTAAGGGGCCACCGATGGGTTTTGCCTATATAATATACTCTGATGATAACAAGCAGTTTCGCTGAAATACTGTCTTTTCCTTCTTGATATCATTAGGGTATATTATACTGTGATGGTATAAAAAGAAATTGTTTGATACCATTAAAGTATAATATACTTTGATGGTATCAAAGAGGAACAAGGGAAGGGACACTGGCGTAAATACAAGTTTGATACCATGAGAGTATATATATACTCTGATGGTATCAAAGATGAGCAGTGATGCTGACGTCAACATGACGACATGCGCGGAATTAAAAGGGAGAAAATGGGGGTAAGAGGATAATTAGTTTGGGCTATGAATCTATTAAGATAAATAGTTTGGGTTGAATCTAATTTGAATAAATAGTTTCACAATTAATCTATTTTGTGCGGTTTTCCCGCAAACAAATATTAAGTTATAAATAATCTACAAAATCAATTTATAAATATGTTGTTATACAAGATTCTGGGTCCAGCAGTCCTCCTTATCTTTGAATTTTTCCATTATAATAGAATTGCCTAGTGTTATTTTTTGAATTTGTTGAGGATAATTTGACGCTCATGCAGTTTTGCAGTTTTCCAGACCAGGCTGTGTGATTATCAAAAGTCCCCAATTTGTTCCTTCTCTGCCCCCCCCTCTCCAATTTTGACGTTGCAAACAAAATAAGAAAATGTCTATGTTTCTTGGTATCAAAAGCCAGTGCCTCTTTCCTTTTCACATCCATTTCAAGAACCGCCCAATTGAAGTTCTTTTTCCTCAGACTTGTTTTTTAAAATTCAGAGATGGACCCAGATACCGCAATTACATCCTGGCGAAAGCCGAAGACAAAGCCAGAGAAAATTCGGAGCCGCAGATTGAGGTAAAGTATCTCCAGCACTGATTCTTTAGTTGGATTATAGTATTTCACAATTTCATTTAAATTTTTGGGGATAGTGAGAGGTATAGAGAGAGCCTCAACTCATTATTTGGTGTTGGAACGAAATGGAATTGAATAGCACAGAATGCTTATAAAGTAGTATATTCCAGCCAGTTAAGGCATTTCATCCAAAGAAAATAAGTCACTCCTGTGTTTGGTACGAAGGAAAATGTTTTCCATGGAAAATGTTATCTTGGAAAACAAGCGAGTTTCTTACTTATTTTCTAGTATTTGGTAAGTAAACGAGAAAATATTCTCCCAATAGCATTTATATTTTAGTATCTAGCAATACACTATGGAGGCAAGATGTGATGGGAGTTGGGGTGGCAGGGGTTGGGATGGTCAAAGGTTCGGGGTTGGGGGATTGGGCGGATGAGGAAGAGACAAAAACTTGGAATGCCATTTATGCAACTTAATTCCCTACTTTCATTAGGAAAGTCATTTTTCTCATTTTTAAGGAACTTGATTTCCCAGAGAAAATGTTTTCCAAACATTTTGACCGACCAAACATAGGAAAATTGGAAAATATTTTCTACCCCCATACCAAACACACCCTTTATTCAGAAGCAGAATCATTTAATATAGTCGACGGGCATAGTTGGTTCTTACAGGAAACCTCGTGTCTTTGGAAACCCATTACAAATGATTTATATAGCCAATCTCAGCTAGTTTGGAATTGAGTGTACTTTTTTCATACAGAGAATATCTTGTTATGGAGAATCCATTACTTGGTATTGGATGAAATGGAATTGACCGGAGGGGAATGATTGTAGTTAATTTATATACCCAAGTTTAACTAGTCTGCGATTAACATGCAGTTGATTCATCCTTATTTAGTATTGGAATGAAATTGGCCTGAATTGAGGGTTATGGATATAGATGAATCATATATTTGATTCCAACTAGATTGAGATTGTGGCACGGTTGACTGTCTTGCTTGCTTGTTGTTGGTAATGAAGCGGTTGATCAGAAATACTCTTTAAGGGTCTCATTGGAACCAGAGGTATTTAGAAGGGTTAAGATTATACATTTTGGCAATGCAAGCTCTTTCCTTGATTTCCTTATGTGATTTTGATACATCAGGCATGATTTAGTCTCTTATCTCATTGGGTTATTTATTTTTGTATTTTCAGTATGGAGCCTTATTCCTTATTGTGTATTTATCTTTCTTAGTCAACAACATGATTTTAGTTTCCACAACAGCTTGTCATTTAGAGGATTTTGATTCGTCGGGTTAGTATATTACTAGCTTAATTGAACTTTTGGTCTCAGGACCATATTATTTAATGAACTTAACAGGAGTTAAGGTTCGGGCCTCAAGAGTAAGATGTTAGGTTCACTTTCAATATTCTCTGCATTTGGACAGGACCTAATGCATTTTATGAACTCAATAGCTTCACCTTGAAAGTAGGTTGTCTCAGGTTCAGTTCCAAAATATGGATGGACAGCCTGTAGCTATACATTGTTAGTATCTTTGCATTATTCCATCAGTTTATGGTGTGAATAATAGTTCTGGCCCTAATTATTATGGTAAAATAAGACAAAAGGAAATGAAAGAAAGTGCAATGGCTTGTACTCATTTTACTAAGAGTTAAGTTTTCTTCAGGAACTAACAACATCATCAGGAACATGTGATCCTTTGTGTTCAGTTGATGAAACAAGCTCACAAGAATTTGAAGCTACTTACCAACCAAAGACAGATTTACTGAAGGCCTTTGCCATTCTTGCGGCGGCTGTCACTGGTACAGTAGCAATAAATCAATCATGGGTGGCTGCAAATCAGGTGTTCTAACTGGAGCCTGATATTTTTATTTCAGGCATGCTAGTGAATTAATCTACCAAAAATTTCATTGGCTTGATCAAATCTCATGCTTCAGGATATTGCAATGGCGTTGTTGTTTGGAGTAGGATATATGGGCATCATATTTGAAGAGTCTCTTGCATTCAACAAAAGTGGAGTAGGACTTCTGATGGCTGTGAGTTTATGGGTCGTTCGAAGCATTGGGGTAAGGCGTGAGTTTATGTGAGATTACTTTGGTTTACACTACGTCGATTATTGAATGTTTGATAGAGTGAAAGTAAGCTGGATCATTAATAGGAAGGTTTGTTCAGTCTTTAAAAGCAATTTTCTTAGACTTACTTTTAACCCTTCAATGCTCTTTATGACAACTTGCATTAAGTGAAATTTCTTTTGAATTTATCTTGTTGTTTTGTTGATCTTCATGCTAGCTTTACTATTTCTATATTGTGAGCCATTTTTGAATTAGAGTGCTGCTTTATTACGAGCATACAACTTCTTATCTTGTATGCTCTGTGGAGCTCTCCCTTCTTCCTCTAAGAAATAAAGCAAAATTTACTCCAGTGCATCTACTAATTCATTCAAATGTGGCTCCTATTTAAGCCATCAAAAAGTTAAACTGAAAGAGTCCATTTTAAAAAAATATTCTTAGTATATTGTATCTCAAAGTTGAAGGCGCTAATCTCAGCATCTGATGTGGCCCACATTTCTCCCAAAGAACAGATGTTTTCATGTTTCAACATACATAGATATTTCCTAAGTTGCTTTGACTCTTCACTTTTGGTGTTGCACCCGTGTCGACACAATCTGAGTGTGGCTGTGGGATCCCTACTGGATTTGGTCAACCAATTTTGGATATTTTGACAAAAATTGACAGAGAAATTCTGAAAAGATACAATGATTTATGTAATAAAAAAAACGCCAAGGTGAAATTAAAGAAAATGGGATAGCTTGTATATAGAAAATTCTATGTCAAGTTCTTTTCCTTTTATCTCGTTATGGTATTCTCCACCTTATCAATATTTTCTCCTTGAAATACCTTGTAAGATTTCCACATAATGTCTAATTTAGATATATAACTCTACTTTTAGATATTTCAATTATTTCTAACCAAACCCCTGCATCCATACTTAGATCCATACCCCAGAATCTTAAAATTTTCACCATGAAATATCCGACCTCGAGATCAGCACCTGTATCGGACAACCACACCCGAGTCCGAGCAACTTAGAATATTTCTACTCTACGTTATTAGTTGTGCCTAGGAGTGCCAAATGGGCGGGTTGAGTTGGAATTGAGAATATTAAAATGGGTTGAAATAAAAATCGGGTTGGGTCACTGACTCGCCCAAATTTACTTTGGGCTAAAATGGGTTGGGCTCAATTGGGCTAAAATTCGGGTTTGGTCATGACCCGTCTAATGTGACCCGCTTAATCTCAATAATTTTAACATATTATTATTTACCTTTTCTAACTACAATTTGAATTTCAACTCAAGAAATTAAAAAATATAATTTACAAATGGATAGATTAATCCTAAAAAATATTAAATAAATAGTAATTCATACCTTTATTATGAGAACATACTTTATATCAATGCAAATAAAGAGCCTTAAAACGGGTTGAAATTGGAGATTAAGTTGGGCTCAATTGAAGATTCTTTTAAAATGGGTTAAGACTTGAATGGGTTGAGATTGAACCCAATACAAATTATCTTGAGCCCAACCCATAAAAGTTTGGGCGGGTTACTTATGTTTGGGCTCATTTTGACACCCCTAGTTGTGCCATTCATACCAGTGTTCAATGAAAAATGTGGAGATTCTTAATAATCAGGCACAACCTGTCCAAAGTGGGTCAATAATCTGTCTATATTTTGTTACGACCAAACAATCGTGGAATTGGTGACACCTATCCAACCCATCGATAGATAAGGCAACCCAAACACATAAAGGCACATCGAAGAATCGCAGACGCGGAAGTAATATTTAAAACTAAAATAAGTCATAAATCGATCATTTTCATATGAACTCATAAAGAAATGCAGAAATAGATACAAAGCTTCCCAAAACCTAGTGTCACTAGTACAAACCTCTAGCATCCAAATACAACTTCAAAACTCTAGAATATTTGAAAAAGGAAACAACAAAAAGGAAATATAAGGATATAGGAGATCGAGTGAACTGCAGATCAGCCAAGCAGCTACTTCTAAATCTCGTATAATCAACTAGAAATGTGGATCATCTGCCACCTGTGTTCGGCTCGAAACTTGCACAACAAAGGTGCAAAAAAAGAGAAGGGTGAGTACGAAATTTATGTGTGCTCAACAATGTCGTCAACTGACTCTATCATGAAGCGATGGCGAGGGTCGGCCCTACACTGCTCTAACCTGCTCAGTCTCAAATATCAAAACATCTCTATATGACCTAGACGAGCAGCTAAAACCAATAATAATATAATCAACTCTCAGAAAAAACTAGATAGCCACCAAGTTAAATTCGCAACACTTAAGAACACATTCATCACGAAAGCTCAATAAGCAAGCAAATGTTAACGAATGAATGCAATGCACATGCTGTGTATACACTTGCTTCTTCTGTCAGACAGTCCGGATCCATGGGGGACTTACAAGGTCCATATATTGGGCAGACACGCCACTTTGATGCATAATCATATATAATGTGCAGGCGTGCAACTCCAAACAATATATAATATATAATGTGCAGGCGTGCAACTCCGATCCCAATGAAATGCAATGCTTAATGCAGGTGTGTAACACTGATCCCAAACAACAAAGACGGATTTACAGGCAATAATCCTGTAGAGTAACTCAATTCCATTATTTCAAGTTCGCCATTTCAATCCCTTAGCCCATATATATAGCTCATTTCAACCCAATGATACAGCTAGAGAAACCATCATCACAAGATATTACCATAATCCTTCTCCAAATCCTTAAAAGGAGAGTAAAATTATCAACTAGCATGTTCATGCGTCAAAACAAGTCACAAAACATGTAAAGCATGCTACCAAGGCAAGAAATCTACCCAAACAAGTCAAATAATCACATTAACCCATAACATGACACAAACATAAATGCTCTTCATCTCATTTATACAGGACCCCCTTTACCCATTGCCTTAAATCGAAGCCACAAAACTCAACTTACGGCTTGCCCTTCCTCAAAACCTCTGAACAATCCTAATCTGGTCATATACGTAATCGACATAAGTAAACAAGTCAGTAGCACCCATATTGCTATACTTCTATTCTGTCAGCCTGTTCAGCTGACCTCAGAGGATTCCTGTCTGAAACATCCTTTTTCTGTCTTCTCTCCACAGAGGTGAATTTCATTCTCTCGAGAATTCGGGTTGCAACCAAAACTGGACTATATTTCCGTCATTTCCGGAAAGTGCCCACGGGATAAGGTTTGCAGATGCGATCATGAATCGAAGCATCGGCGACAGGTAAGGTAAGTTCCGTTACTCTACATTTGGGATTTCCTCTCTAAAGCACTAATTCGCGTCCAAAAATTCAACCCTAAGCCCATAAGGGAAAAATTGAAACTTTTCTTGAAAATCATGTTGCCCATAACGTAAGGAACTTAGATATGATTTTTCATTAAAACTCGAGCTCTAGTCAACCTGCAAATTACCAAAGTACAACTTCATGACTTTAACTCAAAAAATCACCTTCTTCATCAATCTAAAACACTGATTTCAAGGTAAGAAATCGACAAATAATTAGCGAGAAAAGCATAAATAATGGCTTCGAAACATACCCTATGAAAAAATCTTGCTCTTTAAAATTGGCCCAAAATGTGATTTCAAGCTCCCTAAATTGAGTTATGGGGTTTATGTTCAAAAATGGACTCTTCAATTTGTGTAGGTGAACTTCCTCTTCGCGAACGCGATGGGTCCCTCCTGATCGTGAGGCTGACCTAGCCCGACCCATTGTGATTGTGATGCTTTCTTCGCTGACGCGAAGAAGCAAAACCACTTGGACCCGACCAAAATGCTCTTCAGGATCGTGGGCCCTCCATCGTGATAGCGATACCAACATCTTTGAATTACTAGCACCAAAAAATCAGAAACCAGCAACCATGCATTGAGTCTAAAATTTTCGAATGGACCCTTGAGATTTGTTTGGAACCCTGTGAAGACAAACCAAATATGCTATTAGACTGAAGAAAACATTCGAGGTCTATTGGTACCTTCAAAACACCAATCCAAGGTCATCTTGACCAAATGTTGACCGAGGCCAACTCTTTACTTCAAAAATTTCCAACTTTCCAATCAATGGATCGAATCACGTTTGAATGCCTCGTGAACCGAGCCAGTGGTCCAACAAACTCAAAATCACCATATGGACTCAACAGAACATCAAAATTTCATTTCGAGCTCATCTTCCTCAAATGTTGACTTTGGTCAAACATTTCAACTTTCAAACCTTCAACGATGAAAAAACTCTTTCAAGTCTTGTCCAATCACCTTGGAAACTATGGCACCCATCCTTGCAGACCACAAATACCATAAGAAGCTACGGGAAGGGGGTAAAACAGGGGAAACACGCAAAAATCTCAACACGACTATGTGGATCGTTCTATATTCTTGTTATTATATTGGAACTTATTCCTATACTCGTTCTATACACTTTAGGGGTTTAATTGGTTAGAGTTATGCATGTATTAGTTATACATGTATTAGTTATACATGTATTAATTCTGTAGGGATTAGTTCTGTAGGGATTAGTTCTGCAGGGTTTAGTTATGCTTGCATTAGTTATGCACGGTTTAGTTATGCAAGAATTAGTTATGCTGGGTTTAATTATGCAGGGTTTAGTTATGTAGGGTTTGAATTATGCATGATTTAATTACGTAGAGATTACAATACATTAGTGAGATAATTCTTGTTTCTTAATTCCAAAAATTTTTAGTGAGCTAATATTTATTATACCCATTAAAATAAACAGCTATCTAAATAACACATTAAAATTAAATAAATACCAATAGCTAAAACATTAAAGTAAAAAACAAATAACTAGCAATTAAAAGTAATTTGTATTGAGTAGGTTTAAACAATTAAGTTATTTAAATTAAAGTAGATAACAAAAACCTAAAATAAATTAATACATGTATTGAAAAAATAATTAGCAAGAAATTAGCCAAAAAATTTAAAAGTAATTGATCAATTAACAAGGAAAAAAAACCCTAAAAAAGCTGTTAGCGTTTTTTTACATGTATTAATTATTTAATTTGTTGTAAATTAATATACATTTAAAAGTAAATTGATAGGGGTAAATGTGCAATTTATTATTTAATAAAATAATATGCATGTGTAATTTACTATTTAATACATGTATAACTAATACCCACATAATTTATTCCATCTTCTATTCCGCATAAATTATACATAGATTCCTTTATAAGTTAGGTAAGTATTAATAATGCAGGCTTATAAAAAATGCAACCAAACATCATATAAAATTAATACATGAATTACTTTTATACAACATTTGGAAACCTACCAACCAAATGTTGTATAAAATTAATACATGAATAACTTTTATCCTATTTGCAAACCAAACATGGTATAAAAGTAATACATGAATTAAGTGCTACTTAAACCAGCTACCAAACGACCCCTTAATTATTTGCAGTTTTTACAGGAATTATATGACTGCAAACATCAGTGTGCTAAGCTGCTTCTCCAAGCATTCACATAATAGCATTGAATGAATTCTTTTGTAAACACCCTAATAATGTGGTGCAAGGGTTCTATGTGAACTCTGCATTATCATAGTTGAAAAGTAGCTGTACATCTAAGCAAATTTTGCGAACAAACCTGAAATAAGATAATACTCATAGAGATTGAACGGCCATTTTAAACAAGCTCTAGAATTAGGTTTTCTTATTAAGAATAATAGAATTTAGAGCCAAGAGGGCTTTTTATTTTCCATTCAAGTGGTCTTTTACAGTCTTTTATGTCCGTGGCAGGCCCCTTCAAATGACATAGCTCTTTCCCAGTTGTCACATGCGACTGCTGAAGTTAGTGAAATAGTGTTCTTTTTGCTTGGTGCGATGACCATCGTTGAGATAGTTGATGCTCATCAGGGATTTAAGTTGGTTACTGACAACATCACTACTCGCAAGCCAACAACTCTGCTTTGGGTGGTTAGTGATTCAATAATCTTTCCTGTTTCAAATTACTCTCGATTTTGTTTAGTTAAGCAGTTATTTGTTTTTTTCTCTGTGTATAGACGATTCTGTAATATCTTGCTTTTGGTCTAACAAAAACAGAAAGTGGTCTGATTTTGCATGAAATTCGTTACTTGATTGAAAATGTCTGTTTACTCTTCAAATAATATGATAAATTTAAAAGAGTCCTCGTAAATCTAGGAGTGTTAGAATAAGGACTAATACAAGTGGATAATAATTGAAAGACCGCTTACCTACCGATTTAGCAATCTTTTGAGCCCCATGTTTCATTCCAACATATTCAGTTGTAGTACTCTTTTGTGAAATGCATGCTAGAGTGCAAGGCATCTGAAATTTTTTTCTGTTGGAAAAGTCATCTCTTAGGAATTGACAATTTCCTCAAAGTAAAAACTGCTCATATTTTCTTCAATGGAGAGATGCACAGTTCTGTCGAAGAGGATTTGCTATTAATTGATGGCTCTTAATAGTCGTTGTTGTACATTTTTCACATATAATTGGCTTCTAAGGTCCTTTCAATCATAATGCTTTTTGTGAAATACATGTTTTTAGGCAGGAATTGTCCATGCTAGGATACTTAGCATCTTACATTCATTTATTTTAATAATTGAAAATTTCTCAAAGCAGCTGTATATCCTTTACTTGATATGCAGATGCATAGTTATATCAAAGAGGGTTTGCTTTTAGTTGATGATCCTTAGTATTCTACTGTGTGAGTATTTTGAATTTAATTTGATTTCGCTCCTAGATATTGTATGATTGTATAATGCGCAGCAGATGGGGGTGGTATAGTTATCCTCACTAGATGAAGGGCATGACATACATAGATGAATTACACACTGAAGGCTACACATGAAAACAATGAGTCAATAATATGATTTCCCACAGTAGCCTTTTGTTCAAAAAATATAATATGATTTACCTAAGAGTCAAGACTGTTTCAACAATTTTTTTGCTGCTTGTTTCCTTGAATTGTCATCAACTTTCTAATGTAATGGTAATTTCAGGTAGGTTTTGTGACTTTCTTCCTCAGTTCAATCCTTGATAATCTGACTTCTACTATTGTGATGGTCTCCTTATTGAGGAAACTGGCACCACCTTCAGAATACCGAAAGTAAGTATCAGCAGCTTTGAGCCTCATTTGTACAACCTTCTAGTTGGAGCAAAGATATTATGATTTGCTCTCATATTTGGTCTAAAGTTTTTATTTGATCTTGGAACATCAATCTTGATTTCCATAAGTCTCAAGAGGTTTTGATATTTGAATTAGAGAGAAGATCGAAAAGAACTAGGGATGTGCATGTGTAAGCAAGTTAGATGTCTATAAGAGATTGAAAATCCAGATGCTCTCAGGATGCAATATTAAAGTACCTCAAGGTTCTTCTATTACAAACAACAACAACAACAACAACAACATACCCAGTGAAATTTCACAGGTGGGCTCTAGGGAGGGTAGAATGTATGCAGACTTTACCACTACCTCATGGAGATAGAGAGACTATTTCCGGAAGACCCTCGACTAAAAAGTATCAACCCCAAACAAGATAGGAAAACCAGTATTAATATCATAATGGCAAAAACGAATAGCGATGCAAATTGTAGGCTAGATGGCTTATCTATTCACCATAGTAGTCGTAGTTTTGCTCATTTGTTTATTAACATTTGATTTCTGCATTTGATTACTGCTTACATTTGTTGGTCTGGTATACTTTGGGTATCCTATTTATCTATAGTAGCTAATGCTCCTTTCTTTCCGGTCTGTCCTACCCTGACTTTCTCGCTCTCATTATTCATATTTTTATATTGTTTTCGATATGCTTGGTTCTATCTGACCTATGCTTGTTTTTCCTCTCTTGTTCTTCTCTCTTAAGCCGAGGGTCTTTCGGAAACAACCGCCCTACTTTTCAAGGTGAGGGTTAGGTCTGCGTACACTCTACCCTCTCCAGACCCCACATGGTGGGATTATATTGGGCTCGTTGTTGTTGTTGTTGATGATGCAAATTGTACAAAACAATAACAGTAACAATAACAAAGTAATGTGATAATCGAGAAGCGTAACCACACAACTATGATGGCATGCCTAGACCTACGACCAAACCTAAACCGTCACAGGGCAAGACATCATTCTATCCCTACTAGCCTTCTACTCTTACTAACTTTCTATCCTAATCCGCGACCTCCACCCTTTTGTATCTAAGGTCATGTCCTCGGTGATATGGAGTTGGCCATATCATGTCTAATCACCTCTCCCAATACTTTTTGGGTCTACCCCTACCCCTCTGTATAACCCCCAAATTTAACCGCTTATACCTCCTAACTGGTGCATCGACATCCCTCCTTTGCACATGTCCAAACCATTTCAGTCTCACTTCTCTCATCTTGTCTGCCACTGAGCCCACTCTACCTTCGCACGAATAACCTCATTCCTAATCTTATTACTCCTACTGTGTCCACACATCCCTCTCAGCATCCTCATCTCAACAACATGCACCTTCTAGACATGCGAGTTCTTGAGTGGCCAGCACTCCGCTCCATATAACGTCGGTCTAACCACCATTCCTTAGAACTTACCTTTAAGTTTAGGTGGTATCTTCTTATCACACAGGACTCCAGATGCAAGCCTCCATTTCATCCATGGCAAGCCTCACTTTCATGCCCTCTTCATCCATCGCATTACTAAATTTGCACTTCAAGTATTCTATTTTAGTCCTACTCAATTTGAATCCCTTAGACTCCAGAGTTTGTCTCCAAACCTCCAACCTATCAATGACTCTGTCCCGACTCTCATCAATCAACACTATGTCATCCGCAAATAGCATACACCATGGAACCTTCTCTTGAATAGACCGTGTCAGCTCATCCATCACCAAGGAAAAAAGAAATGGACTCAACACTGATCCCTGATGTAGTCCCATTTCATTAGGAAAATGCTCTGAGTCACCTCCCACCGTCCTAACCCAAGTCTTGGCTTCAGCATACAAGTCCTTTATCGCCCTAATATACACCATCGAGACACCCTTAGCCTCCAGACACCTCCGGAGAACGTCCCTCAGAACTTTGTCATAAGCCTTTTCAAGATCAATGAACACCATATGAAGATCCCTTTTTCTTTCTCTAAATTTCTCCACCAGTCTCCGCATAAGATGGATTGCTTCAGTAGTCGATCGACCCGGCATGAATCTGAACAGGTTCTCCGAGATTGACACTCCTCTCCTCACTCTCATCTCCACCACTCTCTCCCATATCTTCATAGTGTGACTTAGCAATTTGATACCCCTGTAATTATTATAGTCTTGGATATCACCTTTGTTCTTTTACAATAGAACCATAGTACTCCACCTCCATCCATCGGGCATCTTAGCTGTCTTCAAAATAACATTAAACAACCTAGTCAAATTGATGATTTGTTTTCTAAAAGAATAAGCGTGAAGTTCTAGCTACTTAATGCTTTTAAAACATCACATACAACCATTCTTTTAGCAAACAAATCATCAATTGTACTAGAACTTCACGCTTATTCTTTTAGCAAACAAATCACATTTGCATTTCTGTGCAAGTACAGAGTAGACTCTCTTGCATCTCAGACTACATTATTCATTTCAAGTAATTTCCCAGAATTCTGAACCATTTAGCATATGTTTGTTCAGCCTTAAAAGTTGAATCTGGTTTCAAAGTGTTAAGATTGTGGATCTCCCATCCCCTTATACTGTCGAACTTAATTCCTAGGCATAGGCCCGAGAAACTTCTCCTAAGATAAATATTGACAATTGAATTATAATTACTTTGTGCACCCAAGGGTGTGGCCTAGTGGTCAATGAAGTGGTTGAGAGCCATGAGGTCGCAGGTTCAAATCCCTGCCGAGACAAAAACTCTAGGTGATTCTTCCTATTTGTCCTAGCCTTTGTGGATAGAGTTACATGGTACCTGTTGCTGGTGGGAGGTGGCAGGTTTCTCGTGGAATTAGTCGATGTGCGAGAAAGCTAGCCCGGACACCATAGTCATCAAAAATAAATAAATTATTGTCTTGCTCCTAGACTACCTGTTTCTTGCTCAATATCCTTTTTCTGAAGGCTCGGTTGTCTTTACTGTAAGATGTAAACAATCATCCCTCCTTGTATTTGGTGGTCAATGTGGAAAGAAAGAAACCTTAGATGCTTCCAGAACAAGAGCAATACTATCCAGAAGATGAAGATGAACTATCTTGTATTGTTTCATTTTTGGTGTAAACAAGAGTATATGGAGGATCTAGAATCAGTTGTGAATGTCTTAGGATCCCTGTAATTTTTGTCATAGGATTGAAGATCTTCCTATATACTCTCTTACATTTGTAATTAAGAACCTGTAACTTGTTGTGGCAGGTTTGATTTTTTGGAAATGGAAATAAAATTGTTGCCGTCTCAAAAAAAATGTATATAATCTGTTAATTATTTGTTCCCAGGCTTCTTGGTGCTGTTGTTGTTATAGCAGCAAATGCTGGCGGAGCATGGACTCCCATAGGTGATGTTACAACTACAATGCTCTGGATACATGGCCAAATATCCACGATACCGACGATGAAGGTTTTTGAATTTTTCTATCTCATTGCTTCTATTTATTTACATGCACATCTTTCCTTGTGTTATAATGAAGGAAACAATCTTTAGGGAGGAAGGAAGAGAATTATTATCAAATAAGCACTGGATGGTTGTCATGTGGTATAGCTTCCGATATTTAAAGATGATTGGTCTACAATGCAATGATATTCATAAAATTGTTAATGTCATTTTGAATGGTACACACTGCCTGAAAACATGCTTGCATTGGCTTAGGTGGAAACTATAACTGCATTCTATATTGAGGAATTCACATTTAAGTTTAAATGGATATATATTTGAGACTATGGATGAAGGTAGTGCTGAAATGAATGAAACAAGCTTACAGCTCAGTCTGCATTCTCTCAAACTGCACTTATAATGGAATCAAGTATGCATGATGGAAAGAAATATGCAACTTTTCAGTGGAGGATGGTTTATTTCACTGCTGCCACTGGTTCTATCCACCCTGCAGTCATTTTAAAAAACATTTTTCACTTGGTTATATTTGGTAAATTAGTACCTGCCAGATCATGAAGGGGAGCCTTGGAGTAACTGGTAAAGTTGCTGCCATGTGACCAGGAGGTCACGGGTTCAAGCCTTGGAAACAGCCTCTGGCAGAAATGCAAGGTAAGGCTGCGTACAACAGACCCTTGTGGTCGGGCCCTTCTCCGGACCCTGCGCATAGCGGGAGCTTAAGTGCACCGGGCTGCCCTAGTACCTGCCAGATCATGTCTAAACATGTATAATAGTCTTCACTTAAGAGCTCATTACTTCAGTTGCCAACTGAAATCTCTATTCCAGTTCTGGTAACAGGTGCAATGCACTTCTATCTTTTCGCAGGGTTTATTTTTACCATCAGTAGTTTCTCTAGCTGTTCCTTTGGCTCTGCTGTCCCTTACAAGGTATATTTCTAGCATAGACCTGAAGAACTTCTTGAATTTCAGAAATGTTTCAAGAATTAGAGTAGGGATGAAACGATATTAGAAATTATTTGTGTTCAGTGAAGTGAATGGGAAAGGACAAAACCCTGCTGAGGTTCTGGCATCCGAACAGATGGCTCCTCGAGGACAGCTAGTTTTCGCAGTAGGACTTGGGGCTTTAGTGTTTGTACCAGTTTTCAAGGCCTTGACTGGTCTACCACCATACATGGGTATGCTGCTTGGACTGGGAGTTCTTTGGATAATCACAGATGCGATTCACTATGGAGAATCTGAAAGACAGCGGCTGAAAGTACCACAGGCTTTGTCACGCATTGATACTCAAGGAGCTCTATTCTTCCTTGGAATCCTATTGTCCGTTAGCAGGTATTGCAGAATCCTTTGGCTTTTATAATCCTTACAGCAGCATGGCAATCAAAAAGTGCACGCAGAACTCTTTTTCTTGACAGAATAGATTCATACATCATAACCCTAATCATTCTAAACCAGATGTTGAGAATTAACTCTATTCAAAAATCTGCATCCAGGTCATTTGGCATTATATCATTTCTTAGTCTTGATCTAAGTTGCTCGGACTCGGGTGCGGGTGTCCAAGACGGATACGAATCCGAGAGTCGAATGCGGCAAAATCTAAATTTTAAAATTCGGGGATGTGAATCCGAGTATGGATACGGGTGCGGGGATTCAGCTAAAAATATTCAATATTATAAAAATATAGTTATAAAGATATTCTAAATTTGAGAGATATGTTGTGATAAACTTACATGTATAAACTTACAAATATAAAAGATTTTATTACATATATAGTAGTTTTAATAAAAAATTTAAACAGTTGTTATTAACATGAAAAAACATAAAAATCGTGACTAATTAAATATTTTTCTCTCATCTTTATTTGCCATCATTCCCAAATCTTCATTAGCCACTAAATTCGAAAATTTCGTAAAGAACTATTCCTTTTATTTTAGTATCACTTCTTATAGTTATATAAAATCAATATTAATAATATTATTACATATGATTTTTTATACGTAATACATGAATAGTATAATTTCTTATATTATCTAAAATATATTATGTATTTTATGGTATAAATATAATTTAGATAAAAGAAAATTATTATTTTATTATGGTATACATTTATGGAATAAATATTCATGGTATAAATTTATATGTAAAGTATTATTTTGTAGGATTTTTTTTACAACTTTTATTTTAAATATATGCAGGGTATACTTTTTTTTTATATCTTAAATATATACCATATATTTTATAGTATAAATATACTTTTAAGAAAAAAGTCGGATTATTCTTATAGTATTGGTATAAATTTATGGGATAAGTATTCATGGTACAAATTATTCTATTGAAAGTATTATTTTTTTGTAAAGGAAAAATGTTTATTATATGAATATATATGTAGTATATGTATGGTATATTTTTTATATCTAAAATATATCATGTATTTTTTTTTGGTATAAATATAATTTGTGGCAAAGTAAATTTATTGCTATATTATGGGATATTTATTCTTGGTATAAATTTATTATGTCAATCATATTGTATATAAAGCAAACTTGGGCACTTGGCCCAACACCAAGCCCAAAACAAGAGTTATCTTCACTATGAAGAGACAAGGATTTAGGGCTCACTGCAGTCCCTCCATTGCTTCCTCTGTTCTTCTCCAAAAGGATCCAAAATGATCTTCTCTGTTAGTTTCTTCTCCCCAGAAATCTCTTCGCTTCAGCTCCTCTCTATTCTTTCAGCGAAGTCCTTATGAAAAAGTGGAATCGAGAGATCTCGTAACTTACAAGTTCGTCGCTGATCGTCGAAGAAAATGTCAAGTTCGTCGGAGAAAATGTCGTCGACATCTCTGTAAAGTATTCTTTATGTAGTTCATCCGAGAAACTATGGTCGACTTCCGGTGGCCATTGAAATAGTTCTCTTCTTCCCCAACTTGACTCGGTCAAAGTATCCGGACAGAGTTGACCGAATCGGATATGCACCCCGCACCCGCACCCGTCTCGTGTTGAGACGGATTAGGCGGCAAAAACAAAGAGTCCGCACAACATAGGTCTTGATTAACAGGGTAATCACTATAAATGAAATCATTTGGGGAAATGGGAAGTGGTTCTTATTTTACTTAGTAAAAAATGCACATGTTTAAAAGATGCATGTTGCAGAGATGAGGATGCTGAGATGGATGTGTGAGCCACTAAGAGCGATAAAATTAGAAATGAGGTTATCCGAGATAAGGTGGGACTAGCCTCGGTGGCGGACAAGATGAGGGAAGCGAGACTGAGATTGCTTAGGCATGTGAAGAGGAGGTGTGTAGACACCCCAGTGAGGAGGTGCAAGAGGCTGGTTGTAAGGGGTACGCGGAGGGATAGAGGTAGACTGAAAAAGTATTGGGGAGAGGTGATTAGACAGGACATGGCGCAACTTCATATTACCGAGGACATGACTCCAGATAGGAAGGAGTGGAGGTCGCGTATTAGGATAGAAGGTTAATAGGGTAGAGTTTTGTCTTACCTGCGAGGGTTTAGACTTGTTAGTACCTGTCGTAGTACTAGGCGTACACTTGTAGTTCTTGCTTTTGGTGTATATCGTGTTATGTTGTTTATTGGGTTTCGATTACTATACTATTTTGTTATTGTTATTGCTTCTTTTGTCGGCTGTACACTACTTTTCTTATTTCATTCCTATGCTTTCTTCATTGGTTGCTTCATTGTTTTCTTCTATTACTTGGGTTTGAAGCACTTGAGCGGAGGGTCTTTCGGAAACAGACTCTCTACCTCCACGAGGTAGTGGTAAGATATACGTACACTCTACCCTCTCCGGACCCCACTTAGTGGGATTTCACTAGGTATGTGGTTGTTGTTGGGTGGGATGGGTGTAGGATCGATTACTCTGTTTTGCTCATGCATTGTGTGACTATCAACCATCATCCATGCTCATCTGAATTTAGATAACATAACATGACTAGTCATTCTGCAATACTAACATCTTTTCCATAGCCTGGAAGCAGCAGGTATTTTGCGAGAATTGGCAAATTACCTTGATGCCCATATACCAAGTAGTGAACTCATTGCAAGCTCAATCGGGGTTGTGTCAGCAATCATAGACAATGTTCCTCTGGTTGCAGCCACCATGGGAATGTATGACCTATCTTCCTTTCCCCAAGATTCTGAATTCTGGCAGCTAGTAGCTTTTTGTGCTGGTACTGGTGGATCCATGCTAGTAATTGGTTCAGCAGCTGGAGTAGCATTTATGGGAATGGAAAAAGTCGACTTCTTTTGGTATATGAGAAAGGTACATATGCTGTTGCCTGCTATTTTGATGCACCACTTTAAACATTTCTGCTTCAATATTTGTCACTGTCTATCTCTGCAGGTTAGTGGGTTTGCTTTTGCTGGTTATGCTGCTGGTATTGCTGCGTATCTTGCAGTATATAATCTCGACATCTCACTCCCTACAGCTCTGGCTCAAATTCCTTTTCTTCATGGATCTTAATGTAATTCGGATGATCATTGGAGCTATCCAGTAAATCTGATCGTTTATGTATTCTCAGCATCAAGTTAATGAGCAGAACATATGAATGCAAATCCAGAACCTTTAGTGGTGAGATGAAAATGCCATATAGCAAATTCTTTAGAACTACCAGTGTGGGTTGGGGATTAAAGCCCCCACATAATGTAATTTATTGATTCTAGTAGTTTAATAATGTAATGTTTCTCAACTGCATTAATAATTCATGGTAACCGTGGGTTGCTGGAAACCTACTCCACCCAACCCACTCTCTCTCTTCTTTATTGCTTTTTTGCATGAAACGTGAGATAAGTCGTTAAAGCTTCATTTCAAGTTAGTTACTTTGGCAGTGAGCTAGCTTCCTTTTATTCAGGATTGATTACAAACCCGATGCAGGTTATAGAGCTCAGGGGAGAACAAGGAAATGCTCCTACTCCCTCAAAGCCAAAAGAAACACAATATGTCAAATTGAAAACTCAATGTAGTAATAGTACCTCCAACTTCAGTGCCGTCCTACACTAAACTACTTGTGAACAACAAAATCATCAAAATGACTTCAGAGAGAATTCAGATCCCAAAATAATAGTACCCTATAATTTAAGATAAGTAAACAAACTCCAGGATAGCAGGAATCTCTCAATCCTCTTCATGACTCCCAATAGCTGTAACAACCTGTTTTCTGGGAGCACTCGACATTCACAGTCTCCTCACCCAAGATGCTATCTACTTTTCCAATCATTTCTTGCCGCAACGTATGATACTGCCTTCAAAGCTCACATCTGCTCACCGGAAAATGGTACTGTTTAATTTGTTATGAGGTCAAGGACACACATATCGATTTAACTTGTTGATTAAAGTTTTAGTAGCTAAATATGTTTGTAAATGAAGTAAATAAAGGTAGTCATAAAGATAACTGAATCAAATAAAAAATGTAGAGCTTCGGTTCTTGATGTTGAGCTAGATTTTGAGATGTTAATGTGTAACCAGTTTCGGATATATGAAGTTAATTGGTCTCAGATCCGAAGAATTACTAATGTTGGAGAGCTACGACTTAGAGTCCGTTTGGATTGGCTTAAAAGTTTGTCAAATATACTTTTAAGTCAGTTTTTGACATCTAGAAGTGTTTAACAAATATAAAATAACTTAAAATAAGTTAAAAATGACTTAAAATAAGTTTAAAATCAAAAGTAGGCCTCCCTCTACTTTTTATTTATTGACTTAAAAAGTCGTTTAAGTTTGACTTTTTATTTTTGACTTAAAAGCTACTTTTTAAAGCCAATCCAAACGGGCTCTTACTAAGATAAAGAAAACTTGATGCACAAGAATATTAGTATGTTGCTTTTTGTATTGCTTAGAATCTGATACTTTACAAGTGAATCAAACTACTATTTACAGATAACAAAGCTAATTGTTCGCTTCAAATACACACAAGTATATATGATCGTACAAGTAATACAATGACTCAAAGAGCTGGATGTGGAACACACATGGACTTGTAATTTAGCAAGAATCGAGATTATTCTATTATGCAGTTTGAACAAGTGCTAAAGTGACTAATGAGAGATTGTGATTGTTAATTATATCTACTTTAATTTAAAGACTGAAAACAAGTACAATTGGTTGTTATCAATATTTGAGAGATGCTTCAGGGTTACGACTCTACTAAGCAATCATGTAGAATGTTCGATTTCATTGACTTAGTTTATTTATCTAGTTGGTGATTTACAGGGTTAATAATATGATCATGGTCTTCCAGCCTCTAATCATCTATCCACATTGGCCTCATTGTTGAGCGGAGATGTGATAACCCAACATGAACATATAATTATCTCTGATTAAACTACAAGATAATGTATTGTTCTTACAAAATATTGCTAAAAGAATTAAGAAGAAAAGAACCTAATGATGAAATCTCCCTTCCGCGTTATGCTTGCTCAAAAAGTGATCAACCCATTAAAAATGTCACTCCGAGTCTACACTCTAAGCGTGGCTGGCACTCAGAAATCATTGTTTGTTCCAAGCAAACTCTTAGTCTGGTTGACTACTAAGAGGAACACTAAACATACACACAAAAGCCTTAGTAATGAGCATTTGAAACACTTCAAAATATATCAAGCAAAGTCTGAAATAAACTGAATATAGATAAAAAGTTTTAAGAAAACATCTAAAAATCTGAGTTCTACTAATACTGAAAAGCATAATAACTGGAGTCCTTCGAAGGCAAGAAAGTCTCATCAAAAGCTGACAAAGTAATGATCTCAACGAAGCACTTGTTGGCAATCCTAAACACATGTATCAACATCATGAAATGATGTAGCGTCGAAACACGCCAGTACATGAAATGTATGGTATGTAATAAAGATGATTGAAACAATCACTGAACTGAACTAAATACACATGCTGAAAGGAATACCAAAACTAACTTGACTGAAGGTAAAGCATGATAGTATAATAAAACATTAAAGCTTTACAACTGATATAATGCAATAATGGCGATTTCAAAAATAGTATACTTTTCCTTCCTTGGGGAGTTTCTTTAACTGGCAACCATCACTGTTAACCTTGTGATAGTACAACGTTTAATCCATATTGCTAAAGCCATTCAATACCTTACCAGAGTAAAAGACAATAAAATTAAACTTATGGATCCATATCTATATCCTTGGTGAGGTCCTCTTGAACCAACGTCACGATCCTATCTATGCTAGCTTATGAGGTTGGAGTTATTTGAACTCGTACCCACATTGGTGCTCAATACTACTCTTAAAATATGCATTAACGCTCATAATAATGTATGTGTTGAGTAAATACTCAAAAGTACTTCTTTATAATATAGTGAGTACTTTAATTGACTGAAACTTCTTTCTCAAACTAATTATGCTTTCTATAAAATTAGTCATGCTTTTATTGAGAAAATAATGCACTTGGAACGCTTAGTGTTCCCTTAAAAGTTTTCTTAACTAAGTAGCTTAAATGCTTAATCTTTCTTTGCTTTAGAAATCAATGCATGAAAACAATTACGCAAGTACTTTCAACAACTTTAGCTAAATAGAGTTCATGCAATATAATAAGAAAGAACAACAAATCCAAAATTGGAAATACATGAAGAACTATAATCACAATGATAAGAATCATAATTTAATGATAATGAATAGGGTCAATTTGAAATTCAAGAAGGATTGGGGTATAATCCCTGGATTTAACTCTTACTGACTGAATATAGATGTAGGGCATGAGGATGAATTTAGTCCAACACTATGAATAACTTTACATACATGGAAGAACAAAGCTTTTGAAGAAGCTTGAAGAAGGTGTTTGAAACCCTATATTTCTGTTCTTGAATATTGCTCTAAGCCTTGGGAGTGATTATGAGAGTATAATGATTGAACTAAACTGAAAAAGACCTTAATTAGGTATAAAGTGTCAGGGTTAGGATTAGAAGGGATGGAAAAAGACCCAAATACCATTTATTATCTAGACGAGACCTTCTATGATCTGTAGAAATTTCTACGAGCCGTAGAAGCCTCTGGTAGAAAGTGATTGACTTTTTGATATTTCTTAAGTTTTGGGTTTATGGAACCTTTTATGATCCGTAAACCCTTTTATGGATCATACTGGTCAATCATAGAAGTCACTCAAAAGTTGAGTTTTAGAAGTTTGATCTACGGTCCATTCTATTGTCCATAAATGCTTTTATGAGCCGTAAAAAGTTATGTGAAAATCAGGTTTGGAAATATAGTTCCAGGACTTTATTTCAAGGTTCAATCTACGGTCCGTTAACCCTTTTATGACTTGTATACCGACGAGTGAAACTCCGTTCAAATTCCAAGTTTCAGTATTTTTGTTCCACAAGCCCATCTATGGTCTGTGGTTACTTTTACAGGTCGTAAATGATGTTCCTAAATATCAAACTTCAGGAAAAACTTATGTCTTTTCTTGGCTTTTCTAATCTGATCCGAGTTAGAATTTTTAGGGTGTTACAAAAAATGTTAAGGATTATATTTATAGAGTGGAAAATAATCCCTAATCATTGTCAAACTTGGACTTTGTAGAAATTTCACCCGGATACATTGTGGTATAATGTGCCAATCAATGCCCTAGACAGGGTGGTGTACTACACCACTTTTGTACTTTTTTCATCATCTTTTTTGAGATTTTCTGATATGATCCGAGTTAGCATTTTTAGGGTGTTACAAAAAATGTTTAAGTATTATATTTATAGTAGTGGAAAATAATCCCTAATCATTGTTGAACTTGGATTTTGTAGAAATTTCACCCGGATACATTGTGGCACAATGTGCCAATCAATGCCCTAGACAGGGTGGTGTACTACACCACTCTTGTGCTTTTTCATCATCTGAAGTTTGGGCTATGGTGCAGTGTGCCAAGCAGTGTCCCAATCAAGTTGCCGCAGTGCACAAGTCAATGCTCTAGCTTTCTTTGTTCAGAAGTTTTTCCAACTTCGCCCCTAAGTTTCGAACATTGCATTTTTAGCTCATTGTGGGTGCTTTTCTCCACTTTATTTTGTACTTGAAATGATCTAAATAAATAGTTTATCTCTTTATCAAGAATATCATAAAAATACATCAAATACAAGGTTATTAATAATTATCATTGTCAAAACAAGATAAAACACGAGTAACATGAGGTAAAATAAGCGTACAATCTGCCCAGATCACCACCCCTCAATTAAATCTTTGTTTGTCATTAAACAACTCATTATAAATAATTAAAAGACTACCATCACTATAGTTGATACAAATAATTTAGGTCATGCATATTTGAGAACAAAACAAACTTCCAGGTCATCACATAAGATATACAAAAACAACAAACCTTTGACCTCTTAACCTCAATGATAGACTCCAACTTATGAACTTAAGCTCACTTACCTATTCTAAGAAAGAAAATCTAATAACATCAAATATCTATTGTAAAATAAGTGTCTGCATAAGAAAAAATAGTCCATACACTCAAATTATGAATGCAATATAAATTAAGGACTTATCAACAAAGCACAACTCTCACACTCACAAAGAAATTTACATGTATACACTAAGAATTATAGACTTTCTCATTGTGTGCATATCCACTAATGTAACATCCCCTAAAAACGTTGTATACGATATTTCAATTCTCGCCTAAACATGATACAACCTCTGTATTTTAGGCATAACGTTTCATAGTAATATCCAAATTGGGTGATTCAAATTTCTACGTAACCACAAGATCATTACCTACAACTTTTGTGAAGCCCAAAATTTATGTTTCGGAGGTTAAGTAGGTCAAATAAATTAATTTTTGTAAGGTAGAATGTTGTGACGGAAAAGAGTATTTATAGAAGAAAAATCATATCTCACTGTAGATTTATCCAAATTGGTTGATTCTTAAACGATATGAAACTAGACTTCAATATATACAATTCTTATGAAGACACCAAATCATAATAAGGAATTTATCTTATTCAAACGCAGCTCCGAAAAAGAGTATTCTATTAAAAAGAACTCATCTCACCTACCATGGAAAGATCTAGATACATTTGACATCACTCATGACATAAATTGTCCTCCATTTAACATCATCCATGACATTAATATATTCCATTAAATTTTTAGATTTTTTTTTATAATTATTTTATTTATTGTTAGGTCCCTCTTTCCCACCTATAAATACTCACCTTATTTCCTCATTTTATTCATCAAGCTTTCTCAAGCAAGTCTTCTCTCTATACACTTCTTTACTCATTCTCAAATATAGTTTTAGCTCTTAGTAGTGAAGAAATACTATTCCGATGATTCATATACTCCGGGTAGTACACAAAACGTTCCGGCGAGGAGAAAAGTTAGGACTCAAGAGTATTCATTAAGTCTTTCGGTTTCGACTAAAGCTTCAGATTCCAGGTATGTAAGGCTTCAATGAGAGTATTCCTTCCACTCTCATGTCTAAATTATTTTGATTATATGATAAATTATGTTTATTTTCTTTAAGCTTTACTCTAAGTTATGTGGGTGTTTATCCATGGGTTCTTCCACCCATGTAATCCAAAAACTCTTTCAATTAAGTCTCTTGGTTTCAAGTAATATTTTCTTATGGAAAATTTTTATTTTTACTTAATAGTATGAATCATGGTTAAACTAATGATTATTGGTCTATTTTGATGCAATATAATTTCATATGTATGAATTGATGGTTTGCAAGTAATTCCTCTATTTATCTATTTAAAGGTTCTTGAAATTCATGGTGGGTTGTTTAAAACATGATATTTAATTAATGAATTTCAAAGTATTTATGCATATTATTTACATACATGTTTGCAAGTTTAAATGATTTGAACCCACCTAGTTTTACTATGTTTTTAATAAAGTTTGACTTGAAAGCCTTGACTCCAAATGAATGTTTGTGAAAGCAATATCTATGATCAAAAGGGAGTCTTATGAAAATAAAGAATGATGAAATGATATGAATGATGAATTCTTTATGCAATAAGGACAATTCTTGCATATTTGAATTTTCAAATGTTTTAATGAGCTATTCTACCGAATATGATGTTTGAATTCTCAAGTTATATGCTATGAATATTTTAAAGTATTAAACTATTCTGTGGGATTGACTTAGCACCGAATGAGGCATTGAGGTGGGATTCAATAAGGGAATCCTAGTAGCAACCCCTTGTCTCATTAACTATGTGCCAACATAGGAGCCCTTGTAGGCTTAGGCTAATGGATCCATGAAAGCCCTTAAAGTTAAAGCTAAAGAAATGAATGAAATTGATGGAGTTCTACCTGGCAAGTAGTCTCCTCGGCCAACGTAGGGGGTTATGTTGGATTCCATGTATAGCTCGCATGGTCTTAAATGTCGGTTATGGTTATTTTCCCACAAAATGGATATGTTAAAGGATATCCATATGATTTATTATGCATGTATTACATTATGTTCCATATTACATAAATGTTATAATGTTTCCTCAATGTTCATGCATCCTTACATACTTAGTACATTCAAAGTGCTAACGCATACTCTTTTGCCTACATGATATCACCATGTAGGGATCGATGCTCCTTCTCGTTCTCCTCCACGTGGCTAGTTGAGATTTCGTTTGAAGACTACTTTTGGTGAGTTCCCATGTTCCGAGAACAATACTCCTTTATATTTCTAGCTTATGATATGTTGAGATATTTTACTATGGTATTTCTTCTATTATAATTAAGGGTGAGCTAGGGACTTGTCTTAGCCCCGTTAAATCTAATAGTTAGAGGTATTGTTGGACATATGTAAGTTGAATATTTACTATTATGATTTCCGCTTCTTCATTTATCATCATTATCTATGAAAGGCTAAAAGAATGCTAAGAGGCTTGTTTGAGGTACTTTCGGGTTCCTCATTCGCCATGTCACGTCTAGGCCCTAGGCTTGGGTCGTGACAACTAATTAAGCATTTCTTAGATAGAATCAAATAGGACATTAGTGAATTATAATGTGTAACATCCTATAAGTTTGCAGTATTTAAAATGACAAGTTTACATTTAATAAGTTAATTTATCGTGTTTCACGTCAATCTCCATTGAGATGTTGGGAGAATAATGGTAATTAGGTGATTATACTAAGGAATAATTATACTAAGTCACTAGAAATTCTTAGATGGAAGTTAGAGGTCAAAAAAAACCTTGGGACAAAATCTTAATACACATATTCATTATAAAAAAGTTTTTGATATAATCTTGTTTATGAGCTAATTTGGGATGAACATATCTCCTAATATATAAAGAGTTAGAAGACCTATTACATATTAAAATAAAGGTATTTAAGTCTAGTTTTCAGAACATCAAACTGTTATTCAATTCAACATCAGCGTAAAGAATTATGATTACCACAAGCTATCCATGGTCGCACCTACGGACGTACATCGCAGGTGCAACACCGCTGTGATGAACTATTCTTTGCAGGAGCAGTCTTATTACTGTTTTGAGCTCTTCATTAGAGCGATACATGCTCTACTACACTGATGTCATATACATGATCTTCCTTCTGTTGGTGCGACTCCGGTGGAATAGTAGACCCTTCGATGTGGCGGTCTATTCTACGCAAGAGCGGCTCTCCTGATGCGGGTCCATTCTTGCAGGTGCGAGGGACCTGATAGTAATTTGTACACAACAATTTCTATATTCATCTCCTTTTGACTCTTTTCTTCTAAACATATCATTATTAGCTCCCCACCTAAAATACTTACACAACAGAATATAGCACAGATTCATAAGAAAATATATAAATAAGTGGTAAATTCACCACTTATCATTAACACGAGCAAAATGATACCCATAAAGCAACAAAAGATCTCGAATCAATAATGGGATCGTGGAACCCATGCACAGAATCACCTAATTGACTCTATCAATTTGTCCCAAATAGCTCAAGGAACTTATGCCCAAAAGTTGGGCACATTGCGAGCTATAATAGCCACTTAAACAACCCCTCAACCAATAACCCCAAAACCAAGATAAAGGAGAAAAATGAAGGAATTAAAAATAATTATAGTTATTAAGGCGAGAATAATAACCCCTATGACGTACTCACATTAATCCCAACTCAACCACGATAATCTCCATAAAATTCCTCAAAATCCAGCTCAAAATGGATATTTAAAGGTGAAGAACTTTGGGAAAATAAAGCTAAAATTTAAGGGATCAACTATATAACTAACAGGGCATTGGCCTACGCGATCACAAGGCGTAAGGGTCATGATTGCAATGGTTAATCTGTTATCGGATCCTACTGACCTTACATGATAATTATGATGGTCAAGGCTCGTGAATACGGAGTCCAAGAAACATGGCCATCACGAATGCGATTCCAAGCTCACGAACAAAAAGAACAAACCTAGTGTACCAGCAAAAGATGTTGCACCAGCTAAAAGGAGTTGAAAACACTCTAACAAGGGGCTCGGGATTTGGTTGGAACCTTATACACCAAATAAACTATCCAATTCAACAGTCCAGACTCAACAAAACTATCAAAACTTTCAACAGAGGTCATTTCAATGAAAAGGGCCCCCCCACACTCCAAAGCTCTATTTTAGCTAAGCTACAAGGTAGCTCAAATTAGCCCAAAGCCTCGAGACCCAAACTAAAGGTCCTTCTTGACTAAAATTGATGTTCTGGAGTTAACAAAATTATCAAAATCACATTTTGAGGTTGTTTATCTAAAGTTTTGACAGAAGTTAAATATCTAAATCTCAGAAGTTCTAAAACACAGAAACTAACATAAAAACCAAATGAACTGCCCAATGATTGTCCTGTTAGTCCTAGAAAGTCATAAATAACTTGGAGTAGCTATAGAAATGCTCTAAATGTTGAAATCATAGAAAATAAAAAAAACAACTAGAGGGTTATTACAACAGTCGCTACTATTGAGACTTTCATCCTCAAAAAGAAATAGTCAGGAAGTACGTGAAGGCTCGAGCAGGTGGGGATACTGGGATCGTAAGTCATTCTTGGTTTGCCATGTAGCCACCTTGACTTGATAATGCATCCACTAGACTTTACCACAAGAATATTTCTTAAATGCAACCGCCTGACATCTCAAGCCAAAATAAAAACTGGCTCTTCCAGAAAGGTAAATCGGTGGACCATCAACACATGAAAAACTAGGTGAATAGATGAAAAGATAGGGGTCAAAGTAAAATCATAAGCAACATCGAAGTATCTCAAAGGGACTAATGAACCTAGGGTTTAGCTTGCCCCGCCTCCGACATTTTATCATGCCCTTCAAGGGTGACACTCAAATGAAAACACCATCACCAATATAAAAGCCTAAGAAATGATGCCTATGGTCAACATAACTCTTTTGCATACTCTGAGCTTCCCAGAGCCTGTCCTAAATCACATGAACTCTATACGATGCCTCATGAAGCAAGTCTGTACCATATGGCATAGGCTCCGAAGCCTCAAACCAACAAATCAAAGATTGATAATGCCTATTAATTCCTAAAATGGAGCCATATGAATACTCAAATGGCAGCTATTATTATGAGAAAACTTCATCAAGGCCATGAACTGATCCTATTGACCTCTAAAGTTCAATAGTTCAAAGCATATCCTCCAAAACCTAAATAGTCTGCTCCGAATGCCTATTTATCTATGGGTGAAATATTGTGCTAAGATCCACCAAGTACCTAACTCCTCCAAGAAAGTTATCCATAAGCTAGAAGTGAAATAAGAGCCTCTATCAGAGATAATAGACACAATCACCCCATGAAGTTGAACTACCTCTCGAACATATATACAGGCTAAGCTCTCAATGCTAAAAGAAGCTGAATAAGTAAGAAGTGAGCAGATTTGGTCAATCAATCCAAGATGACCCAAATATTATCAACACCTTGAGAAGTCAGCGACAAACCATAACAAAATCTATAGTGATATGCTTCCATTTCCACTCTGAATTGGTAATGTCTGAAATTCATTGCTAGGCCTCAAGTCTATCTTAGATAACAACATGTCACCCTGAAGCTGGTCAAATAGATAATTGATATGAGGCATAGGGTAATTATTCTTCACTTTCACCCTATCCAGCTGCCTATAGTCGATACACATACACCTAGAACTATCTTTCTTCTTATCAAATAGAATGGGGGAACCCAAGGTAAGATGTTTGGTCTAATGAAAACCCTACTTAAGAGATTCTGAATATGAACATTGAGCTCTTTAAGCTCATACCATATATTAGGGAAAAATAGAAACAGGCCGAGTGCCCCGCTCAAGATTAATGGTAAAATTAATGTCATGCTCAAGAGGAAGTCCATATAGGTATGTAGAAAAATATCTGAGAATGCGTGAACAACATGAATAAAATCAATGTAAGACCCCGTAAGATGACTGACCCTAAGTCCACGAGTGGGTCTACTACCCATAGGGATCTTTACGGGACATAGAGGCAAGGCGTAGACAAGGGTTCAGGGTTGGAAAATCTGTTAAGGCATAAGCTGGGTTGACGAGTCCTTTAGATGACTCATAAGGAAAAGAAAGACTCGTAGAAACAAGTCATAGAGCAGGCCACAAATCCTGCAAACCATTGACCCTCAGAACCTAATCTATGACTCACTAAAATGAGCCATAGAGAAAAAGACAATCCATCAAGAGGACTCATAGCTAAACATCAGAACCTACAAACTTGCAGGTTTTTTAGACCTGCAAGACGAACCGTTTTGATAACTCATAGAAAGGCTGACGACCCGTAAAAATGACTCATAAAAAAGTACTGAGGCTCAATTTTTAAGACCTACAGGATGAGTCGTAACAATGACCCATCATCATGAATACGACCCATAGACTCAAGTCATAGGGTTGACCAATTTGGATTTTATTGAGGGTAGTTTGGTATCTTTTCCTACATCCTAATAATGTATGTGGACATTTTTAAGGGATAGATTCATTATGAATTGGATTCTAAATACTCTTAAAAGCTCTTTTATTCCCTCATTATTCCCCAAACAGATTTTAGACTTCTGTCCCAAGGTTCCTCAAGAGTTCTTTAAGCATTGACTAGGGTTTCTTTAAGATCAAATCTCTTTTCTCAAATTCAAGTCCAATTTTAATCAAGGTATGTGTGGGTTGCTTCTGAGTCCCTTCCACTCATGGAGTTCAAGGTTTAATTAAATTTTTTTATGAAATCTCATTACTTTTGAACTTTAATTTTGATGAATTATGTTGGGCTGATCAATTTCATGTTTAATTATTATTTATGATCATTAAGAGTATGTATTTAATTATTAAAACTCATACATGAAGCTATTTTCTATGATGAATTTATAAGTTATGATGATGGAGTCATATGTTTTCAAGGTATTCTTATGATTTTCAATCAAATTGATTATGTACATGAGTTTTCACTCTAAATTCAAGTATGAATTACGATCATGAATTATGAGCATGTTTCTAACTAACATTTTCATGCAAGTTATAGAAAAAGATGACTTAGGGCCCTATGGGGTGACTTAAGATATAATGACATGAATTATGCAAGTATGATTTATAATGTGGAGGGAGAATACCCGCATTGAACTTATTTTATGAAATGAGCTACTCCATGAATTACGAACCTATGATAATGTCTATGATATGTTAACTATGATTACTATGCTATGTATGCATTCTGTGGGATTTGACTTAGCACCGAGTGGACTTTTGAGGTGGGGACCTACCAAAAGCCTTAGTAGCAGCCTCATGTCTCATAAACTACATGCCTCCGTAGGTTGACTCCATAGCCTAGCTAGTGAATCCACATATAGCGTACGTACATGACCCGCCTAGCAGGGTAGAGTCTATCTTGTGAGTAGATTCCCCTATCTTCATTGTATTGGAAGACAACATGATTCCATGTTATAGGTAGCATAGTCTTATTGTTGGTTATTGTTCCTATCCCATATATGTATATGAGTATCATGCTATTTTATGATCTTCAACTATGTCATTTAAATGTTTTGATCATTATGGTATTTCTCATGACTTTACTTATCCTTTTATCATATAGAATATTGATCATTGCATCTTATGATTTATGTTGCATATTATTCCCACATACTTAGTACATTCAAATGTACTAATGCATATTTTTGCCTATATTTTCTCATAATATAGGGTTGAATTTGAGGACTATATCCACCAACGTGGCTAGTGAGCTTTCTTATTCCGACAAAGTCTTGGTGAGTCCTTATCTAACAAGGATAACTTATGAGTTGTCATTTCTTATTTTCCAAAGAATTTTGTTATGTTTTCATATTGCGAATGAGCTAGGGACATGTCTTAGCCCATGCCTATCTTCATGAGTAGAGGCATCTAATTGGACAACTGTTACGAGTTTATGTTGTCATATGACTTCCTTTGTCTACTATTCATGGTTTAGACTCTCATATGATATTTTTGCTTTTACTTTATTGTATATATGCTTATGATATGAATAAGAGGCTTGGTTGGAGCCCTTTGGGGTTTTGACCATTGTGTTACGACTAGGCCTTAGGTCGGGTTGTGAAATTCAACTAAAGAAATCTCCCTACTTACATCGCGAACATAATCCAAGTAGGCTAGACACCTGTTGGACACCATTCTTTGGGACCAAACATAAAAGATAATCCCAGTTGGTGTGTGGCTAAAAGAACCCTACCACACTACTAGGGGAATACTAGGCATGACTAAGGTGACGGTCTTGGAAAATCAATCCAAGACTGCATGGTAGGGGGATAACCAGTTCATGCATAGTCACATCAAAATCTAACATATCCAACACAATAAGGTCAGCTAGAGTGTCACACTCCTAAATAGATACAACAAAAGACCTATAGACCTAGTTTACTACTAAAGAATCACCTACGGGAGTAGATACACACATAAGGACTAACAAAGCCTTAGAAGACAACCCCAAATGAGGAGCATAATATATAGACACATAAGAATATTTGAGCATGGATCAAATAAAGTAAAGGTTGGGAAGATGGAAAACTAAGATCGTAGCTGTAATAACCGAATCTGAAGCTTTGACCTATAGCCTAGCAAGAACTACATAAAATGACCCCGTCCTCTACCAAAATGGGCACCAAATCTACCACTTGATATACCTTCCTGTGAACCCCCCCTGAGCACTTCAGGTACCTCCCCTACAACCTTGAGCACTGCCTCTAACAAAAGGTGTGCATCCCTAGCTAACTATGTAATATGAGTAGATTTCATATTTATCCCATAACGAAGAAAGTCTCTAGCGTAGTGACCAACCTCTCCACATCAAAGCAACCTCTATCTCCCCAGGACTGATATGGAGAACTTACCGATCCTCCCTGGCCACCATGGACAGGAGACCTAGAAGATGCACCTCAGAAAGAGCATCCCACACTATAATCACTAGGACTATAAGTCTGAAGTGATGCTTGATAATACTGGTTAGAATGCCCCTAATGGTGATAAGGATGTTGACCTCTATCTGAATATGCCCTACCTCAAGATTAAGATCCATTATAGTTACCCTGATATCGAGGCCTATTATTACTGCCCCCATGGGCCTCACAATGGAGCTTCTTTATTGTCCGAGCATGGTCAACCACATCAAGAAAAAACCTACCTACTAATACTAGTGACTTTATCTCAATACAAAGATAAACTCTCAAACTCCAAACAAAGCAGCAAACTCTCCTCTCTTGAGGAACAGAATCATAGTAGCATGTCTAGAGAGCTCATGGAAATGGGTCGCATACTTTATCACTACCATGGAGCCCTGCTCTAGCTTAGAGAACTGATCTTTCAACCTATCCCTGATGCTACAAGGTATAAACTTAGCTAGGAAGGTCTCATAAAACCATGTTTATTTCAAAGAAGGGGACCATGTCAAGGGAGGGGACCTAAGTGGAATACACTCATAAACATCCTCCACTACCTAGGTTGTTTATCTGACTAGTACCCTGTGTAATCTTCTCCTATGGACTAAACTAGACCCAGATTGTACAACCTCTCATGGCAATTAGTCAAAGCTCATGATCATCTTTCCCTATAGCCCCTGAAAACCTCAGAGGAGCCAATCTCAAGAATCTACCCAATATCTTCTGCTCCTTTACTATCATGGAGGCCTTAACTACCATAGGCTGAGCAACTATTGGTGCTGGTGGTATCTCAAGATGGAGAGCCACAGCGGCAGGTTGCGCTCCTAGGCCTAGAATGGCAAGCCTTGGTGCCTACTGTATACCTTCAAATGATCCTAAAAGTTGTGCAATAGTCATCTGAAGTGTTAGCACAACTGCAGGTTCAGGTGGTGGCTGGGATAACCTCGTCACCATCAACTGCTGTGGAATAGGGGCTGGTTATAGATCAGTAATGAGATCAAGGGAAACATACTTGTCCGAACCCTAAGACCTTGGGGTTGACCTCTACCTCTGCCCCTAGCTAGGGCTCTATCGCTGGCTTAGGAGCATCATCCCCAACTATGACACCCCTCGTATGAACTATTTATAAAATAGTTGAACAAAGGAGTTCCTTAATTCCATTCATCATGAGAAATTAAGATCACTTCCAAGCTTTTCAACCTTCATTAATGGTGTCTTCTTAAAGTTAGGGATTACTCTTAGCATAGAATATTCATTGCTCTTAGCTTTTTAGGGTTAATTGTTGCTTTATTAGAAGATTATTGTGAAACGAATAAGATTCTCTTGCAAGAGTTGCATTAATCAAAGATTTTGTTTACATTATTTTATATTCATGTTCTTTAGTAGTTTTTTAAAATTATATTAGTTATTATTTTTAACTAGTTATTAGTAGCTAAACTCATAACTAGGGTTATGGAACTTAGAGAAGAAATCATGATAATAGATTATTTATATTAAAATATTCTCATGAAGGGGTGATCATTGTGTATTAAGGTTCTTTCATAATGATTTATTCTTTAATGGTTAGAAATATAAAAGAACTTGTATGTATTCTAACTTTATTGATAAAAGAGATTAAGACTAGGAAAAAAAATAATTAACATGGATTTGGAGCTACCAAACTCTAACTAAAAGTTGATTTAGAAATAAGATAGATAACCTAAGGCATTTGATGAATGAACAAATTAATTAGTCACCAAAGTGTCGAAAATCAGTTAGGGTGATATTCTTTTAATTGGGCCTAGAGGCTTTAGGAGACATACTGTCATGATCCAAACTAGAGCCTAGCAGTGACACGATAATTAGAATCCCGAAAGATTCCAACCAAGCCTCTTAACTTATCATTCATGAGCATACATAAGGTAAATGAAGTAAATATGCAAGATTAAAGATACGAAAGCAACATCTCAATAAAAATATTAGTCTCAAAATGAGAAAGCAATAACATAGACTCTTACTATCTAACATGCCTCTACTACTGGATGGATGCATAAGACAATATCCTAGCTCACCCAATATAAAAGATGCAAAGAAGTCATAAGCTCATAAGAAATAAGGTGTCTTGTCCTCAAACCATTAGGACTCACCAACAACACAATAGTAAGCACTAGCCACGAGCGGAAGGAGGATGAACATGATCGTCGGATCCTACATTATGATACAATATAGGTAAAAAGTATGTGTTAGTACATGGAATTCACTAAGTATATGAGAAGATGCATGAACAATAAATATATAACATGATAAATATGAATCATGGGATGTAATACCAATATCTTTAAAATATGAAAAAAGTCATGAAAATAGTTAAAACATTTATCTCATTGGTCAATGCATCAAAAGTCTCATAATCATCATAAGAACTCATAACTTTACTTTAATTAGTTTGGGATATGACCTTTAACCGACATATAAGATCATGCGAGATAATACATAGAATTCGATGACTCTCACATCGAGACGAGTGAAGCTACCTTGCCCAGATATACTCCATTAATAAACTCTTTTAACTTTGATATGTGGATCCACTAGCTTTGCTATATTTGCATCTTTGAACCTACACAGACAATGTAGTTTGAGATTAAAGGTTTCTACTAGGATTATCTTGAATATCTACAATGGCATATCGGGATGAACCCCACCTTAAATTCCTCACGATGTTTAGTCATTATCCCCATGGAACTTTCATGAAAACATTGTTAAGTTGAAGTTTTCATGTTCCATGCATTTTAAGATGTCATCATGTTCATGTTGGGTAGCTAGTCCTCTTTCCGTGTCCTTCCTATGATAAGTTAATCTCATTCGAGAATGAATGTTTCTAAGAAGGAGATATTGTAAGACCTCATAAGTCGGAAAGTTTGAACTAAGAGGAAAAATCTCAAAATTTTGAACCCACTCATGATGAAGAACCTCCTTGTGCCTCGTAGATCTTTCTATGGCTAGTAAAGTTGAGTCATAGAGTGACCCTTCGAGAAAAATGAGATGTTACCCTTAGTAGAGGGTCTATGACTCAACATGATGAGTCGTCATCCTGTTGATAGGTCGTTGGAACCCCTCATAAACCAAGTTCAGGCCTTGTTCAAAGAATTCCCTAAGGTTAAGTCTACGACTTGCCAGGACGGGTCGTGAAAGTTATTATAGGTCATAATAATGACTCGTAAACAAACTTTAAAGACTCTCCAATTATAGGTTTGTAGGACCTGAAGGATGAGCCCTATGAATGATCCGTAGACAAGTTGACGGGCTATAAACCTTACCTGTTCCAAAACTTCAGAGACTCGATTTTATGCCCTTTTCTCAGACTTGTAGGATGTGTCATTTAGACGACTTTTCATTACATAAATGATCCGTAGGGTCAACATTCAAAGTTAACTAAGGGTTATTGTGTCTTTTCCCAAGTTTGGTTCAATGAACCTAGACACTTATATAGACAAATTCAAAGTCTATAAATACTCAATTCTTAAAATTCTCCTCCTATTCATTTCATTCTCCCAAAATTTACCAAGGTAAGAACAAAGTATCTCAAGGTTTCTGTCCAAATTCAAGCAAGTATTTCCAAATTTCTTCAAGGTTCTTCTTCAATTCTTATTGAATTCAAGAAAGATATGTGGGGATTGATTCATGGGATCTTTTCACCCATGAATTCCCAAAGATTTCTCAAGTTTTTATTCAATTTACAATTGATTATGAACCCTAGTTTTGATGAATTGCATTGGGCTAATTTGATTTCATTTTTAGATTTTATCAATGATTATTATATGCATGTTCTCATATGAATTTCATGATTTCAAGTTAAATTATATATGCACATACATAAAGCTATATTTCAAGCTAAGATTATGAGTTAAAGATGATTTTAGGAGTTGATAATGAGTTGAATGATTTTCAATGAAGATTTCTATAAGCTAAAGTTGAGATTATAATTTTAAAGTTGAAGTTATGATGATGATCAAAGTTAAGATTAAATATGTTTAAATATGGTGATAAGGACAATTCTCACCAAAGTTATAGATTCTTATGAATCACTAAGTTAGATGAGCTATTCCTAAATATTTTAAAGATTGACTGATAGGAAGTTTCTATCTTTCCCTTCTATGTTATGATCATATTTTTATGAGTTTCCGTTGGGATATGGACTAAGCCCCGAGAGTGCTTTTAGGTGAGGTTCGGTCCAATAACGCATTTAGTTATCCAAGGGAATCCTAGTAGCAACCTAAAAATCCCAAACTATATTGCCCACGTAGGTTGCCTTCATAGCCTAGCTAGTGAATCCACATATAACATAATTGAGTTGAGTTGAGTTATCTATGGAGTATGCTCTTGAAAGGTAGCCTCCCTTGTAGGGTCATCATATTTCATATAATAGCTCGCATGGTCTTAGATGTTGGTTAACGGTCTTATCCCACACAAGTTGAAGTTAATCTATAAGATGTCAAGTTTTAAGTTTATGATGAAGTTTTATGATATGAATTGATCATGAGTTTCTTATGTTTTAAATTGCTTTTAAGCTATACACAAGTTCATTATGATTGGTCATGCATCTTATGGCATATCGATTATGTTCTTTTATATATTCATGCATACCTCACATACTTAGTACATTCAAACGTAGTAACGCATGTTTTGCCTACATTGTATCATAATGTAGGGACGGATGACATTCACGACCATCCTATTCAAGGCCAGAGATTGTCCTAAATTTTAGAAAATTTAGTGAGTCCTCATTCTATCGAGGAAAAGACTTTTATTCATGTTACTGTTGATTTGAATTTCTGCTATTGTTAGGGTGAGCTAGGAGCTTTTCCTAAGCCTCCATTTAAGATTAGACTAAAGACATGTTTAGACGATAATGTGATGTAGTCCATGCGGACGTTGATATGTATGATATGATGTAGTCCATGCAGACATTGATTGGTTGATGCTATCCCTTAGTCCCATCCCTTTTGAGTTGATTACTTCCACGTATATCTTTGTATTGTTCTTTACTTTATGTGTGCGATATATGCTAAGATGGCTTATGGTTGGGGTCCCTCGCATCCCGTTTGTCATGTCGCAGCTTGGCTCTAGTTTGGGTCATGACAATAAATCATTCATAACCATTGGGGATCATTCATAAAGCTTTCATTGAATATAATTTGAAAAGCATGATCGTAACTCATAAATCATAATTGAAACTAACATATAGTGTGGGTCATTGAAATTCATCTTAAAATCATGCAATATGGTGTGAATTATGCATGATTTGGCTAATAACATTGAAATATATCATAATTAAGAAGACTCAATGCAAATTATGAAAATATGGCTTTTTGCTTGAAGAAATCATAAAGAAATTGGAGAGAAAACTTGGGATTCCATGGGTGAATGGTACCCATGGACGAAGTATCACATGCCTTGACTTTTAGGATCCCTAGATTGAAGTGAATTGAAGATTGACCTTGAAGAAATCCTTTGAATTTGCTTGATGAAGAAGAAGTCTCTTGAGGGGGAATTTAGGAGAGATGATTTTGTGATTTGGTGGTTATGGTGAGAATGGGAGAGTTAAGGGTACTTAGTTTAGTTAATAGGTGAGAATATAGTCCCAAAAATTGTCCACATTCATTAATGAAATATAGAAAAATACCAAAATAACCCCACATAAAAATTGAAAAATGAAACTAATAAGGGACCCACAGTGATTCGTAAACTTCACCACGGCCTGCGGTGGTGGTCGTGGACATGGACTTAACCATCTGGACAAAGGTCTTGGCAAGGGTGCCCACCATGAGACACACCACGGTCCGTTATAAGCACTATGGCCTGTGGTGGTCATCTGTGGTTTTAGACTTAGACTTGGGAAATTTAGAGGTTTGCAGGACTTCCTCCATAGAGTCCATCACGGTCCATGGAGGAAATTACAGTTTGTGGAGGGTAGACGTAGTGAAGGCCTATCAGTGGCTTGCAGGGGGTGTCCACAACTGAGGATATAACAGTTTGTGGTCAAAACCACAACTCGTAGTGGCTCCTCATGTACATCATCATTGAAACCTTTGGTGCAGGGCTTGGACCACGATCGACTTTCACAATCCGTGGTGCCCTTCACGGTCCGTATATGAACCCATGAAGTCCACTTGGTGCCTAAAAGCTGAGATTTTTGGGGATTTATCTTTTGAACCTCTTTTTTATGAATTTCCAACTTTCGGGTCTTACACATACCAATTCATCATTTTTGTACAATGAATCCATCTGAATGATTTAATAGTAAATTGTCTATTTGTGTATTAAATCTAATTAGTTTAAAGTAGTTAATAATTCCATAATTAAAAACCTCATCTCCAATAGTAGTTACTAATCTTAATTTCAATAGCAAATTATAAAGAGCTTTTACCATGCTCTATATGGGATTTGACCCCAACCTTGTTGAATTACTATATTTTGATATCGACCACTGTAATCCAAATTGAGGGTGTAGTTTGAGTGACATCATATAACACTAAGTAAAGGATGGAGTGGATTTTTTTATGTTTGACTAAGTTGTTATCTCTAAGTGTCTAGTCTGATAGGTGGAGTGAATGAATCATGTAGGGAAGGATTACTCGAAGATATGGATTTCGGGTTGCCTCATGATGGAAGCAAAGATGGTGTAGCCATAAAAGTGAGAGAAGGTGCAGGAGAAGAAGATGGGATGTACCCTATGCAAAATTTCCAATGCCATAGTAGACATAAGACAATTTTAGAGAAGAATGCATATGGGGAGAAGATGAAAGATCATAATATGAAGCATCACTAGGACCTATAGACGTCCTAAATTCTTTCCTGCTACTCTTACTAGATGTGTAACACCTAATACTATGACCTAGATCACTATAACCTGATGACATCTTTATACAAGTTTACATTAATATATATAAAAAAACTTTACAAGTATTAAATCAAATTGTTTCGAAACAATAAGTCAATATTCTAGTCATCATTCTCCCATTCTGTCATGACCTAACACTACACCATTGTCGAGGAACGATGCTTGGAGATACAAGTGTCCCTAAGCTAATCTCATGAAATAGCATGACACTGACATTTATAAAATCACATAAGACATAACTGAAAAGTGAAAGAAAATAATGAATGGTCTAACAAGAGTCTTAAATCGCAAAAACATGTATCTAAGGACACATATGTGGAATCAAACTATTTTGTCGGAAAACTTCTACTACATAGGTGAGTTTCTAGGACACATCCCTATCTAACTCAAAAAATCTGAAACGAAAATAGAAGTACTAAAATGAAAAGATAATATCATCCCCATAAAATGAGGACTCACAAACTGTCGTACTAAGCAGAATAGAGACAAGGCTAACCACGAGCCTAATGGAATGTGTAAGAACCTATATTATAAAACAATATAGGCAGAAAAATATGCGTTCAGTACTTGGAATGTGCTGAGTATAAGGAACATTCATAAACATAATATCTGAACATGAGAAATCTGTAAAAACATATTGATGCAATGATCAAGAAAATAGAATATAAAGACTAGATATCTGAACATAAATATAACTAAAACACTTGATCAATGTAATAACTTAAATCTGACTGATTGTGTGAGATACTATTAACCGACATAAACCATGTGAGCTACAACACGATGTTCAGTGTACTTCTCCTAGACTAAAAAGAGAGTGTCCTTACTTGTCAGAGTAAGAACCATGATATCTGAGCTAAGGTGGATCCACTAGGTAATTTCTATCTGAGATAAAACCTACGTTGACACGTAATTCTGGGATAAAGGGATTTCTGCTAAAGGTCGCATGTCTCTACTAACGAGTGAGACTCCATCCCTAGGTCCGCTCAATGCTAAGTAAACTCCTAATAAAAGACATGCACAATCATGGGAAATATTAAGAATCCGATAATAGTGAATCATTCATAAATAATTTGATAATCATAAGAGTAACTCCTTCAAAATCCTGATAACATAACATAATAAGAGAGACACTTCATCTGAAAGCATCTAAATAATGATAATCATATAAACTGATTAATACTTTATCTGAATGCATCCTTAATTCATAAAAATCCAAGTTCATAAAACTTGCATGTGAAAATAGCATTGCATGTCATGCGTTCATGAAAATACCATTCAAATTATTGTATTATAGTAAATTCATGCATAATAAGATCAATCATTGAGAAAAACTGAGTTTCAATAAGAACTTATAAGAAATCATGAAAACCTAGAATAGAGAAGTCATAGCTTGAAGAAATTAGGGCTTATTTAGGACTCAATGGGTGAAGAGGGAACCATTGATGAAGTTCTCACATACCTTGAATGAAACCCCAACTTTGATCTTCAATGGAGGCTTGAAGCTTGAAATCCTTGAGTGCTTTTGAGAGTAAAATTAAGGAAGAAGAAACTAAATTTGGGAGAATGAGAGTGAATGGGGAGATTATGAGACTTAGGGACAAGTTAAACCCTCATAAATAAGTTGTCACATCCTAAGCTAGGCCCTAGATGTGACACAAAGATTAGGATCCCGAAGGAACCCAACCAAGCCTCTTAGCATATCATACCTGAGCATACATAAGGTTATTAAGAATATAACAAGAGACATGATAATGCCGAACGTAAATCTCAAGGATAGAATCAAACATTATCTCTGAGTAGATGGGATGTACATACTCATGATAGCCTAGACATGCCTCTACTACTCCAAGATGCGATTAGGACAAGTTCTTAGCTCACCAAAATATAATAGAAAAATAGTCAACATGAGAGATCATAAAATTTGCATCCTCAAAAAATAAGGACTCACCAACAATAAGAAAGTAGTAACTCAAGATCTAGCCATGAGCAGGATGCGAGTGATAATCATCGGATCCTACATTATGATACAATGTAGGAAAAAATATGCGTTAGTACATGGAACGTACAAAGTATGAGAGAATTATGCATTAACAATAACAATCGGACGTAGTTAATATGAACATGTGATGCATGAACCAATAACGTGAAAATACGAGATAAAACTTAAAAACATTTGAAAACATTTCACAAGGTCAATGCATCATAAATCATCATTAAAAGCTTATAGATATAGCATATACATATGTGGGATATTAACCTTAACATGCATTTAATACCATGTGAGCTATAACATGGAATCTGATGTAACTCCTACACGGAGAACAAAAAGGTGACTTGCCGAGGTAGACTGCGTATTATAAACATAACATGAGCTATAAGTGGATCCACTAGCTATGCCATAAAGGCACCTATGTTGGCACGTAGTTTTAGAACTAAGGGTAGTATGCTCGATGCTAAGTCAATCCCAATGAAATACATAAAAACATAATCATTAAGAAAGGAAATCAAATACCAATCCACATTCATAAAATAGCATAGTAAGAGTATCTCCTTGAAAACCATGATCATAACATAACATGTGGACACCTACCTTTCTAAGAATCCAAATCATAATTTCTTGCATATTGTGAGAAAATCTTTCACATTTCATGGTTTCTTGCTTGAAAACATAAATTCATAGTTTATACTTGAAATTCATCGCATAATGCATGGGTCTTTGTAAAATACATTGAAAATATTTAATTGAACTTAAAGCATGCATGACTAGATTATTGTAATTGAATAAAACATAATTGGATTGACCCAATGCAAATTGATAAAAAGCCTAGAATTATTAAATTCAAATTGATAGGAAAAGAGAGAAATCTTTGGGACTCCATGGATGAAAGGATACATGGATGAATTTCCAACATACCTTGCAGAATTCTATCCTTGGAATTTGAAATAGACGAGTTGAAGCTTGAATACCCTAATCCACCTAGAGAGGAATCCTTTGGAGAAGAAGACTTAAGTTCTAGAGAGATGATTTCTAGTTTCAAAGTCTTGGGAGAGAATGAGGGGAATTTGAAGGATTTGGGTATTTATCTATTTTATAAATAGGTTCAAAATGACATAGTTTAGGAATTAAATGAGTTAAAAAGGATAGAATTACCCTAGTTAAATGACTGACGGAGATAAGTTGGCGAGATTGGTCGAGCTCGCTGTCCTGATTGGCGTGTCTCGGATCTTCTACTCATCTCTCCAAAGTGTTCAAGTTTCTGAAGATGTTTCTCCAAAATACTTGGTGAGTTCCTTTAGCTCGCTGTCCAAGTCGGCAAGTCACCAACTCCCTTCCTATTTCTGTCAATTTCTTTGATCTTTTTGGCGAAGAATCTCAGCTCGCCAAACCATTTGGCCAGTCGCCAATTCTCCCTCATGCTCGCAAAAAGTCCTTGCTCCCTGAGTCAAAATTTCAAGATATTTCGGTGAGGTTTCTCTCACCTCCAAACCAGTTCGGCATGTCGCTGAACTTGTCTATTCTTAGCCAAATCTTTTTTGTTGACACCCAATTTTTGCTTGACTTTTTTAAAGTTAATGCTTTAAACTTTTTTATTCATTAAATAGTTCAAAATACATTTTCTGCCATTTTAGAATAACTTGTCGATAATTATGCTATTTTTTTAAAATATTAGGATTTTTCATTAATTTATTATAAATTTTAGTTAATTTTAATTATTAATATATTTTTTTATAGTTTGTTGAATTTTTGAATATTGTCTTTTTTGTTAAATCATTATTTTGAATTAAATTATATTTTTCAAATGTCATTGATTACAATTACTTCATATTTATTTTAGTATTTTTAGCACACATTAAGAATATGTTGAAACACAAATAAATTTTTAATTACTTAGATAGTTAATTAGCTTATTCTAATACCCTGACGTTTGAAGGTTGGAATATGTTATGATAATTTTAAAATTACAAAAATGACCTCGATAGATTTTTAGGTCAAGTATCTCGGAAGATAAATTTTTCCAAAAAATTGCATTTTTAGTAGAGTGCCCGACAGGTCTGCGTCACGGACTTGCTTCCCCATAGTGCAAATTTTCTCTGGATCAAAATCTATCCAAATTCTTATTTGCTTAAAATTGGCCAATCAGGGAACAAGTTCGCGTCACGGACTTTGGTTAAAGTTTTCATCCGAATTCAGTTTTTAACTGGGGACACTTTAGACATTTCCCTAACTATTAGTTAATCAGCCTAAACATTTTTAGGACCTAATTGGAAACTACCCTAAACCCCTATTGTTTTTCATTCTACCACAATTCTCCTATTCAAAAAAGTCTCTCTCTACAAAGGCTCTCAAAAACTCCATTGAAGACATTCAAGGAATTCTCTCAAGCCCTCCATCAAAAGCCCAAATATTTTCAAGTTTTTTTGATCTTCTCATTCAAGGTATGTGGGTAATTCATCCACTGGTATCTTTCACCAATGGATTCCAATAAATTCTCATCTTTTTGATAAATTGGAATATGTATTTTTATGGGTTTTATGATCTCTATTTCAATTATATGAACTATGATTCAAATTATGATTATGATCCTATTTCAATATAAGTTGATGATTATGTATTGAATTGAAGAGTTTTCTATGAATTTTCCTACATTGATCTTTAAGGTTAATGATATGAATTATGGATATTTTTAATTATATTTCAAATTGGTATTGTTTTCATAAATTATGTATGAGTTGGTATAAATTATATGATCATGCATGTTTTCAAGTTAATTTCATCATTTCCAAGCCAATTGATAATATACTCATGTGTTCACCTTATTTTCAAGTATAAGTCTTGATCATGAATTTCAAGGATTTTTTAGTGAGTGATTATGAACGACTACTGAAAGGTTTTGAATGATGTGTTAATGATGTTTCAAGCAAGATTATGAAAAAGGTGACTTAAGACCCTAATAATATTTTTATGGAAAAAGATTTATAATGATGGAAGGCCTACACCCACATTACAAGAATCACATGATAATGAACTATTTCTATGAACAAGTTTTCTGAAGTATGATTTATTAAAAGGTTATAATTTTAAGACAAGTATGAATTAAGATTTATGAAAAACTTATTATTTATGATGATGTATGATATTCCATTGAGAATTTACCTAGCACAAAGTGGACCATGGGTTAGAGGCTCACCCGTTAGTAGAGGCATGAGGCCTTTAATGAAAATTCTATTGTCTTATAACTACATGCCACCATAGAAAGAAAGATCACCCATTAGTAGAGGCTTGATTCCTTACAAAGGATCACCCATCAGTTGAGGCTTGATTTCTTAGTAGCTTAGTGGATCCACTTAGGCATCAAAGAGTCTACCTTGTCAAGTAGCCTCTCTCTTCCTGATATGGGAGTTATATCAAAATTCTATGTTATATCTCACACAGTCTTATATGTCGGTTAATGGTATCTTTCACAAAGACTTATGACTCTCAAAATGACTGTTAATGTCCTACATAGGTATAGTCCTTATGTTGTTTTAAATGATTAATCCTATCTTTAATTTTATATGATACTCTTCTTTATTGTGCATTGATCCTTCTTATAACTACTTATGATTTTACTACCTCTTTCATCATGCTATTTGAAAATGTCATTTTCACAACATGGTTTTATTATGCATTGCATTGACTACATACTTAGTACATTCAAATGTATTAACACATATTTCATTATAATGTAGGGATGGGTGCTCCATCCTTTTCTCGTGGCTAGTTGGTGACCTTTTGAAGATTGTGTGGTGAGTCCTCATGCTTCGAGGTCAAACTGAGTCTATCTTTCTTTTTTTCATTCTTAGACTATGTTGTCACATTGAGACTATTTCATGTCATGTTATTTTGCTATTATACATATGGGTTCATTAATTGGTTATAGATTTGGATAGCAAAATCCACTTCTGTTTATGTTAGCTTTGTTTAGATATATAGATATATGTGATTGTTCTATTTTTCTCTATTTCAATTATGACTATGGATTTCTTTGGTTCTATTTTAATTCATAGATTGCTGCTCTATTTTGTTACTATTTCTTTCTATGTTTTAACCCATTTCATAGTTATTTAAAATTTCTTTAGTTATGGTGTTCACATTTTTCAGATTTGTTTGGGTATTTTCCAATGATCAAGTTCGTTTTTACTCCAATATCTTCCTTATTATTTTATTTTTGCTAATTTTGATCTTTGCTATTCATTATTTGAAGTATGGCTGTGTTCTCTATTTTTTTAACTAATTCATGATTGTTTTTGTTTGAGTTTAGCCTGACTGTTCTTAATTTATTTGAATTAAATCAATATTTGTAGCTAGTTGTATGGTTGTTTTAGTTGTTACCATTTAACTATTGTTTTCAAGTTGTTATATGTATTTATAATATTTCTTGTTGGTTCCTCATGATTTTGAATTTTGAAAATATTACATTAAAATTGGCCAATGAAAAAATCTCCCTGTCGATTTTTGAGGCCTTTTCATTTGAAAAGACAAAAATTTTAGTTCAAGTTTACATTATATATTATATATTACAATGTTACGATGCCATTTCTCAGGTCATGATGGCACCTACTCCAACCCACTTGTAGGTAAGCGTAACCCATAGCCTGATGCCTTAAGACTATCAAGAAAAAGAGAAACAAATGAAGCAGAAAACAATAGTAATGAGAAAAAAGAGGAACCAACATAGGTACATATCTAAAGAACCATCCCCAAGACCTGATATCAGTCAATATTCGAGCATCTAATCAAAATAAGAGTACAAGGCTTCTACAATACAAAAATTAATACAAGCTGTCTTGAAAGCAAAGTAAAGACTTTTCCTAGCCAAGTAGATGGAAACTGAAAAATTGAAAGGCCAGTAGCTCACCAAATATCTGAATCAAAAGCTGCTTTGCACAAGTCCAAATGACCAGTGATAACCCGTACTATAAACTATAGGGTGCAAAAGTGTAGTATGAGTACAAAACAAATGGTACTCAATAGGCATAGGCCGACTTAGTTCTATAGATAAAGAAAGTATAAAAAACATAAAAAAGGTAAGCACAACACAAGTAACGAAGGTCACGACCCAAGCCTAGGGCCTAGATGTGACACGACAAATGAGGAAGCCATAGGTACCACACCCAAGCCTCTTAGCATTCATTTAGCCTTTCATAGGTAATGGCAATAGATAAACAAGAGAAAAATAAGGGGAGAGAGGGTTTAAGGGAAACATTGTAATAAGAATCATAATAGTCAAGCTTCAAGTTACATATGTCCAACAATACCTCAAACTTTTAGATTTGGTGGGAGCTAAGATAAGTCCCTACCTCATCCACAATCAAAATAGAATGAAATGTAATAATAAATGTCTAAAGGTATCGACATATCATAAGATAGAAAGATAAATGAGTATTGTTCCCAAAATATTAGAACTCACCAAAAGTAGCCTTCAAGTGAAATCTCAAATAGTCACGTGGAGGAGAGCGAGGAGGAACGCCGATAGTTACATGGTGATAATATGTAGGCAAAAGTATGCGTTAGTACTTTGAATATACTAAGTATGTACGAATAAAATACAATGAAAAGAATTAAGGAATTATAAAATAAAGTACAGAGAAAGTGCATGCCAGAGTAATCAAGTGAAGAACATTTGAAATATTCATTTATGGAAAGATGATTGTAACCGACATTAAGACTATGCGAGCTATAACATGGAATCCAACGTAACCTCCTACATTAGAAAGGGAGACTAATTGCCAAGTAGAACTCCATCAATATTCATTACTTTAACATTAAATGACCATTTATGGATCCACTAGCCTAGCCTAAAAGGGCTCCTATGTTAGCACATAGTTAATGAAACAAGCGATTACAACTAGGATTTCCTTACAGAACCAACCTCAAGCCTCCTTCGGTGCTATCAAGCCTCCTTCGGTGCTATGTCAAATCCCATGGAGCAGTATATCATAATAACATAAACGTAATATTTGAGACATCAATTCATCATTCGGTAAAATAGGTCCTTAAAACCATTAGTGATTCAAGTATGCAAGAATTGTCCTTTCACATAAAGAATCTTTTAGCTTACATTTGAAAGCCTCTCACCAACATTCATTCTTTCATTTAAAAGAATCCTATAACCTTAATCATTTGATTTCACAAGCATTGAGTTGGAGTCCATAACCTTTAAAATCATACTTTCATGAAATAGAGTGAAACTAGGTGGGTTCAATCAAATCAACTTTCCAATATATATGTAGTTAAAATAAATCATAAACACCATGAAATTTGCCCACCATAAATCTCAAGAACCTTTAAGGAACTAAGTACAGAAAATACTTGTAATCGATCAAATCATGCATTTGAAACCACATTACATAAAAATAGACAAATAACCAAAGGTTAAATCATGATTCAAGCTATTATATAGAAAGTAGAGTAAATCCTAAGAAATTCTTACTTGAAATCAAAGACTTAGTTTGAAAGGGGTTTTAGGATATATGGGATAAACAATTCATGAATATAGACCCACATACCTTGATAAATTTTGACCTTGAGATTTGAAGAGGAGACTTGATCTTTCTTGAGGAAACCCTAGAATTTTGCTTGGGAATGAAAGAAACCTTGAGGAAGGAAGGAATTTGTTTGGGGGAGTTAATGTGAGAATAAGGGTTTGTGAAGGTTTAGGGTCATTAGATAGAGTAGATTCAATCCCAAAATGACCACACTTTACTGATAAAACGTAGGAGAGAATAAAAATGCCCTTCTTAAAAATTTCTAGAACTTACCCTAGATCTACGATTTGTAGAAAGGAATCATCCTGCAGGGTATGAGAAAGCCCTGAGGACTGAGTCTCTGAAGTTTCTCTATGACTCGTTCTTATAAGTCATCAACTCTCTTATAAGTCATAGACCTGAGTCGTCCTGCAAGCCTGAGATTTCCTATAGACCGTGAGTAATGAAGTTCTTTGACTAGAGTTTTCTATGACTCGTCTTACCTTCTAAGAGTCGTAACCTGGAATCTGGACTCATTCCTCCACTTGATCAATTTTTCATCCTCAACATAAGTCCTACAAGTAACTCCTACGACTCGTAGGTTGAGTCGTAGAACTCAAATCTAGCCCATTCTCCAAAGTTTTCCTTTATTTTGACTTTTTGACTTATGGGGTCTTACAATGTCTCCTCCTTGGGAGCATTCATCATCGAATGAGATACAACTAGCATAGAAATAACATGGTACAAGGACTAGCAACTCAATCATGAAAGCAATGACACATAAAATGCATATACTAGAAGGTTCTCATACTTAACAGAAAATGTGACTTAAAAACCAACTTTATGAATGTGCATGTATATGAAGACAAAGAAAAACTAAAATGTAGGAGACAAACAATTTGAGCATAAATAACTTAGTACCTTAGGATTGAATAGAGTGAAAGAGATGAGGGTATTGCTTCATCATGTCTGCTTCCGGTTCCCATGTAGCACTTTATACTTGTTGATTCCTCCAAAGGACTTTGGTGGATGCAACCTCCTTTTTCCTTAATCTCTTGACCTGCCAGTCTAAAATTTCAACCGGGACCTCTTCATAAGTCAAGTTTTCTTCAACTTTAACTACCTCTAAAGGCATAATGGAACCTGGATCACCTACATACTTCCTCAACATAGACACATGGAATACAGGATGAACTATAGTCATTTCCGAAGGAAATTCCAACTCATAAGCAACCTTGCCAACCTGTCTCAAGATCCTATAAGGACCCACATAACTAAGGCTCAACTTTCTCCATTTAGTAAATCGCAATACACCCTTCATGGGTAAAACCTTCAAGTATACCCAATCATCCACACTAAACTCAAGATCCCTTCTCCTAATATTGGAATAGGACTTTTGGCGACTTTGAGCCATTCTTCAACCTTACCTTAATGACTCACACCTTTTCAAAAGCATCAAGAACCAAATTGGGACCCAACAAGGTTATCTATCCCACTTCAAACCAACCAACCGGAGACTTAGATCATCTCTCATACAAAGCCTCAAAAGGCACTATCCCAATACTTGAGTGGTAGCTATTATTGTAAGCGAACTCAATAAGCGGTAGATGGTTATCCCAACTCCCTTGAAATCCAACACATAAGGCCTCAGCATATCCTCTAGTGTTTGAATTGCCCGTTTATCTTGCCCATTAGTATGAGGATAGAATGCCGTAGTTAGCTTTACCTTAATGCCAAGTAGCCTTTGAAATAATTTCCAAAAATGAGAAGTGAATTGGGTACCACGATCCAAAATAATAGATAAAGGCACACCATGCAACCTAACCAATTCTAGAATATATAATGTAGCATATTCCTGGATGCTATAAGATGTCTTGATGGGTAGAAAGTGAGCCGACTTTGTCATTCTATCAACAATCACCCAAATCGAGCCATGATGTTTCTGAGAATGAGGCAAACACACTACAAAGTCCATGTTCACAGCTTTCCACTTCCAAGTGGGGATTTCAATGTCTTGTGCTAGGCCACCGGGCCTTTGGTGTTCGGAGTTAACTTGTTGGCAATTTGGGCATTCGGCCACAAACCTTGCTGTAATACCCCCTAAAAATGTTGTATATGGTGTTCCAATTCTCAACAAAAATAATACTGCTTCAATATTTTGGGAATAACATTTTATAAAATGGTCTAAATTAGGTGATTCAATTTTTTGCATAATTCCAACATCATTACCTAGAACTTTTGTGAAACCATCGGATATGAATTAGAGGCTAAGTAGGTCAACTAAATGAATCTTTGCAAGACCTGGTGCTGTGACAAAATAGAGTAATTGTAGAAGAAAAATCATATCTCGCTGTAGGATGATCCTATTCAGGTGATTCTTGAATTAAATAAAAGGAGAATTCTATAGATACAATTCATATGAGACACCAAATCCTAATTAGGAAGTTATATTTTTCAAACGTAGCTCCGAAAAAAGGAATTCCATAAAAGAAGAAGACTCATCTCACCAACCATGGAAGATCTAGATCCATTTGACATCACCCATGACATCAATAGTACTCCTTTTGAAATCACCCATGATATCACAATCGTCCATTAAATTTTTAGATTTTTATTTATAATTATTTTAATTATTATTAGGTCCCTCCTTCAGACCTATAAATACTAACCTTATTTCATCATTTTGTTCATCATCTTTCTCAAGCAACTCTTTTCTCTATAAACTTCTTTACTCATTCTCAAAATATAGTTTTAGTTCTTAGTAGTGTATAAATACTATTCTGGTGATTCATATACTTCGGGTAGTAAAAAAATGCTCGGACGAGGAAAAAAAGGCTAGGATTCAAGAGTGTTCATTAAGTCCTTCAATTTTGAGTATAACTTCAGATTTAGGTATGTAAGGCATCAATGAGAATATTCTTTCCACTCTCATGCCTAAATTATTTTAATTATATGATAAATTATATTTATTTATCCAATTTATTTTAATCTTTACTCTAAGGTATGTGGGTGTTTATCCGTGGATTTTTTCAACCCATGTAGTTCAAAATTCTTTCAACTAAATATCTTGATTTCAAGTAAGATTTTCTTATTGGTAATTATTATTTCTACTTAATAGCATGAAACATAGTTAAACTAATTATTATTGGTCTATTTTGATGCAAAATAATTTTATATGTATGAATTAATGGTTTGCAAGTAATTTCTCTATTTATCTCTTTAAAGGTTCTTAAAATTCATGGTGAGTTGTTTAAAGTATGATTTTTAATTAATGGATTTTAAAGTATTTATGCATAATTTATTTTATATATATGTTTGAAAGTTGAAATGATTTAAACCTACCTAGGTTTACTATATTTTCAATGAAGTTTGACTTCAAAGATTTTACTCCAAACAAATATTTATGAAAGCAATGTTTATTATAAAAAGGGAGTATTATAAAATAAAAGAATGATGAAATGCTATGAATGATAGATTCATTATTCTATAAGGAAAATTCTTGCATATTTGAATCACTAAAGATTTTAATGAGCTATTACACCGAATATGATATTTTAGATTCTCAAGCATATGCTGTGACTATTTTGAATTATTAAACTACAAAATGGGATTGACTTAGCACTGAATGGGGCATTGAGATGGGATTTGGTAAGAGAATCTTATAGAAACCCCTTGTCTCAATAACTATGTGCCAATATAGGAGCCCTTGTAGGCTTAGACTAATGAATCCATGAAAGCCCTTAAAATTAAAGTTAAAAGAGTGAATGTAAAGTTGATAGAGTTCTACCCTAGGCAAATACACTTCTTGGCCAATGTAGGGAGTTATGTTGGATTCTATATAATAGCTTATATGGTCTTAATATCGATTATAGTCAACTCCCCACGAATGATCATTTCAAATGCTATTTACATGATTAATCATGCATGTGTATATCCACTTATGTATGATTTAAATGCTACCTACTTGATTTCTTATTCATGCACTCATTTACGTACTTTACCTCATAAATTTTCTAAATGTTTTACTTTTTAATGCATGCCTACATACTTAGTACATTCAAAGTACTAACATATACTCTTTTGCCTACATGATATCACCATGTAGGGACCGGTATTCCTCCTCGTTCTTCTTTATGTGTCTAGTTGAGATTTCGTATGAAGGCTACTTTTGGTGAGTTCTCCTGTTCAGAGAACAATACTCCTTTATGTTTCTAGCTTATGATATATTGAGATCTTTAGACACTTGCTATGACATTTTTTTCTATTATAATTGAGCGTGAGCTAGGGACTTGTCTTATCCCTGTTAAATCTAAAAGTTAAAGGTATTGTTGGATGTATGTAAGCTGAAGATTTAGTATTATTATTTCTGCTTGTTTATTTATTATCATTACCAATGAAAGGCTAAATGAAATGCTAAAAGGCTTGTTTGAGGTACTTTCAGGTTCCTCATTCTTCATTTCACGTCTAGGCCCTATGATTGGGTCATGACACTTGTTATGTACCTTTTCATGCCTCCCCACTAATAAATCTCTTTTAAGTCTTCATACATTTTAGTCGAATCGGGGTGAATAGAATATGATGAATTATGCGCCTCCTTCAAGATCAAACCCCTTAGGCCATCCACATCCAGAACACATAGCTGACCATGGTAGTAAAGTACCCTATATCCCCCTTATGAAAAGACTTCTACTTTCTTTTCTTTCACCAATTTCTTTAACTCCACCAATAATGGATCAAGGTCTTGTTTTGACCTAACATCTACCACTAAAGATGATTCGGACCCATTTTGCACTAATACGCCACCATCATCGGAACCACTCAACTTTACCCCTAATCTAGAAAATCGGTGAACATCCTTTACCAACTCCATTTTCCCTTTGTCAACATGATCCACACTCCCTATAGATACTCTATTAAGTGCATCAACAAGAATAATGGCCTTACCCGGATGATAATGCACACTCATGTCATAATCTTTAAGGAGCTCAAGCCACCTCCTTTGCCTTAGGTTGAGGTATTTTTGGGTGAACATATATTGGAGACTTTTATGATCAGTAAACACATCCACATGTACCCTATAGAGGTAATTTCGCCAAATCTTTAGAGAAAACACAACGGCCTCCAACTCAAGATCATGGGTATGGTAGTTACACTTATGCACCTTCAAATTCCTAGAAGCATAGGCTATAACCTTGTCGTTTTTCATCAAGACACAAATCAAACTAAAACCTAAAGCATTAGAATACACCACGAACCCTTCTAGTCCTTTTGATAGAGTCAAAATAGGAGCGGAGGTAAGTCGATCCTTAAAGGTTTGGAAGCTACCTTCACACTCATCCCTCCATAGGAACTTTCCCTTATTTTGGGTCAATTTTGTCATGGGAGATAAAATTGAGGACAACACTTCGATCAACCTTCTATAATACCCGTCTAGACCTAAAAACTCCTAATATCTGAAGGAGACAATGATCTAGAACAATTCCTCACCACTTCCGTCTTGTTAGGATCAACCTTGATCCTATCACCTAACACTATGGGACCAAGGAATGCCACTCTTTCAACCAAAACTCACATTTACTAAACTTGGAAAACAATTGCCTATCTCTCAAGGTTTGAAGCACAAATATCAAATGACTTTTATGTTCTTCCTCACTATGAGAGTAGATCCAAATATCTTCAATGAATACCACCAAAAAAGTATCTGTATGACGCGATAAGTCAAAAATTGGAACCAAAGAGAAAAGTCTCAAAAGTTTGAACCTATCCAAGTGAACGAGTCCCTCTATAGCTTGTTAAGATCTATATAGCTCATAGATTTAAGTTATAGAGTGACCCTTCGAGAAAAGTTTGATGTTTCCACCAGGAGAGGTTCTATGACTTGTCAGGATGAGTTGTCGTCAATTTAACGGGTCATAGAAACCACTTATCATAAAACTTCAGAGACTTGTATTTTATAGGTTTTTAAGACATGTAGGATGAGCCAACATGACAACCTATAGTCAAGAAGACAGGCCGTAAACTGTGCCCAATCCAAACTTCAGAGACTCAAATTTCAAACCTTTTCTTAGGCCTACAAGATGAGTCATCTACTACTCGTCGTTAAAAAATAACTCGTAGATAGGGGTCCATAAGGACAAATTTCCAAATTTTATAAAAGGCAATTATGTCTTTTCCCAAATTCAGTTCAATGAATCTAGACACTTTTATGGCCCTATTCAAAGTCTATAAGTATTCAATTCTTCAAATACCCTTCTTATTCAATTCATTCCTCTAAAATTTCTAAGGCAAGAGTTCTCAAATTCTCTCAAGGTTTCTCCCCAAATTCAAGCTAGAGTTTCCATATTCTCACAAGGTTTCTCCCCAAATTCAAGCTAGAGTTTCCATATTTCTTCAAGGTTTTTTCTCAATTCTAAGTGATTTTAAGAAAGGTATGTAGGTATTGATTCATAGAACCTTTTCACCCATGAAGTTCGAAAGATTTCTCAAGTTTTTATTTAAATTACAATTGATTATGAGCCCTAGTTTTGATGAATTACATTAGGCTAATTTGATTTCATTTTTAGATGTTATCAATGATGTTTATATGCATGTTCTTATATGACTTGCATAATTTCAAGTTGAATTATAGATGCACATACATAAAGCTTTATTTTTAAGCTATGATTATAAATTAAAGATGACTTTATGAGTTAATCATTAGTTAAATGATTTATAAAGATAGTTTTCAATGAGTTACAATTGAGATTATGATTTTAAAGTTAAAGATAGAGATGATGATTAGAGTTAAGATCATTAGATATTTTGAGATGGTGATAAGGACAATTCTCACTGAAGTTATGGATTCTTATGAATCATCAAATTAGATTAGCTAATCCTAATATGTTTTAAAAAATGGATTGATAGGCAGTTACTATCTTTACCTACTATGTTATAATAATGATTATGCATTTTCATTGGGATATTGACTAAGCACCAAGAGGATTTCTAGGTGGGGTTTGGTTCGGTAATGCAGTTAGTTACCCAAGAGAATCCTAGTAGCATCCTAAAGTCTCAAACTATGTTGCCCATGTAGGTTGCCTTCATGGCCTAGTTAGTAGATCCACATAGCCCAGTTGAGTTGAGTTGAGTTATCTTGGATTGTGCCCTCGCAAGGCAGCCTCTGCTATTTTATTGCAGGAGTTATTATCCTATCTCGATACAGGAGTCATCAGATTTCGTGTAATATCTCGTATGGTCTTAGTTGTCGGTTAAATGTCTTATCCCACACAAGTTCAAGTTTTAGTTAAGCTATCAGGTGTCAAGTTATGAGTTGAAAGTTAAAGTTTTATGATATGTATTGACTAAGAGTTTCTTATGTTTTAAATTGCTTTTAAGCTATACTCATGTTCACTATGATTGGTCATGCATCTTATGACATATTGATACGTTCTTTTACTTATTTATTCATACCTTACCTACTTAGTACATTCAAACATACTAACACATATTTTGCCTACATAATCTCATAATATAGGAACTGATAACACTTACGACTACCCCGCTCGTGGCTAGAGTTTTTGTTAGACTTCAAAGAAGTTAGTGAGTCCTGATTCTACCAAGGCCAAGAATTTTATTCATATTACTATTGTTTTTACTTTATTCTATTGTCAGGGTGAGCTAGGAGCTTTTCCTATGCCCTCGACAAAGATTAGACTACATGTATATTTAGACGATATTCATTGGTGCAGGCCAAATCGGACGTTGATAGAGTTGATTTTCCTTGGTCCCATTCCTCACTTAATGATTACTTCTACTCACCTTTATTTTGTTCTTTACCTTACTTATGAGATACGTGCTAATATGGCTTATGGTTAGGTTCCCTCACATTTCTATCATCGTGTTATGACTAGGCCCTAGGTTGGATTGTGACAAACTTGGTATCAAATTATAAGGTTTAGAAGATCCCTAGGGAGTCTAACATGCAGCGTTAAGTTGAATCTTATTCATTGGTGTGAAGTGTGCCATATCCATGAAAAAGAGGCTACAAAACATCTTAGGAAAAGTCTAACTTCTTTCATGATCTATGTCGTGCAGTAGAGTGGTTAAGTCTTTTCCCTCTAACACTTTTTCTTTGTAATTTTCAAAATATGCCTCCACGACGCTAGAAGAAATATGGTTGTAGATGAGCAACATGATCCGAATGACCCTATGAATGATCTAGTTTCCATTGTTGAGTTTTGAGTGGCTTTTCAAATACTTACTCAAGCCATTACAACTTAAGTAAATCATGAGATGGATTCTCCAGTGAATCCAAATTCTAGTACGAAGGCAATAAGAGTTTGTGACTTTATAAGGATGAATTCTCTAGAGTTTTGGGGTTCTAAAATTAATGAGGATCCCTAAGATTTTATCGATAGCATCTATTAGATTGTTGAGATCATGAGGATTAGCCTTGTTGAAAGGGAGGAGTTGGCTACATACCAATTGAGGGGTGTTTCTCAAATTAGATTTGATCAATGGAAAAGAGAGAGGCCTAGAGAGGTAGAGCCTTTGACTTGGGATGAGTTTAAAGGGCAAGGTAGTATGAGTGTAGGGGAGTATGCCCTCAAGTTTTCTCAATTGTCAAAATATGATCCATTCATGGTTGCTGACTTAACAGCTTGTATGAGCAAGTTTGTATCGGGTGTGTCAGACATGGTTGCAACAAAATCCAAAACAGCGATGTTGATTTGTGAGATGGATATATCTAGACTCATGACCTATTCAGATCAAGTGGAAAGTTAGAAGATAAAGGTGAAGAATAGGAAGTCTAAGAGTCCAATGATAGGTGATAGTGAATTCTCTCATGCTAAGTCAAAAAATGATGGATGTCCTTATTTTCGCCAAAAGTACTTCGGCCAAGGGTCTTCTAATGCTACTACTCCAAGGTTTGACAAAGATAGGGTGCCTAACCCTAAACCTCAAGAAGGTGATCCTATATGCCAAGTTACTCCCGCATGCAATAAGTGTGGTAGGAACTACAAGGGTGAATATCTAGTTGGGTCCAATGTGTACTACCGGTGTGGTAAGTCGGATCATCATGCTACGGAATTTAAGGTTATAGATGGTCATCCTCAAGGTCAAATTTCTAAAGGTGGCCAAGGGAAACCAAAGTATGGTCAATGCAATGATAGGTTTTATGCCCTCCATGATAGACAAGTGGTCGAGGAGACACCCTATGTTGGTACCGGTATGCTAGGGTATTTCACTATGATGTTTATGCTTTGTTTGATCCAGGTGCAAATTTATCTTTTGTTTCCCCTTATATGGCCATGAGATTTGATGCTAGTCCTGATATATTGCTAGAACCTTTCTCCATTTATACTCCTATTGGTGAGTCAAGTATGGCTAAAAGAGTCTATAGAAATTGTTTGATTACGGTTTTTTATAAAGTTACCCTATGTGACCTAGTTGAGCTTGAGATGACTGATTTTAATGTTATCTTTGGTATGGATTGACTATATTCATGTTATTAATCTATTAATTGTAGAACCCGAGTGGTTAAGTTCCAATTCCCGAATGAGCCAGTCCTAGAATGGAAGGGTAGTAGCTCCGTGTTTAAAGGTCAATTTATTTCGTGCCTTAAAGCTCGAAAGATGATTTTCAAGGGTTATATATTCCATCTTATGAGGGTTTGGGATAAGAATTCTGAAGCCCCTATCCTAGAGTCTGTTCCTATTGTAAATGAGTTTCTAGATGTGTTTCCCAATGATTTACCCGGTGTACCTCCCAAAAGGGAGATTGATTTTAGTATAAACCTTCTTCCGGATACTCAACCTATTTCTATTCCTCCTTACCAGATGGCTCTGGCAGAGTTAAAGGAGTTGAAGGATAAATTGAAGGACTTGTTAGATAAGGGTTTCATTAGGCCAACTATTTCCCTATGGGGTCCTCTGTAATGACCCGTTAGGTCATTTTGAGAATGAGTTCTCCTCCTTTCATACGAGACCCTTCCCGTAAAATTTTAATGGATTATTTGAATTATTTGGTAACTTTGGTTAATTAGTTGAGAGATAATTTTAGAGAATTAATTTAATTGATGGGCTAAAGTGTTAATTTATTTAATATCTTATACCACTTTCTTATATTTATTAAAATAGGTTAGTAGGGTTTGTAAATTTTAATACATAATTAGTTTGAAAAAGGAAAAAAAAAAGAAAAGAAAAAAAAATAAACAATAATAAAAGAAAAGAAAAAAAATATATATATATATAAAAAAATTTGATGGCATTAAGCCATCAGATGTAAGTAACAAACGCAGCGGCAGAAAAAAAAAACGAGAAGAGAAAAACAATATGGAGGAAGAAAGAAAAGAAAGGGGAAAAGAAAAATAAAGGAGAAGAGAAAAATAGGGATTTTCATTCCAAAGCGTCAAGGTAATTATTCTCATCCTTTTCATTAAATTTTTATGCAATTATGAACATATTTTTAGGTATGTTGGTGGAGAAATAATACTAAAATAAGAAAATATGACCCTAGGGTTCTTCACATAAAATCTTGATTTGGGGGTCGAATAACGATCCGTTTTAGCTGAAATTTGACATGTGAGTTTATTTTATCATGAGTGAACATAATCTAAAAGAAAATTTCAGATTTGACTTCAATGACATAGAATGAGTTATTTCCCAAATTTTGATATATTGAGAATTTGAGATAGACAATTAAATATTAAGTATATTATATTTTATGAATTCTATTAAATTTATGATATTGGGGACATTAGAACCTAACCCTAGGCTTAAAATTTGGAAATATGAGAGTTGACATGTTATTTGACATCAACATTAGGAACTTGATTATAGATTTGGGTAAGTTTTTGGTCTAGGCTAGACATATAATAATATGGGTGTTGTTAGTTTCGAAATCTTATTATGGTTATTTATTTGACTAGATTATACTTATTTGGAGGCCCAACGAAAAGGAAAGGCTCAAGCACCAGAGTAATTGCTTGATTAATTAAGGCAAGTGAATTTCTAAACCTCAGTTTAAGCTTATAGATGCTTGTATTTCCGTGTCATATATACTAGGGAGTAATGAAAATTAGACTGGATTATTGACTGTATGATTGACCTTAAAAAAATGGAGATGAGGGTATAAAATGGTGATCTAATGACATGTATTGGTGGAATTGATATGTTGTAATTTTGAACATGTGAAATGACTATGTTGATGTGAGATAGGAAAAATTATTATGGATGTCATATTAGTATCGTGAATTATATGAACATGAATTGATTGCACTGGTTCTGACATATTGTGTTGATACTGAAAATGATATGAAACAAAAGGGGTCGGGCCACACGCTCCGTGGCAGGTAATATGAACAAAGGGGTCGGGCCACACGCTCTGTGGCAGGTATTATGAAATAAAGGGGTCGGGCCACACACTCCGTGGCAAGATATATATATTAAGGGGATGGGCCACACGCTCCGTGGCAGGTTACATGGACAGAAATGTCCCTCATGGGTTCCGGACTGTGATTCAGCGGATGTGTACCGATAGGACAGACATGCATCATTTCATTACATTGCATTGCACCTTTCTGACATTTGTGAATTTGTGTTTACCCTTATATTGCTCTATGTATGTTGAACTTGACTTGGTATGATTCATTGATGAGAATTTATGGACTGTATTACTGTTGTTATTGTACAAGTGTAGAGTTGGGCTGATTTTATGCAGGTTGTAGTTAAGGAGGTTCGGTTGGGAGGACAGGAGTACTTGTATCTACTAAGCTTTGCTTAGTTTTAGCTATCCACTTGCTGAGTACCGTGTTGTTTGGTACTCACTCCTTGCTTCCACACTTGTGTAGGTTGTGAGCCCGGACCTGCTTGATCTTCTACTGTTTTCCACTACAATCGAGGTTATCAATTCCGAGTGTTGAGGTAGTTGTTACATCCATCTAACGGACACCTCTTACTCTTTTATTACGTTTTAGTCCTACTCTAGAGACAAAGACATTGTGACTGTATTTTATTTCGTACTTTGGTAATTTATTAGTGGCTTGTATACATGACAACCAGTCTTGGGGGATTTTGGAGATTATTTATTTGTCTTTGACTAATTTAAACTTTATTTTATCTCAATTACTTCCGCATTTACTTTTCGTTGAGTTTTAGGCTGACTTATCTCGGTGGGTTGAGATGAGTGCCATCACACCCGAATTTGGGTCGTGACATCCTCCTATATTATTTGTTAGAAAGAAGGATGGTTCACTACGTATGTGCATTGATTATCAAAAATTGAATAAGGTAACCATCAAGAACAAGTATCTAATTCTGAGAATATATGACTTATTTGATCAATTGTAAGGGGAAAGTTACTTCTCCAAGACAGCCCTTTATTCTGGTCATCACCAATTAAGGGTGAGAGAGTGTGACATTCCTGAAATAACTTTGTAGACAAGGTATGGCCATTATGAATTTCTAGTCATGTCATTAGGTTTGACCAATCCTCCTGTGGGTTTCATGGACTTAATAAATAGGGTATTCAAGCAATACCTAGATATGTTTGTGATTGTATTCATCGATGACATTTTAGTTTACTCTCAGAATGAGGAGGAGCATGCAAGTTACTTAAGGATTGTGTTAAAAATTCTAAGAGATAAACAACTATTTGCAAAGTTCAACAAATGTGAGTTTTTTTTAAGGGAGGTGGACTTCCTTGGTCATATTGTGTCCGGTGAAGGAATTATGGTTGACCCTGAGAAAACTGAATTGGTTAAGAATTATCCTAGACCATTATTTTCTTTAGATATTAGGAGTTTCTTGGGCCTAGACGGATACTATAGAAGATTTGTGGAAGGGTTTTCATCAATTTCGTCACCTTTGACCAAGTTGACTCAAAATAAGGTGAAGTTTTAATGGTCGGAAGCATGTGAAAAGAGTTTTCAAGAATTGAAGAATCTTCTTACTACCGCTCCTATATTGACCTTGCCGGAAGGGTCTGATGGTTTCGTGGTATTTTGTGATGCCTCAAGGGTTGGTCTTGGTTGTTTATTGATGTAACATGGTAAGTTAATATCCTATGCTTCTAGGCAACTTAAGGTGCATGAATGAAACTATCCAACTCATGATCTTAAACTAGCGGCGGTTGTGTTTGCCTTGAAGATTTAGAGATACTATCTTTCTAGTGTCCATGTAGATATGTTCACCAACCACAAGTGTTTACAATATATGTTTAAACAAAACGTACTTGAACTTTCGGTAAAAGAGATGGCTTGAATTGTTGAAGGATTATAATATTATTGTGTTATGTCATCCGAGTAAGGCAAATATGGTTGTCGATGCACTAAGTAGATAGTCTATGAGTAGCGTGGCACATGTCGATGAAGATAAAAAAGAATTGATTAAAGATGTTCATAGGTTGGCACATTTAGGTGTACATTTGGTTGATTTCAATGATGGAGGTGTTCTTGTTCATAATGGTTTGAAATCATCTCTTTTAGCGGATGTCAAGGACGAGCAAGACCAAGATCCAATGTTGGTTAAGTTAAAGAAGTCGGTTTTTGAAAAAGCCATAAAGGCTTTCTCCCAAGAGGGAGATGGTGTGCTACGTTACAAAGGCTGTTTGTGTGTACCTAACACTGATGGGTTGAGAGAGTTGATATTAAATTAGGCCCATAGTTCCCAATACTCGATTCATCCGAGTTCCACCAAGATGTATCGTGACTTGAGAGAAGTGTATTGGTGGAATGGTATGAAAAAGGACATAGCAGAGTTTGTAGCTATGTGTCTAAATTACCAACAAGTTAAAGTTGCGCATCAAAGACCGGGAGGTATAGCCCAAGATATTGAAATTTCTACTTGGAAATAAGAAGATGTAAATGTTTATTTTGTAATGGCTTTACCTCGTACTAAGAAGAAACATGATTCCATTTGGGTTGTTGTAGATCAGATGACTAGGTCGGCTCATTTTCTATCGATTAAGATATCATAAGGTGATGAAGATTATGCTAAGTTGTATGTTCGTGAGTTAGTATGACTTGTGCCCTTGTTCATCATATCGAATTAAGGTACATAATTCACTTCACACTTTTGGAGGTCATTTCAAAGGGTCATAGTACAAAGGTCAATCTAAGTACTGATTTTCATTCTCAAACTGATGGTCAAGCTGAAAGAATGATCCAAACTTTAGAAGATATGTTAAGGGCATGTGTTATTGATTTCAAAGGAAGTTGGGATGAAAACTTTCCATTTATTGAGTTTTCCTATAAGAAAAGCTATCATTATAGCTTCCAAATGGCTCATTTTGAAGCATTGTATAGGAGGAGATGTAGATCCCTAGTGGGATAGTTTGAAGTTGGTGAGATGGACTTGATTGGTCCAGATTTGGTGATGGATGCTGTGTAAAAGGTAAGATTCATTAGAAAGAGGATAAGGACGGCTCAAAGTCATCAAAAGTCCTATTCCATTGTTTGGGAAAGAGAGCTTGAATTTGAGGTGGATGATTGAGTCTATTTGAAGGTTTCATCCATGAACGGTGTAATGCGTGTTGGTAAGATAGGAAAATTATGACCTAGATATGTTGGACCTTATAAGATATTGAGACGTATTGAAAAAGTGGCTTATGAGTTAGATTTGCCCCTTGAGTTAGATATGGTTCACTCGGTGTTTCATGTGTCTATATTTAGGAGGTTCGTGGGTGATCCAAACTCCATTGTGACATTATAAGATTTAAGTGTTGAGGAAAATTTGACTTATGAAGAAGTTCTGATGAAAATGTTAGAACGACAAGTTAAGAAGTTGAGGAACAAAGAAGTTGTGTCCGTCAAGGTGCTATGGAAGAATTAATAAGTAAAATGTGCTACTTGGGAGGCGGAGGCGGATATGATGAAACGATACCCATACCTATTTTCCGCTACTCAAGCCTAAAGTAGTAATTTATTCTTATTTAAGCTAGTTGAACTCTTACGTATTTAGTTCCTCCTATGTCATTCATATGCATGCATGTTCATGAAAAAAAAGAAGTTGATTTTTAAAGTCATGATTTTGTGTTAAGTTGAAGTTTTCATGTTCCATGCATTTTAAGATGTCATCATGTTCATGTTGGGTTTCTAGTCCTCTTTCTATTTCCTTCCTATGATAAGTTAATATCATTTGAGGACGAATGTTTCCAAGGGGGAGATATTGTAAGAACCTGTAATTCAGAAAGTTGGAACCAAGGAGAAAAGTCTCAAAATTTTGAACCTATCCAGGTGAACGAGTCTCTCTACGACTGGTAGAGATCTCTACGGCTCGTAGAGTTGAGTCATAGAGTGACCCTTCGAGCAAAGTTTGATGTTTCCATGAGGAGAGGTTCTACAACTTATTAGGATGAGTCATCTTAAAATTAATGGGTCGTAGAAACCCCTTGTCACAAAACTTTAGAGATTTATATTTTGAAGGTTTTTGAGACCTGCAGGACGAGCCAATAGGACGATACGTAGAAAAGAAGACGAGCTGTAAACCTTGCCCATTGCCAAACTTCAGTGACTCAAATTTCAGACCTTTTCTCAGGCCTGCAAGAGGAGTCATTTAGGTGACTCATCCTTATTAAAAAGACCCATAGAAAGTGGTCTATAGGGCCAAATTTCCAGATTTAATGAAGGGAAATTGTGTCTTTTTCCAAGTTTGGTTCAATGAATCTAGACACTTTTATGGACAAGTTCAAAGTCTATAAATATTCAATTATTCAAATTACCTTCCTATTCAATTCATTCCTCCAAAATTTCTAAGGCAAGAGCTCTCAAATTCTCTCAAGGTTTCTCCCCAAATTCAAGTTAGGGCTTCCAGATTTCTTCAAGGTTTCTTCTCAATTCTAGCTGATTTCAAGCAAGGTATGTGGAGATTGATTCATGTTCCCTTTTCACCCTTGAAGTCCCAAATATTTCTCAAGTTTTCATTAAATTTACAATTGATTATGAACCCTAGTTTTGATGAATTGCATTGGGCTGATTTGATTTCATTTTTAGATGTTATCAATGATCTTTATATGCATGTTCTTATATGAATTTCATGATTTCAAGTAAAATTATAGATACCCATGCATAAATCTATATTTTTAAGCTATGATTATGAAGTAAAGATAATTTTATGAGTTAATCATGAGTTAAATGATTTATAAAGATAGTTTTCAATGAGTTACAACTGAGATTATGATTTTAAATATAAAGATTGAAATGATGATCAGAGTTAAGATCATTAGATGTTTTGAGATGGTGATCAGGACAATTCTCACTAAAGTTATGAATTCTTATGAATCACTAGGTTAGATGAGCTATTTCTAAATGTTTTAAAGATTGACTGATAGGAAGTTTCTATCTTTCCCTTCTATGTTATGATCATATTTTTATGAGTTTCCATTGGGATATGGACTAAGCCCCGAGAGTGGTTTAGGTGAGGTTCGGTCCGATAACGCATTTAGTTACCCAAGAGAATCCTAGTAGTAACCTAAAATCCTAAACTACGTTGCTCACGTAAGTTGCCTTCATAGCCTAGCTAGTGGATCTGTGAGTTGAGTTGAGTTCTCTTGGGGTATTCCCAGGAAAGGTAGCCTCCCTGTTTCGATACAGGAATCATCAGATTCCATGTAATATGTCTTATGGTCTTAGTTGTCGCTTAAAGGTCTTGTCCCATACAAGTTCAAATTTAAGTTAATCTCTGAGGTGTCAAGTTATGAATTGAAAGTTGAAGTTTTATGATATGCATTGACAAAGAGTTTCTTATGTTTTAAATTGCTTTTAAGACATACTCATGTTCACTATGATTGGTCATGCATCTTATGACCTATTGGTATGATCTTTTACTTGTTCATACATACCTCACATACTTAGTACATTTAAATATACTAACACATATTTTGCCTACATTGTCTCATAATATAGGGTCGGACGACACTCACGACTACTCTGCTCATGGCTAGAGTTTTTGTTAGATTCCAAAAAAGTTGGTGTGTCCTCATTCTACGGAGGACAAGAGTTTTATTCATGTTGTTATTATTTACACTTTCTTCTATTGTTAGGGTGAACTAGGAATTTATCCTAAGCCTCCGTCAAAGATTAGACTAGAGGCATATTTAGACGATATTCATTGGTGTAGTCCGTATTGGACGTTGATAGAGTTGATTTTCCTTAGCCCCATTTCCCACTTAATGATTAATTCTACTCACCTTTATATTGTTCTTTACCTTACATATGCGATTTATGCTAAGATGGCTTATGGTTGTGGTCTCACGCATCCCTATCGCCGTGTTACGACTAGGCCCTAAGTCGGGTCATGATAGTATCAAGGTAGGATTTAAACATCCTTGTTCATTAGATCCATGAACACCACTGGTGCATTCGTTAATCCAAACGACATCACTAAAAACTCAAAGTGACCATACCTTGTTCAAAATGTCATCTTGGGAATGTCATATTCCCTTACTCTCAATTGGTGATAGCCAGACCGTTGATCAATCTTTGAGAAATGACTTACCCTTGAAATTGGTCAAATAGGTCATATATCCTAGGAATTAGCTATTTGTTCTTAACGCTCACCTTGTACAATTGACGGTAGTCTATGCACATCCAAAGGAATCCATTCGTATTTCTCAAAAATAACACGGGAGCACTCCATGGTGAAATTCTTGGCCTTATACATCCCTTTTCCAACAAGTCCTTTAATTATTCCTTCAACTCTTTTAATTTTGTCGGGGTCATTTTGTAGGGAGGAATAGATATAGTTTGGGTATTTGGGAGGAGATCGATAAGGAAACTACTTCCCTTTTGGGATGGACACCAGGGAGGTCATAGAGAAATACATCAGGAAACTCATTAACCACGGCAACCAACTTAAGAGAAGGACTTTCGGAGTTGACATACCTAACCTTCACAATATTATAGTTGCAACCCTTAGAAATAAAATTTTGGACCTTACGAAAAGAAATATATATACCCTTCACTAACGAATCATGACCCTTCCATTCAAGAATAGGCTCTCTTGGGAATTGGAACTTGACTCTACGAGTTCTACAATCTGTAGAAGCATAAGACACGTGAAACCAATCCATACTAAGAATGACATTGAAATCTACCATGCCAAGCTCAATAAGATCACAAGAAATAACTTTGTACAAGATAGACATGGGAGAACCCTTATCGACCTTTCTAGCAACAACCGACTCACCCTGGGAGTAGACACTAAATAGGGTTCTAATAACATTTCAGGGAACACATCAAACCTATTAGCAAGGAATGGAGTAACAAACAACAAATTGGCACCCGGGTCCAATAATGCGTACACATCAAAATAAAAGACCTTTAACATACCAGTAACAACATCAGGTGCTTCCTCTACTTCTTGTCTCCCATGCATGGCATAAAATTGCTTAGTGTGTTGGGCACCCCCTTGTGCTTGTTGACCATAAGAAATTTGGCCTTAAGGACGACCACCACCACCTCTACAATCTCTAGCATGATGACCCGGTTTACCCTACTTGAATCATGCATTAGAGCCGGCTAAGCATTCTCCTTTGTGAGTTTTCCCATATTTCTTGCAAACGCAGGAATATTGGTCACCCACATTCTCCATTAGCGAGGGCTAAGATAAGTCCCTAGATCACCTTCAATAAAAATAGAATAAAATGTCATAATAAATATCTAAAGGTCTCGACGTATCACAATATAGAAAGATAAAGGAGAATTATTCTCGAAACATGGGAACTCTCCAAAAGTAACCTTCAAGAAAAATCTCAACTAGCCACATAGAGGAGAGCGAGGAGGAACACCGGTCCCTACATGGTGATAATATGTAGGCAAAAGTTTGCGTTAGTACTTTGAATGTACTAAGTATGTAGGCATGCAATACAATGAAAAGCATTAAGTCATTATAAAGTAAAGTACATGAGAAAGTGCATGCTAGAGTAATCAAGTAAAGAGCATTTGAAACATTCATTTGTGGGAAGATGACTATAACCGATATTAGGACCATGTGAGCTATAACATGGATCCAATGTAACCCCCTACATTAGAATGGGAGACTACTTGCCAAGTAGAACTCAGTCGACATTTATTACTTTAATATTAAATGGCCATTTATGGATCTACTAGCCTAGTCTACAAGGGCTCCTATGTTGGCACATAATTAATGAAATAAGAGGTTGCTACTAGGATTCCCTTACCGAACCCCACCTCAAGCCTCATTCAGTGCTAAGTCAAATCCCACAGAATAGTATATCATAATAACATAAACATTCATAATATTTGAGACATCAATTCATCATTAGGTAGAACAACTCCTTAAAACCATTAGTGATTCAAGTATGCAAGAATTTTCCTTTTCCATAAAGAATCTTTTATCTTAGATGAGAAAGACTCTCACCAACATTCATTCTTTTATTTAAAAGACTCCCATTACCTTAATCATTAGCTTTCACAAACATTGTGTTGGAGTCCATAACCTTTAAAATCACACTTTCATGAAAATAGAGTGAAACTAAGTGGGTTCAATCAAATCAAATTTCCAACATGTATGTATTTAAAATCATGCATAAACACCATGAAATTCATCAATTAAAATCATGCTCTAACAACCCACCTTAAATCTCAAGAACCTTTAAGGAACTAAGTAGGGAAAATACTTGTAATCGATCAATCCATGCATTTGAAATCACTTTGCATAAAAATAGACAAATAATCAATGGTTAAATCACGATTCATGCTATTACATTGATAGAGTAAACTCTAAGAAATTCTTTCTTAAAATCAAAGACTTAGTTTGAAAGGGGTTTTGGGCTCCGTCGGTAGAAGAACCCATGAAAATAGACCCACATACCTTGATAAATTTAGACCTTGAGATTTGAAGAGGAGACTTGATCTTTTTTGAGGAAACCCTAGAATTTTTCTTGGGAATGGAGGACACCTTAAAAGAATCCATGAGGAGGGAAGGGTTATGTGTGGGGGAGTCAATGTGATAATGAAGGGTTTGGAAAAGTTTAGGGTCATTAGATAGAGTAGATTTAGTTCCAAAATGACCACACTTTATTGATAAAACACAAGAAAGGACGAAAATTCCCTTTTTGAATGAATCGTAGGCCCTTCTATGATTCATAAAAAGGACTCGTCCTGTAGGGTCTGATAAAACCTTGAGGATAGAGTCCCTAAAGTTTCTCTACAACTCATTTTTACGAGTTGTCAACTCGCTTATGATTCATAGACTCTAGTTGTCCTGCAGGACCTGGGATTTCCTGTAGACCCTAAGTTCTGAAGTTCTTTGACGAGTAATTTCTATGACTCTTCTTACCTTATATAAGTCATAACCTCGACTCATGGAATCGTTCCTCCATTTAATCTATTTTCCAGCCTCAACATAAGTTCTAAGAATCACTCCTACAACTTGTAGGAACTTCTACGATTCATAGGTTGAGTTGTAAAACTCAAATCCAGCCCATTCTCCAAAGTTTTCCTATATTTTGACTTTTTGACTTATGGGGTCTTACAACTAAACAAGAGATAACACAAAGTAGAATAAGAAATGAAATTGAAGAGATGAGATACATAGAGAAAAGAACCATAGTCAAGGAACATACGTGAAAGTGCAAGACAACAACCTATTAAAAACAATGAACCACTATAGGAGTCAACTAATCAAAATTAGCATGTCGACTTGTACCCCTAATCATATAGAGCCAACTAAGGACCAATCCAACTCAGCCTAGAAGAGAGTACCAATAATAAATCTAGACTAAGACTCCCTATTGACCAACTACAAATGCAACATAAGATAAGCAAAGTTATAATCAAACAATAATCGATCGGACACCCATACCCTCGAAAGGTACAAACAATAACAAGTTTACCCTTGGCCCCCACAAAACTGGAGGGACCAAATAATAAGCAAGTATACTGGTGATAGGCAATGTGTATTAATGATAGTTTGTAGTAAAAATAAGTAACATTATTGGTCGCTATAAGAAATCATCAATAACCAAGTGTATAGATCCACCCCAGCCCTTAGCCTGCCAGGTAGAACCCATGTAGCTCCCTCATCCAGTTTAGTGGTACACCAGTTAGAGGGGCCCAAAGGGGACGTAGGAAGTCCGTTTACACTACTTGGGCCATAACCAGATCTTATACATAACACATAATATACCCTTCATGGTACCAGAGAGTGAGCAACCAAGCGGATGCAGAAAAGGGGAATGTCGCCCTAAATTATCAAGTAAAATGCTATGTGCATCCTGGATTTAGCCAATATAGAAAAAGGGTGACGCAATGACGAATATCAATAAAAAGCTTAGCGCATCCTTAATGCCTCTAATACTGCAGTAGAAAAGGAGTACATCCTCGATGTTTCATAAATCTCCAAAACCAGTATGTCTAAGTGATTTAGGTGTTTGTTTCCCATTAAAAATAGTTTTAAAATAGTAAATATGGAAGAATGCGTTCAAAAGTAGTAGTGAAAACCCAATCAAGGAATGGGATCATACCACAAAACAGGTGAAAATTCTCAAACAATGCAAGCGTGCAATCACCAGTATCCAAATAAGTTACACACAATTATAAATGTAATACCAAATCTTACCATACTACCAAGGTAAAGGAAAATAACCTGGGATCCAATTGCTCCTCGAACATAACCTCAAACTTAACAATATAACAATAGTTAATAAAGAATCACAAGTCTATTGCTAAACATAAAGTGAAGTAATCGAGAAATGACTCAGAATCACATAGGGGAGAAATATCTCTAGGAATGACGCCTTACCCCAAATATACCATTCTAGCTCACAACCGAGGACCGCTAAGACAACCCTATGACTAAGATGAGCCATTGAGGTCTCAGGCAGTAGTATAATGTACGTCATAAAAACTAAGCCCTATATGAAGCTACACCTAGCTGTGAAGGCTATAAAGCACATGCTAAAGTATCTAAGGCTCAACCCTAGCCTAAGGCCATCAATATCTATCCTATAAAGGATAATAATGCTAAGTCAATACCACAAACATGACCGATAGCCTAAACTAAGAATTCCAGTAGACTATGCTAGTTAGAGGCTCAACCAGGAACTAAAAAGGTGGAATGGAAGGAGGAAAAACCTATACTTGGCAAGTACCAACCTAAATCACATGAAATTTATAATAAACAAAATCTAATAAAGATATGTCAAATTGGGAGACCGTAGCTTACTTCGAAGCCGATCACGCGCACTTTGAATCTACAAAACTAAAGCTTTCCACCTCTAAATCACCTTCAAACTCAGCCACATTAACAAAATATCAATCATAACATTATTATGGACGTCAAGGCACAATAATTGTTCAAACTAGAGACTAACCAATTTTGAAGTCTAAAACGGGAATGCATTACCCACACCAGGAATCCAGAAATTGACTCCATAAAAAAGTTTATTTTATCTCCCCAAACTTGTGTCCCTAAATGGAACACAAGTCAGATCTTGATATTATCACAACCTAAACTAGGTCCAAGCCGCGACATGGTAATCGGAATGCGAGGAACCCTAACCATAAACTATCTTAGCATACATTGCATAGATAGGTAAAGAATACGATAAAGAAGAGCGGAAATAATCATATCAAATTGGATGGGACTAAGGGATTAAATCAATCAATCAATGTTCACATGTACTACACCACATTATCGTCTAAATATTCCTCTAGTTTAACCCTTTACCGAGGCTTAGGACAAGCTCCTAGCTCACCAAAATAATAGAAGAAAGTCAAACAATAGTAACGTTAATCAAAGTCATGTCCTAGATAGAATGAGGACTAACCAACTTCTTGAGAAATCTAGGGGAATCACTAGCCACGAATAGGATGATCGCGAGGGTCGTCTGTCCCTACATTATGAGATAATGTAGGCAAAATATGCGTTAGTATATTTGAATGTACAAAGTATGTAAGGTTTGTATGAGCAAGTAAAGGAACATAATCAATATGCCATAATATGCATGACCAATTATAATGAATATGAGTAAAGCTTAAAAGCAATTTAAAACATAAAAATCTCTTGGTCAATGCATATCATAAAAACTTTATCATAAGCCCATCACTTGATGTCTCATAACTCAACTCCAATTTATGTGTGATAGGACCATTAACCGACATTTAATACCATGCGAGCTACTACATAAAATCCGATGACTCCTACATCAAGATTGGCCGATGACTCTTGCATCGAAATAGGGAAGGCTACCTTTTTTGGGCATACTCCAAAAGTAATTCAACTAGTCTATATGGATCCACTAGCTAGACCATGAAGGGAACCTACGTGAGCAACATAGTTTAGGACTTTAGATTGCTTCTAGGATTCCCTTGGGTAACTAACTGCGTTACCGGACATAACCCCACCTTTTTTTTTTTTTGGGAACAGACCCTACACGAGGCTCCCACCTCTCGTGCACAGTCAGGGGTTGAGAAACACCCCCAAGCCTTAACATAAATAATCAAAATAAAATACAAGGAGGGGGACATAAACCTTACCTACAATCCTATGGTGGTTCATAAGTCAGCTAACCTATTAAGGTCGGCTAACTCATCCCCGATACAAAAAGGGGCTAACTATAACTAAAAAGCATTAAACCTGTGAGAGGACTTCTCTCGGTACAAATCAACTAAGAAAGCATAAATGAGGGAGACTCTCCCCTTCCATGAGAATACAAGAAAGTAGCCTACACTAGTCCTATTCAATAAGAACAAGTATACGAACCTTCTATCTCGCATGGGTTGGGGAAATTCTTTTCATCTTTGCTCTTTTTAGACATGTCGTACCAAGTAGGTCCAAGGAAAGTTTCAGCAACAACAATCGTAGCTAAGGGGGATGAAATGATAGGAAGTAAATGTAGCCATAGCAGCCAGCTTGCTTGGAATTGTAGTTAAGGAAGCTGAGGGACAGAATAGGTGTAATATGCATTTTGTATGTGGTGTAGCCCTGACTTGAACAGCTGGTTGGATGGTTCCAGTGTTGTCTACTGATCCGGGGGGTACCTGCATATCCATAAATAAGCGAAGCAAGAGTTCTAATGCAGTCTTTGCTTAGATGTTTGACTGAAGGTGCCTTGGACTTTGGAAGGGGCCTTTGTTGCTGTTCAATGTGCCTGCACAGCATCAAGTAAACAAATAGAGAGTTGTGTTTGTTGGAGCTCCATCTTCTTGTCTTCTCATCAATGAGAGTAGTCAAGGAGTCCCAAAGGACTTGGATGAAAGGGGGCTGCTGCAGGTGTTGGATGAATACAGCAGGCATGCATGGATAATTAGTGGGATTAGGAAAGGTCCTTGCAGTAGTGGCTGTTATATCCCTTTGTCTGTGACTTTGTTTACCTGCATAGACAAGCAAACAAAGAACCAAGCAAGTGTGATAGTAGTGGTAGTTGTTGCAAATCTGTAGGCTGCTTCTTGTTGCTTCCAATAGAGAGATGAGCAGCTCCTTTGAAGGTATGTTATGTGCCTGCACATAACAATTAAGAAAGCAAGGAGATTCATGAATTTTGGGATGCAATGGGGCTGCTGCAGGTGTTTCAGGGATGGAATATGTATGGGTGTAGGGCTGGTGTGTTGGTGAGGTCCTCTCTTGGAATGCTGTAGTCTCTATGTTGATGTATTTTATTTGCCAAGGTTCTCCAGCAGTTGTTGTACCTGCACAAACCCCACCTAGAATTCCTCTTGGTTCTTAGTCAATATACCAATAGAAACTCATAAACATGATCATAAAATAGTAGGGAAAGATAGCAACTTCCTATTAGTCCATCTTTAAAATATATTAGGAATATCTCATCTAACTTAGTGATTCATAAGAATCTATAACTTCGGCAAGAATTGTCCTTATCTCCATCTCAAAAAATGCTTGTATTAGAATTGGACTTATCATACTATAATCACATCTTTAATCTTAACTTTGATCATCATCATAACTTCAACTTTAAAATCATAATCTCAACTATAAATCATTGAAAAATTTCATTGTAAATCATTTAACTTATGAGCAACTCATAAACTCATATTTAACTCATAATCATAGCTTGAAAATAGCTTTATGCATGGGAATCTATAACTCAACTTGAAATAATGCAATTCATAAGAGAATATGCATATAATGACCATTAATAACATCTAAATCAGAATTAACTCAGCCCAATGCAATTTATCAAAACTAGGGTTCATAATCAATTATAATTTGAATGAAAACTTGAGAAATCTTTGGGACTTCATGGGTGAAAAGGACCCATGAATCAATCCCCATATACCTTGCTTGAATTCACTTAATAATTAAAGAAGAACCATGATGAAATATGAAAACCCAAGCTTGAATTTAGAGAGAAACCTTGAGAGACTCTTGTTCTTTCCTTAGTCAAATTTTTGGGAGAATGAATTAAATAGGAGAGAATTTGAAGAATTGGATATTTATATACGAACTTAGCTATAAATGTGTCTAGGTTCACTGAACTGAACTTTGGAAAAGACATAATTACCCTTTATTAACTTCAGATTTTGAACCTACAAACTAACTCCTACGGGTCATCTAAGGGATGACAAGTCATCTAAATAACTCATCTTGCAGGCCTAAAAATCAATCTCTGAAGTTTGGGAATGGGTCAAGTTTATGACCCGTCAACTTGAAAATGAGTCATTTATGAGGCTCATCCTACAGGTCCCAAAACCTGTAAATTTTAGGGTCTTTGAAGTTTTATGATGAGTGGTTCTTACGACCCGTAAGGTCTTCTACAACCTATCCTTTCAAGTCGTCATCTTATCCTTGGGGAAACTTTGGATAAGGCCTCTAAACTTTGGTGGACGAGGGATTTCTATGACCCATTAATAAAACGACGACTTATCCTGTTGTGTCATAGAACCTCTCCTAAGGGCAACATTTATTTTAGCTCGAGGGGTCACTAACTCTACTTTATGTGCTGTAGAGAGATCTACGAGCCATAAAGTGACTTGAATACTAGGGTCAGATCAAGATTTTAGGACTTTCTCCTTGGTTCCAAATCTTTGACTTTTCGGGTCTTATAATATCTCTCCCTTGGAAACATTCATCCTCGAATGAGATTAACTTATCATAGGAAGTACAAGAAAAGAGGGCTATAAACCCAACATGAACATGATGATATCTTAAAATGCATAGAACATGAAAACTTCTGCTTAACATAAAATTATGACTTAAAAATCAACTTTTTCATGAACATGCATGCATATGACTAAATAGGAGGTACTAAATATGTAAGAGTTCAATTAGCTTGAATAAGAACAACACTTACATCTTTCAATGGTACAATGGAGTTTGGATCACCCACGCACTTCCTCAACATAGACACATGAAATAACGAGTGAACCATAGCTAACTCAAGTGGCAAACTTAACTCATAAGCCACTTTTCCAACACGTCTCAATATCTTATACGGTCCAACGTATCTAGGACACAATTTCCCTTTTTTACCAAAACATATTACACCCTTCATGGGTCAAACCTTCAAATAGACCCAATTACCCACTTCAAATTCAAGATCTCTTTTCCTAACATCAAAATATGAGTTTTGACTACTTTGAGCCATCTTCAACCTTTCCCCTATGTATCTTACCTTCTCTATAGGATCTATCAACAAATCTGGACTAATGAAGGCCATCTCACCTACTTCAAACCATCCCATCGAGGATCTACATCTCCTCCCATACAATGCTTCGAAAGGCTCCATTTGGATACTAGAGTGATAACTATTATTATCGGCAAATTAAATTAATGGCAAATGTTCATCCTAAATTCCTTTAAAATCAATAACACACACCCTTAACATATCCTCTAAAGTTTGGATAGTTGTAACATCCCTCAAAATTTGAAAAATAAATATAAATAAAATAATTATATATATATATATATACCCTAAGAATGCCTTAAAAATAGGTCAATGTATTATTCTTAATCTTTTTAGAAAATTTGAGTTCGGAATATCGATCAGGGGGTCAAAACCTGTGGGAAAATGGTTTCGGTGGATTTTTAAGACCCGTAGAATGGAAAAAAGATTTTTGAAGAAACCATAAAACAGTGTGGTCAATGATAGGACTGCGTTGCAGACCTGGGAAACCGCACAAGATAGAGTAGTCCATGATAGGACCGCGTTGCGGACCTAGGGACAGTCTTCTGGCCGAGTTGGTCATGACAAGTCCGCGTTCTGAACCCGGGAAGATGTCTTGGCCGAATTTAGTTTTTTTAGGGCATTTTAGACTTTTTCTAAATTATTAGTTAATGAACCTAGACGTTTTAGGACCTAATTCAACTCTATAAATTAATCTAAACCTCTAATTCAATTTATTCTTCTACAATTCATCTATCAAATATTTCTCTCTACAAAAAGACTCTGAAAGGGTTTTTATTGAAGTCTTCAAGAAAATTCACTCAATTTCTCAATCAAAACTCTCAAGTTCTTCCAAATTAATTTGTGTTCTCACTCAAGGTATGTGGGTATTGATTCATGGATCCTTTCTTCCATGAAGCCCAATCAATTTCTCAAGTTTTCTATCAAATTAAAGTATGATATTTTATGGATTTTGTGATCTCTATTCCAATTGCATGAATTTTGATTTAAAGCATGATCATGAGTGTAGTTAGATATAATTTGATGGTTATTGAATTAAATTGAAGAGTTTTTCCATGAATTCTCTTATTTTGATTTCTAGGGTTCATGATGTAAAATATGAATATTTTTAATTATACTTCTACATGATATTATCTATATAAATTATGTATGGGCTGATATAAATTTTATGATCATGCATGTTTTTAAGTTAATTTCATGATTTTTAAGTCAATTGATCATGCATTCGTGTTATACCCAAATTTCAAGTTTAAGCTATGGCCATGAGTTTTCAATGTATGAATTATGACTATATATTTCTATTATGATCATGAATTGTAAGTATATTTCAAATTATAGTTTTTCATGCAAGTTATGAATTAAGGTGACCTAAGGCTTAACAATATGAATTATGGAAATATGATTGTAATGATGAAAGAATAATTCTCACATTACAAGTATGTTATGAAAATGATCTATTCTATGATTTCAAGCCTATGATCATGAATATGATATATAAAATTATGATCTTATGTTATGTATGTATTCCGTGGGATTTGACTTAGCATCTAATGCGGACTTGAGTTGGGGGATAGAAGCAAGGGGTCCTTATATAAAGTCTCTTGTCTCATAACTACGTGCCATCATAGGATTTGCCTTTATGGCGTTGGTAGTGGATCCACAAATAGCACATGTTGATGATTAGGAGTCTACCTTGGCAAAGTAGCCTCTCTTTTCTCGATGTGGGGATCATATAATTCCATGTTATAGCTCGCATGATCTTATTATCGGTTATGGTTTCTATCCCGCATATGTATGATTTCTTAAATATGTTATGATTTTGAACATATGCTTTTAAATGCTTTGGTCAATATGATTTTATCATGACTTTATGTACTATATCTTATATGTGATCGACTTTATCCTTGCATTTCCATGATTTACGTTGCATGTCACGCCCTCATACTTAGTACATTCCAATGTACTAATGCATACTTTTTGCCTACATTGTCTCATATTGTAGGAGTTGAGGTTGAAGATCCTTATCTTCCACGTAACTAGTAGGCGTTCCTATCCCAAGTTATTGTGGTGAGTCCTCATTGATTAGGGGCTAGTTTCAAGTTGATTACTATTTTCTTCCAAAAGACTTTCGTTTACGTCATATATTGAGGGTGAGATAGGGACATGTCTTAGCCCCCACCTATACTCATATTTTGAGGCCTCTAGTTGGACATATGTTTGAGTCTATGTTGTCATAAAGCATTTTTTTTCTAGATTTCTATTATTGGTTTAGACTCTCTTATGATGTTTCTTCTTTTGTATTTTACCTTATGTATGCTTATGATATGTACAAGAGGCTTGGTTGGAGACCTTCGGGGTTTCAATCGCCGTGTTATGACTAGGCTCTAGGTCAGGTTATGACAAACTGGTATTAGAGAAAAGGTTTTCTAAGTGTCCTAGGGTGTCCAACTTGCCGCGTCAAGTTGAGTCTTATTCATGGGTGTGAAGCACTCCACACTTATGAGTAGAAGGCTATGAGGCATTTTAGTAATTCTTACTTTTTTCATTATCCATGTCGTGCTATAGAGTTTACATTAAGATTTCTTCTCCCTAATAGTCTTTCTTTGCGATTTTCAAAAACAATGGCTCCAAGAAGACCACCATTACTAAAGGGAGAGAATTAATGAAGCCCAAGCTCCCTCGACTCCTCAAGACAATGGTCCTCTATCAGACCAAGTGACTAATGTGGATTTCTGAACTGCTATCACTATGCTAGCCAGAGTAGTGACCAACCAAGGTATCATGGATCCTCCTAATGTTCCTACTCCATACTCAAGAGTTAGTGACTTTGCAGGAATAAATCCTTCGGAATTTCATGACTCAAAGGTCGATGAAGATTCTTAAGAGTTTATTGATGAGGTCTACAAAATGGTGAGTATTATGGGGGTGACAGAGAAAGAAAAAGCAGAGTTAGCGGCTTACCAGCTCAAAGGTGTTGCTCAACTATGGTATACTCAATGGAAGTTTGAGAGGGTGGATGAAGGTCCTGTCGAATGGGAAGCTTTCAAACTTGCTTTCCTTGATTACTTTTTCCCTCTTGAGGTAAGGGAGGCTAAATTGTTAAAGTTTATAAATCTTCGACAAGGAAACATAGGGATGAGGGATTATGCCCTCAAGTTTACTAAGGTATCTAAGTATGCTCCTTCAATAGTTGCTGATCCACGTGCTTGAATGAGTAAATTTATATCAGGGGTGTTTGACTTGGTTTCTAAGGAATGTCGCACCACTATGCTTGTTAAGGAGATGGATATATCTTAGCTCATGACTTTTTCCAAACAAATTAAAGGAGAAAAGCTTAAAGAAATGAGGATGAGGGATTCTAAGAGGGCCTGGTATGAAGATGGGTTCTCCAATTCTAAGACCATTGGTAGCAATAGACGCACTCATCAAGACCAAATCTCGGGGAAGAAGTTTGATAAGGATAGGGTTCCATAACCTAAAGTTCAAAGTGAAGGAGGTGCAAAAGCTAGTAACGCTTCTATTCTAAGGTGTGCAAAGTATGGAAAGCCTCATGGAGGAAGGTGTCTAATAGGAACGGATGCTTGCTATGGATGTGGCAAGATGGTCCATAAGTGATCTGAGTTCCTTTTTGTAGCCAACAAGGGTGGAGATGGTCGTACAATAGGAGGCCAAGTATAACAAGCTCCCAAGCTCAATCTAAGGGTGGCCAATGCAACAACCAGTTCTATGCTCTTCATGCTAGGCAAGAGGTCGATGAGGCTCCTGATATGGTCACGGGTATGTTACAAGTCTTAACTTTGATGTATATGCATTGCCTTATCTATGTGCCAACTTGTGTTTTGTTACTCCTTACATTGCTATGAGTTTTGATGTGTGCCCCGAAGTGTGAATAAAACCTTTCTCGATTTATACTCCTGTTGGTGGTTCGGTATTAGCCAAGAGATCTTATAGAAATTATCCCGTATGGGTCTTGCACAAATTCATTCCATGTGACCTTATTGAACTTGATATGACTTACTTTGACATCATTCTTGGTATGGATTGGTTACATGCCGCTTACACATCTATATGTTGTAGAACTCGTGTGGTTAAGTTTCACTTCCTTAGTGAGCCTATTCTTGAATGGAAGGGAAATGATTCAGTGGTTAAGGGTTGATTCATCTCATGTATTAAGGCTCGAAGAATGATTTCCAAAGGGTGAATTTATCATATTATGTGAGTTTGGGACATTGACTCTAAAACTCCTACTCTTGAGTCGGTCCCTATAGTCAATAAATTCTTCGATGTGTTTCCCGATGATTTGCCTGGTGTTCCTCCCAAAAGGGAGATTGACTTTGGCATAGATATCCTTCCCGATACCCAACCTATCTCTATTCCTCCTTACCGCATGTCTCTAGTAGAACTTAAGGAGTTGAAAGAACAATTGAAGGATTTGTTGGATAAGGGTTTTATAAGACCGAGTATTTCACCATGGGGTGCTCCCATGTTATTTGTTAGGAAGAAAGATGGGTCACTCTGAATGTGTATAGACTACCAGCAATTGAATAAGGTCACCATAAATAACAAATATCCAATCCCAAGGATAGATGACTTATTTGATCAATTATAAGGAGCAAACTATTTTTCCAAGATTGACCTCCATTTTAGTTATCATCAATTGAGGGTAAGGGAGTGTGATATTCCCAAGACGTTCTTTCAGATAAGGTATGGTCATTTTAAATTTGTAGTAATGTCGTTCGGGTTGAAAAATTCTCCCGCTATATTCATGGATTTGATGAATCGCATTTTCAAGCCATATTTGGACATGTTTGTAGTGGTGTTTATTGATGATATCTTGATTTACTCTCGAAATGAGAAAGATCATGTGGGTCACTTGAGGATTGTGTTGCAAACGTTGAGGGAAAAGGAACTATTCGCTAAATTTAGTAAATGCGAATTTTGGCTAAGAGAGGTTGCATTTCTTGGACATATGGTATCCGGTGATGGGATTAAAGTAGATCCAAAGAATATGGAGGCAGTTAAAAATTGGCCTATACCATTATCTCCTTCAGACATTAGGAGCTTTTTAGGCTTAGCCGGATACTACCGAAGGTTTGTTGAAGGGTTCTCATCTATTGCTTTGCCTTTAACTAATTTGACATAAAAGAAGGCAAAATTTCAATGGTCGGAAGAATGTAAGAAAAGCTTCCAAATATTGAAAGATCGTCTTACGTCAGCTCCTATTTTGATATTACCTGAAGGTTCAGATGGGTTTGTTGTTTATTATGATTCTTCATGTGTTGGTTTGGGTTGTGTCTTGATGCAACATGATAAGGTTATAGCGTATGTCTCTAGGCAACTTAAAGTACATGAAAGAAACTACCCAACCCACGATCTTGAACTTGTGGAGATTGTGTTTGCATTAAAAATTTGGCACCACTATATTTATGGGGTGCATGTTGATGTGTTTACGGACCAAGAAATCTTGCAATATATGTTTAGTCAAAAGGACTTCAACCTTAGGCAAAGAAGGTGGCTTGAACTCCTAAAATACTATAACATGAGCGTATTTTACCATCCTGGTAAGGCAACTATTGTAGCTGATGCTCTTAGTCGATTGTCTATGGGTAGTGTTGCACATATTGAAGAAGGTAAAAGGGAATTGGTCAAATAAGTCCATAGATTGGCACGTTTAGGTGTGCATTTGGCTGATTCCAATAATGCATGCATTCTTATACATAATGGTTCGGAATCGTCTCTTGCGGCAGATGTCAAGGCCAAACAAGACAATGATCCAAATTTGGTTGAATTAAAGAAGTTGGTTGCCAAAATGTTCATTGAGGCTTTCCCCCTAAGAGAATATGGGGTATTACGTTACCAAGGTCGGTTATGCATTCTAAATATTGATGGAATAAGAGAGTTGATATTGAATGAGGCCCATAGTTCTCGGTATTTAATTCATCCAGGATACACCAAGATGTATCGTGACTTGAGGGAAGTGTATTGGTGGAATGGCATGAAGAAGGTCATAGCGGAGTTTGTGGCTAAGTGTCCTAATTGCCAACAAGTGAAAGTTTAACATCAAAGTCCGGGAGGTTTAGCTCAAGAAATAGAAATTACTACATGGAAGTGGGAAGATGTGAACATGGACTTTATCATGGGTTTGCCTCGTACTAGAAGACAACATGATTCTATTTGGGTCATTGTGGACCGAATGACTAAATCAGCATATTTTCTACTGGTCAAAACTTCTTTGGTGCTGAAGACTATGCTAAGTTGTACATTCGTAAACTTGTGAAACTTCATGGTGTTCCTTTGTCAATTATATCAGATAGAGGTACTCAATTTAGTTCACACTTTTGGAAGTTATTTCAAAAAGGTCTTGGCACTAAAGTCAAGTTAAGTACTGCTTTTCATTCTCAAATCGATGGGCAAGCCGAGAGAATAATTCAAACCTTGGAGGATATGTTAATGGCATGTGTGATTGACCTTAGAGAAAGTTGGGATGACCATTTACTATTGTTTGAGTTCGCTTACAATAATAGTTATCACTCTAGCATCCAAATGGCTCCTTTTGAAGCCTTGTACGGGAGAAGATGTAGGTCTCCGGTTGGGTGGTTTGAAGTTGGTGAGATGGTGTTGATTGGTCCAGATTTGGTAATTGTTACAATGGAGAAAGTAAGGCTCATAAGGAAAAGATTGAAAATGGCTCAAAGTCGTCAAAAGTCCTATTCGGACACTAAGAGGAGAAAGCTTGAATTTGATGTGGACGATATGGTGTATTTAAAGATTTCACCTATGAAAGGGGTAATGCGGTTTGATAAGAAAGGGAAGTTGAGCCCTAGATATATAGGACCATATAGGATATTGAAGCACATTGGCAAGGTAGCATATGAGTTAGACTTTCCACTTGTGTTGGCTTTGGTTCATCCGGTATTTCATGTGTCGATGTTGAGAAAGTTTGTGGGTGATCCAAATTCAATTATACCAAGGAAAAACGTGAGTATTGAGGACAATTTGGCTTATGAGGAGGTCCCGATTGATATTTTAGTTTGGTAAGTGAAGAGGTTGAGAAATAAAGACATTGCATCTGTCAAAGTGTTGTGGAGGAATCAACAAGTAGAGAGTGCTACGTGGGAAGCAGAATCGGACATGTTGAAGAGATATCCTTATCTCTTTCCTTTCACTCAAGCCTAAAGGTACTAGGTTGCTCATGATCAAATCAATTAAACTTCTACGCTTCAGTTCCATATGCCATTCATATGCATGCATGATTCATGAAAATGATTTCTCTCAAGGACAATATTTTATTTTAAGTATGAAGTTTACACGTCATATGCATTTTTCAAAGTGTCCTCATGTCCATATTGGGTTTCTAAATACTTTTTCCATGTCTTTCCTATATTAGTTGAATCTCATTCAGGATGAATGTTCCCAAGGGGGAGATATTGTAACATCCCTCAAAATTTTAAAAAAATAAAAAATATAAATATAAATATAAATAAAATAATTATATATATATATCCTAAGAATGCCTTAGAAATAGGCCACTCATGTAACGTATTATCCTAATCTTTTTGAAAAATCCAAGTTCAGAATATCGATCAGGGGGTCAAACTTGACCTGCAGGAAAATGGTCTCGGTGGATTTTTAGGACCCGTAGAATGGAAGAAAGATTTTTGAAGAAATCACAAAACAGTGTGGTCCATGAAAGGACCACGTCGTGGACTTGGGAAGCCGCACAAGATAGAGTAGTCCACGACAGGACCGCATCACGGACCTGGGGACAGTCTTCTGGCTGAGTTGGTCGCGACAGGTCCATGTTGCGGACCTAGAAAGGTGTCCTGGCCGAATTTAGTTTTTTTTAGGGCGTTTTAGAATTTTCTCAAATTATTAGTTAATGAACCTAGATGTTTTTAGAACCTAATTCAACACTATAAATTAACCTAAACCTCTAATTCAATTCATTCTTCTATAATTCATCTATCAAATATTTCTCTCTCTACAAAAAGGCTCTCACGGGTTTCCATTGAAGATTTCAAGCAAATTCACTCAATTTCTCAATCAAAACTCTCAAGTTCTTCGAAATTAATTTGTGTTCTCACTCAAGGTATGTGGGTATTGATTCATAGATCCTTTCTTCCATGAAGCCCAATCAATTTCTCAAGTTTTCTATCAAATTAAAGTATGATATTTTATGGGTTTTGTGATCTCTATTCCAATTGCATGAATTTTGATTTAAAGCATGATCATGAGTCTATTTAGGTATAATTTGATGGCTATTGAATTAAATTGAAGAGTTTTTCCATGAATTCTCTTATTTTGATTTTTAGAGTTCATGATGTAAAATATGAATATTTTTAATTATACTTCTAAATGATATTATCTATATGAATTATGTATGGGATGATATAAAGTTTATGATCATGTATGTTTTCAAGTTAATTTCATAATTTTTAAGTCAATTGATCATACATTCATGTCATATCAAAATTTCAAGTTCAAGCTATGGTCATGAATTTTTAAAGTATGAATTATGACTATGTATTTCCATTATGATCATAAATTGTAAGTATGTTTCAAATTATGATTTTTCATGCAAGTTATGAAGTAAGGCGACCTAAGGCCTAATGATATAAATTATGGAAATATGATTGTAATGATGAAAGGATAATTCTCACATTACAAGTATGTTATGAAAATGATCTATTCTATGATTTCAAGCCTATGATCATGAATATGATATATAAAATTATGATCTTATGTTATGTATGTATTCCGTGGGATTTGACTTAGCATCTAATGTGGACTTGAGTTGGGGGATCGAAGCAAGGGGTCCTTATATAAAGTCTCTCATCTCATAACTACGTGCCATCATAGGATTTGCCTTTATGGCGTAGCTAGTGGATCCACAAATAGCACATGTTGATGATTAGGAGTCTACCTTGGCAAAGTAGCCTCCCCTTTCTCGATATGGGGATCATATGATTCCATGTTATAGCTCGCATGGTCTTATTTTCGATTATGGTTGCTATCCCGCATATGTATGATTTCTTAAATATGTTATGATTTTGAACTTATGCTTTTAAATGCTTTGGTCAATATGATTTTATCATGACTCCATCTTATCATGTGATTTACTTGACCCTTGCATTTCCATGATTTACGTTGCCTGTCACACCCTCATACTTAGTATATTCTAATATACTAATGCATACTTTTTGTCTATATTGTCTCATAACGTAGGAGTTGAGGTTAAAGATCCTTATCGTCCACGTAACTAGTAGGCGTTCCTATCCTAAGGTGTTGTGGTGAGTCCTCATTGACCAGGGGTTAGTTTTAAGTTGATTGTTGTTTTCTTCCAAAAGACTTTTGTTTACATCGTATATTGAGGGTGAGCTAGGGACATGTCTTATCCCCCTCCCATACTCATGTTTGGAGGCATCTAGTTTGACATATGTTGAGTCTATGTTGTCATAAAACATTTTTTTCCAGATTTCTATTAATGGTTTCGACTCTCTTATGATGTTTCCACTTTTATATTTTACCTTATGTATGCTTATGATATATACAAGAGGATTGGTTGGAGGCATTCGGCGTTTCAATCTCCGTGTTGTGATTAGGCCCTAGGTCGAGTCGTGATAATAGTTCTTTCAGCTTGACCTTTGGTTTGAGGATGGAAAGCGGTACTTAGCCTAATATTTGTACCGAGACCCTTTTGAAACAACTTCCAAAAGTGTGAATTAAATTTTGTACCTTGATATGATATAATCAAAAAGGGCACACCATGAAGTCTCACCAATTGCCGAACATAGAACTTTGCATAATCTTTGGCACTGTAAGAAGTTATGAGTTGAAAGTTAAAGTTTTATGATATGCATTGACCAAGAGTTTCTGATGTTTTAAATAGATTTTAAGTTATAGTCATGTTCACTATGATTGGTCATGCATCTTATGGCATATTGATACATCCTTTTACTTATTCATACATACCTCACATACTTAGTACATTCAAATGTACTAACCCATATTTTGCCTACATTATCTCATAATGTAGGGACGAATGACACTCACGACTACCCTGCTCGTGGCTAAAGTTTTCATTAGATTTCAAAGAAGTTGGTGTGTCCTCATTCTACCGAGTACAAGACTTTTGTTCATGTTACTATTGTTTACACTTTCTTCTATTGTTAGGATGAGCTAAGAGCCTGTCCTAAGCCTCCATCATATATTAGACTATAGGCATGTTTAGACTATATTCATTGGTGTAGTCCGTATTAGACGTTGATAGAGTTAATTTCCCTTATTCCCATTCCCCACTTAATGATTACTTCCTCTCACCTTTATATTGTTATTTACCTTACGTATGCGATGTACGCTAAGATGACTTATGGTTGGGTTCCCTTGCATCTTGATCACCGTATTACGACTTGGCCCTAGGTTGGGTTGTGGTAGTATAAAGGTAGGATTTGAACACCCTTATTCATTAGATCCATGAACACCACCGGTGCATTCATCAATCCAAACAACATCACCAAAATCTCAAAGTGACCATATTCGAAATGTCATCTTGGTAATGTCACACTCCCTTGCTCTCAAATGGTGATAGCCGGACCAAAGATCAATCTTTGAGAAATGTCTTACCCTTGAAATTGGTCAAATAGTTCATTTATCCTAGGAATCATATATTTGTTCTTAATGGTCACCTTTTTCAATTGATGGTAGTCTATGCACATCCAAAGAGATCTATCCTTCTTTATCATAAATAACACAAGAGCGCTCCATGGTGAAATGCTTGGCCTTATACATCCCTTTTCCAACAAGTTCTTTAATTATTCCTTTAACTCTTTTAATTTTTCCAGGGCCATTCAGTAGGGAGGAATAGTGATAGGTTGGGTATCGGAGAGGAGATCATTATCGAAATCAACTTTCCTTTTGGGAGGGACACAGGGGAGTTCATAGAAAAAGACATCAGGAAACTCATTAACCATGGGAACCAACTTAAGAGTAGTACTTTTGGAGTTGACATCCCTAACCTTCACAATGTTTTATTTTCAACCCTTAGCAATCAACTTTCGGACCTTAAGGAAAGAAATCAATCTACCCTTAACTTCCAAATCATGACCCTTTCATTCAAGAATAGTCTCAATTGGGAATTGAAACTTAACTCTACGAGTTTTACAATCTATTGAAGCATAAGCCACATACAACCAATCCATCCTAAGAATGACATCAAAATCTACCATGTCAAGCTCAATGAGATCATAAGGAACAACTTTTTGCAAGATA